>NC_045128.1:6899641-7205864 GCF_007655135.1 Punica granatum
GAGACACAACATTAATATTTTCAACCTCGGCGGCATGGGCTGTGCTGCTGGGATCATAGCTGTTGATCTGACCAAGGACCTTCTGTGCGCATCCCCGAGCTCATATGCTCTGGTGGTGAGCACAGAAGTGGTGAGCTCCACATGGTAAAAAGGGAACGACATGGACATAATCATTCCAAACTGCTTCTTCCGGATGGGGCCGGCAGCCATTTTGCTCTCTAGTCGCCGCCGCGACTGGTGGCGCTCCAAATACCAGCTCAAGCAGGTACTCGTATAAGTTTTCAAACCAACTCGCATAGATTTACCTAGAGTGATGTCCAATTATCTCTGCAATTCGGGCAGCATTCAGTAGGCGCATTTGCAGAGTCTGAAATATTCGAATGGACATACCTGTTATTTTCCGATGGCTGATCCTAAACCGATCGTAAGGTAGTTCAAACTCATGAGGGAATGGAAAATGAGTGCTTCAACTGCATCCATTGGAAGGAGGACGGACGAGGCACGCAGGGTCTGTCAGTGAGCAGAGGTGTGGAAGTAGGAGGCAAGGCGCTCAAGGCCAACATCACCACCCTCGGTCCGCTTATCTTGCATGTGTTGGAGCAGCTCCATTTCTTCAACTACTTCATATTCAAGAAGAGAAACAAACCATACATCCTGGACTACACGCTTGCCTTCGAGCACGTCTGCATCATAGCCACCAGCAAGAAAGTACTCAGACGAGATCCAGAAGAACCTGGACCTCACGGACGAGTACATGGAAGCATCGGGGAAGACCTTGGAGCGGTTCGGGA
The DNA here is from genome assembly GCF_007655135.1 of Punica granatum. Taxonomy (NCBI): domain Eukaryota; kingdom Viridiplantae; phylum Streptophyta; class Magnoliopsida; order Myrtales; family Lythraceae; genus Punica; species Punica granatum. The sequence continues at coordinate 6,900,433 of NC_045128.1, forward strand.
ACACTTCAAGCAGCAGTGTGTGGCACGAGTTGGCATACACGGAAGCAAATGCGAAGGTGAAGAGGGGTGACAGGGTATGGCAGATTGCACTCGGGTTGGGATTCAAGTGCAACAGCGCGGTGTGGAAGGCTCTTAAGAATGTAAGAAAGCCGAACCACAGCCCATGGATTGACAGGGAAGGTAGTAAAACCTAGCCACCTTATTTAAATTCGGGATCGATTGTATGTAGGATTAGACAGCAAGATCATTCCAGAAGCATATGTTCCTAGAAGATTGGCATTACGAATAAAGTCTGATACTGCTTTCATCTTTCCCTAACATGGACTCAGATTTTGAGGAACGCTTCCTAATTATTTGGATTTAAAATCATGAATAGCACATTTTGGTACGACAAAATAGTAGAGGAACTGAATCAAACGTTGATGGGAAACTCGGATTCAATTTACCAAATATTTCTAAGCCCAATTTACTCGTAGAAAGCCGGATTACTCCAAGTTGAACATTTTAGCGATCTCATATTCGGTTTAATCTAGTTCTTCATTCCATACTCATTTCCTCTATTAGTAAATGTCATTCCGTTGCATCAGAACGTGTTGTTTTGTATTCCAAGCGGGAGCTTAATACGATGCACTGGTACAAATTGAAAATACAACGTGATCAACAAGCTATCACCTTCATATGCTCATTTCATTCGCAAGAGATGTGGACTTGTTGGGCAATTTTACCTGCATTGAAAAAATTCATCGAAAACACATCCTTTGATGCTCGAACGAGACTAGTCTTAATTAGTAGAACCCATGATCTCAGGGAAGGGGGGAAAATTGGAGGGAAAGAACATTCGGGAAAATTAATTAACAGAAAAATAGAGGAATAGGAATTCCGCGAGGAAGAGAATAGGAATTCCGAAACCCTTCTCTTCCTCTTTCCCCAGTCAGCTCGAAGCTTCGAGACACCAACCAAACACGACCAGAAGCTCCTCCTTCCACCTTCTCTTCCTCCCCATATCCTTACCTCCTTTGACTGCTCCGTTGGTTCGCATTGCTTCCTCTCTCTCTCTCACTCACTCATTCCTCGTTCACGAAGATCTCCTCTTCCTCTCCTGTTACCTTGCCGGGGCGCTGTCTCTCAACCGGGGAGATCGCATTTGCAATGGAGAATGGAGGGGAGGAGAAGCAAGTGACCACGTCGTACAGGTACTGGGTCAGGGAAGCCGCCGGGGACGCGGCCCCTCTCCCCGTCCCCAAGAAGCTCTCCCCCGATGAAATTGCCCCTCCCCAGTCTCAGACCCCCAACCTCGGCTCCGTCTGGAATAAGGTTGCCCTTCTCTTCCCCTGATCCTTAGTTTGGTACTTTCTTGATTGAGATTGCCGTTCATCTGACATGCTTTAGACCTGCGGAATGATTATGTGTGAAAAAGATTTCAGCTTTGCGAATGTCCCAGAAAGTCTAAAGCTTTGATGTATTCGGTCCAATGCATATTGAGCTCGAGTTGTTTGTTTGTTGTAATTGTAGGCCGGAACTTGGGAGGAGAAGAACCTTAATAATTGGGCAGCCGATAGGATCAAGGTGCGTGCCGCTTGCTCGTTTCCATTTGCTGGCATTCTCCAGTATGTTCAGCCTCCTTTTGGTTTTAATTGTGCCCTTGCGTTTTGCAGGAGCTGCTCGGGTGCATCGGATCCCTGGATTTTCCGGCTGGAAAAGCTCAAATAGCTGAAGTAACCAAATGTACTGGAGATGTAAGTACGATAGTCTTTTTTTTTCGGGTCTTATTGGGTTCATTCGTGGATATTGCTTGGGTGCTTGAGTTAGGTAGTGATCTTCTCTCTGTTTGAAGATGTAGTTGAAGCTGAATTGTCTAATATTGAGGTAACTTCACCAGAGGATTGATTGTGCCTCCTAGTAAAGTCAATCCTTTGAAGAGGTGCCTATCAAATTCTGCTAGCAATAAGGGTCCTTAAGTTCGCATTCTATTACTTCTATGGTGTGCTTTCTGGCTGCAAGTCATTCTGGTTGAGCGTTTTGTAGCATTGACAGATTTAGTAACATTGGGGCACACTGAAACTAAATTTCTTGCAGAGGAGGGGACCTTCACCCTTTGCGTAGGCATAAAGGTACCTGCGTTGCTGTGACCATTGCAGTGAATGAATGGCTGACTAATCCTCTTATCGGTTTGTTCAAATAAATTGGGCATCTTATAAGCATGAAATACTCATTTCAGTATCAGGTTATTGGTGTGCTTTGTAATGTAGCAAGGCGGTAGTGAAGGTGGACTCTTGATTGTATATTCCTTGAAAGATTGGGGCTCATTGCGCTCAAATATTAGTGTCGATTAGTGAGACAGTGGCCCTTTTTCTTTGAAGACAGTAAGTCAATGTATGAGTTTACTGGGGGATCCTAGGTTGTGGAGTTCTAGATCTACTCAACTGTTCAGACAATGTGTTTTAGGTTCTGCAGTTTACTGGGGGATCCTAGCTCAAACTCAGTTCTTTTAGGTGGCTCCACTATAATATGTTACACCATAAAGTGTTATTGCAATTGACTTCAATTGAGGAGGATCCGATTTTTCTTGAAAACCGAAGGAAAAGACTTAGTTAAGTCACAATTGTGATCTTGTTTGATTTGCACCAATATGATACAGGGTTGGAAAAGTTGTATGTCCTGCTCTTCTGGATTTTCCGTAGCTATGATGACCTTCACTTCTGCATAATTCTGGTGACCGATTAGATTATGTTTAACCCTCATTTGAGCAATACATTCTTGCATTAGTTTTTTTTCTGATGCTGCATCTATCTAATGCAGGCATTCTTGGTAACTGTACGAAACAAGAAACGTGTTGGATACACCTATGAACTAACACTAAAAGTTGAAGGTCAGTTGTTTAAGCCTGGAAGGATCTTTCCTTCAATTTTAAGTCTTTGTACAATCAATTTGACCTTGACTGACTTAAAAAATGGGACAGGGGAATGGACCATCAGGGAGGAGAAAAAGACGGTCAAGGGGCACGTAGATATTCCAGAATTCTCATTCGGTGAACTGGATGACCTGCAGGTATTTCATTTGGAAACAAATGATATTTTACTTTTATATCTCTTTTCTCCGAGAATCTCTTTAGCATGTTTTTGATATGCAGAATGCTGATTCTCTGAACTGGGCCAGTAGCTTGTGGTGAATTATTAGATTTGGGTAACAGAAGTAGAAAACAAGCGGATAGGGAGTACTGTTGGCTTTTCAAAATGATCACTTGATCATTTAGTGTTCTGAGCTCTGTTTGGTTTTGAGAGCAGCTGCGTTGTTATGTTCCTGATGCGAAATTCAACTGAAAAGCGCATCTTCGAGCTGTTCTAACTGTTTGGACAAGTTGCGCTGTGACATTTTAGAATATTCAGGGATTGTTTCAGCAGCACAGTGTACCGCTTTTTTGTTGGAATAGATGAATAAATGGTCTTCTGTGATAAACTGCAGGCAGAGGTGAGATTAAGCGAAGAGAAGGATCTCCTGCAACAGGATAAGCTGATGATAAAGAAGGATCTGAAGCACTTCTTGAAGCCTGTACGTGAGAAGTTGTCTCAGTTCGAGGAGGAGCTTAAAGATAGATAGTGAGAGGGGAAGTGTTGTCCTTCCCCTCTACTTAAGCTAAAACGTATGTAGGAGTTTTCTCTTGATTCTTGCAGTCATCCGGCTGCTACCTCATTACGTCAAAAGAAGTATTTCACGGGAGGAAGCCCCGAAATCGGAAGAGGGGAATGCTGAATTTTTATTGGCATGACACTGTATTCGATAAGGACTAAGTTGTGTTTCTTGAACGTGTTGTATTTCTTTGAACTTGCTGTGTCTTAGGCCGTTGTTGGGATGTCCAGAAGGAAAATGCTTATTATGGCTTATGAGATCTGGTTTTTGTTTGAACTGTTCATTGGGCATACTGATATTAACAAAACTACAAATCGATGATCGGGTAGTTAACTTGCTGGCCAGTTTCGCGTTCATTTTCAAGTTTTCTGGCACTTATGATGGACCCGATGCATCAAGAATGTGTTAATGTGTTAAAGTGTTAAATTCGTGCTACCTTTGCGTATCTAAGGAGCTGTTTGGCTTGTTTTAATCTGCAGATTTTCCAGGGAAAATCTGAACAAACTGATGTATTCTCCATCAATCACTTTTCCAGGTTAAGATTTAATGGACCTGGTTGGGAAAGTCAACACTCGATGTTCTTAGATTATAGTCATGAACTTCGCTTTTTTAATTGTAAAATTAAATGATATATCATATAATCGTTCACATTCGTCGCAACTCAATATATTTATCAAACACAACAATCTTATTTTTCAATGTAAATTGATTCTATGGTTAATATTTTTCTTTTAATCTTAATATTTCGTGTAATCTAATATAATAATCTACTAACCAAATGCCCCCCAAAGAGTTATAATCCCCACTTACCGTTATGTACTGTTCGGATGGACAATAGAACAAACGTTACACCATGCGGGCAAGATGTTACTGAGACACAACTCCAAGGGGTTCGGTTTAGTGGTTAATGTGCATCCAAGTTTGCACTAAGATCCGGATTCGAATCCCCTTGGGGTCACCGGAGCGCCTTTGGCGTAATTATCCACTCCATGGGCCGTCGGGAGTTCACAGAGCCTCGGAAATTAGTCGAGTGAAGCTCGGACACCCCGGGTTAGGAAAAAAAAAAGATGCTACTGAGACACGAAATCTTGCTTCATACCGATTCACCAAGAAGTAATTGACTGATTTGCTCAAATCTGGTCGAGTTACAAGAAAAAATGAAAATAACATCGATTGTCGATTTGGAACAAAAGGATTCTTTATAGTGCATATTATAACATCCAAAAGGTCACTAGATTCCTACTAATTCAGATCGAGTTAAGGTCGATTCTTTAAGAAATAAAACTCTTATAGGATAGATTTTTCATCTATAAGATAAGATATGAATTTAAGATCCGTTTTAAAGGAAAATAAGTGTTGAATCACTTGAGCTAACTTGGAAAAGAAAAAAGGGAAAGAAATTCAAGACCCTTGAATCTCCATTGATTTCATGGGCCAGTGCACCGTTAGTGGGCCTGGCCCAGTTTTGAATCCAGCAAGAGGCCCGGCCCAATTGGGAAATATAGCCGGGGGGCCTTTCCCTCCTACTTGCTAGCCTGAAGCGGAAGCTTGAAGCCACTTCCATGTCTATAATATGATCTCTCTCTCTCTCTCTCTCTCTACAGTTGAAAGAAGGAGGAGGAGGAGGGAGCACTGAACTGAAGTGGCTCAGAGGAAGTAGAAGTCGACATGGAGAAAGAGCTCTGCAGAAACTTTCAGCGCGGCAGGTTACCCCCCTCCCTTCCGCTCTCCCCTTCCGTCGAACTTGTATACTGGCTCTTCTGTGAACAACCTCTTCTCCGGCAACCCGTCTCCTTCCTGTCCGTTGCGCTATCGGCGTGCGAATTTCAAACCCTGATGATGTTCAGGCGGAGAAATTTAAGAAAAACTGCATGTTTTTTTAATCAGTGAATAAGACGGGAGGGAAATCGGAAAATCGACTATAATGAATGGCTGTTGCATGGCATTACGAGCTTCGTCTACTGAATTTGTATCTCTTCCACTAGGGTTTATCCAAGCCTGAGTGAGATTAAGATATGCAAGTGACTGAAAGAGAATTGGTTTGAGCAGGACGAGTGTTGTAACATTCTATGGGTTTTAGTGGCGTAAATGTGAAGCTGAGTTCAGTCTGTGTGTCGAAATTGCATTTTCCGTGCTAATGTTTCGATCATCGTTGTTGTCTGAATCTGATATGTTGCTTGCAGCTGCCAGTATGGTGCTCGGTGTAGATATCTTCACTCGACTCCGCAGCAGCAACGGCAGCAGCGAGCCGGGGGATTTGGATTCGGCACTCGGGCCGGTTTTCAGCAGCAGCAGAACCCAAATCCATACGGGTTTGGTGTTAAGAGCAACTCTCAGCTAAAGGTTCCTAATTTCATCATGATCGCTTCAGTTATCCTGCTACGTTTCCATCTCTATAGTGTGATTGCATCATCTTGCCATGACCTCATCTAATGGCTTGTACTTTGTGTATGAGCTCAGCCTTTTTCAAATCAGTGGACCCGTAATGCCACCACTCCTTCATCCCGCCCTGCTGATAACCAATCCCAACCGGCAAATCACACGTAAGCTTACGCAATGGTCTATGCTCCTATTCTTTAACCCATTATGTGTATGTCGAATGCTTGCTTCCTTCACATTTCCTGTTGATTAATTTCTTTCTGTTACAAAGATGCACAGATCCTGATGCCTGCAGACGCCTGATTATTGAAGATTTTCAGAATGAAAGACCGCTGTGGAAGCTTACATGTTACGGTCATTGGAGATAGTATGCTCCACTCTCAGCCTGATATGCTTTTGGAGTCTCTCTTTCTCACGCATCATTGTCTCTCTTCTTTCCTTCCCTGTATGTTGGCACAGTTTTGATTTTTCTGTTGATATTCTCTCCTTCAGTTTTCCCTGTGACATTGCTGGTGATATTAGCTATGAAGAATTGCGTGCAGCAGCGTATGATGATGCTAGACGTGGACTGAGTGTGCAGGCACTTGTAAGAATTTCATTATTCTATGTTTAACATGAAGTCTTCTTCTTGCATATGATACAAGGTTTTACGGGAGTTTTTTTTTTTTGGATGTCTGATCACATGTTGAAACTTAAGGATCTAGCCCATCTAGGCCATATAGAAACTATAGAGTGAGTCTTTGTTTAGTGGATCTTGTGTCATTTAAAAGTTATCCTCCATGAAGATCTTCTATGACAGGTTGAAAGGGAGTGGAGTTTGCTGAATTCCAAATTAGTGGAATTTGAAAACCTCTGTCGCAATCCATATGTACCTCGGTCCAATTCCAACGCAGGCGAGGTCTCTTCTCCGAGTTTAGTGGCAAGTGCTGGCCCACCTGTGGTTTCAACTTTCAGTCAAGCTGCATCACTGAGCGGAGCTTTGGGAGCAAGGCAAGAACAATTCACTTGAAATTCTGTTTTTCCCGTTTAGAAATATAAGGCATTTCTTCTGCTCAAGTACACCTATTTGATGGATATAGACAGCTTCCTTTGAACTACAGAGAGAGTATTTCATGTTATGGATATCCATAAAACATATCAAGATCTGCTGTGCCTTGTTCTGGCAACTAAGGAATCTATTTTTTTCCTCAGGCCCTCCACACCAACAGTTGCTGCTTTTGGAAACCTAAGTCCATTGGCAGCTGCTGCAAGCTCGAGTTCCTTTTCAAACTCAGGCATGACACCGAGCTTTTTTGGTACAAACAATTTGCAGTCGGGAAGCATAGGTACAGTTTCGCAATCTTGGCCCTCCCCACTTGATAATACAGCCAGCCAAAAGATAGGCGTTTAATGCTGATACCATGTTCCGTGCATGCAAAATGAGGCTGCTGACATCAATTTCAAAATCATTTGGGTAAAGAAAGGGAATAAATTATTGCTGGCACTCTGGAATTTATAAGTTTCTTAATATCTATATTTACATAGGTACATGCACTTCATTGGTTACTGTGGTGGATTTATTTCAGAGTTTCTGACGGTAATTTGTATGCAGGTACAAATAGCAGCCAGTTTCCAACGCAGATGCATGTGAACTCTCTGCCCTCTAGTGCACAAGGTTCTAATACAAGTGCTTTTGGTCCCGTGAGCAACCTGTTTTCTACTGCAACTGTCTCCCCACAAGTTTTTAATCCAGCAAGCAACCAATCTAGTTCAAGTTTTGCGCAAACAACTTCAGAAATTCAACTTATGTAAGTATAAATTGAAACTCTCAGTCAGTCGGATTCCCTGTCACAGCTTAGACAGTCTATTTCTCCCTATCCAAGCATCTACGCTGACATTTTCTGCAAATATTTAGCGGATACTAGATTGATGTGAACCTCAATTTCTGTCAGAGTAGAGTGGTGCTGTGCTCCCTTTGGTTTTAGATTTAGACCTCATCTGTAGTACTGTCAAAATGATCTCAGCCTTGGTGATTTGGACTTGTGGCCATTCATTCATTAGGTTTCGTGAAAAGGCCTATAAGTTTCATAAGGTTCCATTGGCTGGTGCTGTTTACAGGCTCATGGTAGATCCATGTGGGTTCTCCCATCAGCAAAGGCTGAATATGTTATTTAGTACAACTGCCTGTATACAACTAAACTAATTTTATGAGTTTGTCAGTCTTCCTCATATTCTTATCTTTTCATTCCGACAGAAATAGCATGCACAATGGGACTCAACCTGGAGATACGAGTGTATGGCTGAAAGAGAAATGGAATCCTGGAGAGGTAAAGGACCTTCCCCTCATTCCCACTCTCATGAATGCAAGCAAGTAAAGACGAATACAGAGTCATAGTATATGATAGGGGAGCATGGAGGATTGCATGTATTCTTAAGCATTTCCATTCACTCCGAAAATGAAAAGTAATGGCAGGTTCTCTATCTGAAAATGCAATGATCTCACATTCTGTCATTTAAAGGCTTCTTACTGCAAGTTAATACACGGCGTTTTCTAACTTTCTATAATCGTCCAGTAGAACAAGGTTGAGCCGGAGATGAAAGCTTCTGATAATAGTGCCTTTAAGCCCTCTCAGCAGAGTTGTGAATCTTCAGAGCTTTACTTGCAAGCAAGGTCGTGACAGCTGCTTTTTCTCCTGTGTTTTGCAGATTCCAGAAGAAGTGCCTCCGGATGCCTTTGTTTAACAGCAGCACTTCCGGAAGATACATACCATACGACGAGTAATGGAAGGAAATTCTTTGATGAGTTTTCTTTTAATTTTTTAAACCCCTTGTATTTCAAAAGATATAGGCATAGAGAAATCACCGGATTTTCTTGGAGCAGGAGTTACCCTGGTAAAGTCACTTCATAGAAGCAATCTCTTCGGATTGGTAAAAGCATTTAGTCGAGGTTCGGTATGCCTCAGGTGTCTGAGACGATACGAGTTCACCTGAATTCTTGCATCCTGATTGGGTCTGTTGGTATTTGAATCCCCTCGGGAAGGTTACGGAGTTAAAAAGGAATAGATGCCTGCGTAAGTAGATAAGTAATTTATGTTGTTATAGCCGTTAAGGAAATTATTGATAAATTATTTTGAATTCAATTATGGAATACTATGCTAGTCTGGTGGCAACTTGTCCTTTTATTTATAAAAAATAAAAGAAAGCCAGAAAAATAAAAAGGCAAAATTTAAGGAAAAGGAAAACAAGGACAAGAGTCAGAAGAGCTCATAGCTGTCCCCTGTGGGCCGATAAAATAAATGAGGGTTAATAATAATAAAGAAAGAGTATAAGATTTTTATATTTTAATACGAATTTTTATCTTTAATTTAAAAATATATAAAATCTTAATTTGATAATAGTTCTAGTACGGCGTTAAATTTTTGATTAATTTGGATGGAAATTGTTGATTGCAGTTCAAGTGAGACAAAATATACTTTTTTTTAATAATAAAATTATTTCAAAATTAGAAAAAAGAAATTAAAAAAGGAAAAAAAAGAAGATAAAATCGAGGAGGCAGGGCGGTCCCCCACCATCCCCTCATTTGGTGTCGTCAGCGATCACAGAGGGTATTGATGATCCCACTCGATCTATAAGTCAGTAATTTCCGTTTAATCACAAAGGGTACTGATGATTTCACTCGACCTATAAGTCAGCAATTTTCGTTTAAATTAACAAAAAATTTAACGTCGTACTATAATTATTTTTAAATCGAAAGTTTGCATTTTAAAATTAAGGAAAAAAGTTCATGATAGGGTTATTAAAATGTAAAAAATTTAGACTTTTTTTATTATTAACCCAATAAATAAATTAAAATTATATATTAAAAAAGAAAAAAAAAAGAGCTGCAGTACACAGACTTGAATGGAATCAGAAAGAAAAGAGAAGCGTGTACCGTCTACCAAGTACAATACTGACTGACGCGGTTTGATTTTCCAGTGGATTATTAATTTTTTTCCCAGAAAATATAGAATGGAGAAAGATTCGTGAGCAAAAATGTCTCAAAGGATCGTGCAGACAGGTTATATGTGGATCCCACACCCCTAACACCTACCTTGGTGCCATCTCCGAACCCACCGACTCGTTCGACACGGTCCAATATGATCCCAGGACCGAACCAAAACTCATCGAACACATAAGACGTAGATGGTTGAGTTCAATGATGATGATTATTATTATTATTCTGTAAAATCGACGCGTAATGCATCAAACGAGGCTCGTGAGAAAAGGAGGAAGGAGAGGGCTCCACGTCCTTCCTCCAAGTTCTATCAATGTGACATATAATTTGGGTTAGGAGACGTGCTTCCAAGTTCCATGTCCATAAAAAAACATTTGAAATTTCCATGATGTCTTTAAACTGTCCCTATCCATTTGCCCTAAAAACACCCAACTCACCCATTATTTTTAGCTGTCTCGCACCCCTTGACCCCACTTAAAATGTTTCACATTTGAAAGGCTCGACCTCCATCCCCCAAAACAAAAAAATTTACAAAATCAGCATAATTTAAATAATCCAATGTTTATTGTTCTTAAATAATATTTCGGGTTCGAATATTTTAAATTGAATTTTTTTTTTATTGTTAGAGCTAAAACCTTAATATTCAGCCAAAAAAAAGAGCTTTATTTTTTAATGGAGTGACTCGATTTAAACTGAATTAGATGAAAATTATTGAACTTTCGAATATTATAGTATACATAAAATAAAAAAATTTAAATTCAAAATAGAGAGAGTGGCCTACCAATACAATCTTCCATTGCATTGGGCAACAACGCAACTCCCTTTATAAAACATCAGATTTGAGACAAACCCATTCCAGACTGCCTCCTCCCCACCAATGTTCCTATTGGTGTAACCCTCCCCTCCTCCCTCTTCCGCCGCCGCCGCCGTCGTCATTGTCGCGACCAATGTCTCGTCTGCACTCCCGGGGCCGCTTCTTGGCCCTGCTTGTACTGGCTCTCGCCCTCGAGACCTGCTCTGCGGCAGAAGGGGACGATCTGAACGTGACAGTAGATCCAAGGTTCAGGTTTGAGAACCCAAGGCTGCGGCAAGCCTACATTGCCCTCCAGTCATGGAAGCAGGCCATCTTCTCCGACCCCCTCAACTTCACTGCCAACTGGGTCGGCCCCGACGTGTGTTCCTACATGGGCGTCTTCTGCTCTCCCTCCCCTTCCAACCCGTCCCTTCGGGTCGTGGCTGGCATTGACCTCAACCACGGCGACGTCGCGGGATACCTTCCCTCCGAGCTTGGACTCCTCAGAGACCTCTCCCTCTTCCACATCAACTCGAATCGGTTCTGCGGGACCGTCCCGAAGACGTTCCGGAAGATGAAGCTCCTCCACGAGCTTGACCTCAGCAACAACCGGTTCGTGGGCGGGTTCCCGAAGGTGGTCATCTCCCTGCCTTCCCTCAAGTACTTGGACTTGCGGTTTAATGAGTTCGAGGGCGGTGTCCCCTCCAAGCTCTTCGACAAGGACCTCGATGCCATCTTCCTGAATGACAACCGGTTCCAGTTCGGGCTCCCGGAAAATCTCGGGAACTCGCCGGTGTCGGTCCTGGTTTTCGCCAACAACAACCTCGGAGGCTGCATTCCGGGAAGCATCGGGAAGATGGGGAAGACACTGAACGAGATCATCCTGCTCAATGACAACCTCACGGGGTGCCTGCCGCCGCAGATCGGCCTCCTTAAGGAGGTCACGGTCTTCGATGTCAGCTTCAACAACCTCCAGGGCTCATTGCCTTCGTCCATCGCCGGCATGAAGAGCGTGGAACAGCTCGACATCGCTCACAATGGCTTCACCGGAGAGATCCCTGCTGCGGTCTGCCGCCTCCCGAGGCTCCAGAACTTCACCTACTCATTCAACTACTTCACCGGGGAAGCTCCCGCCTGTCGCGCCATCTCCGGTGGTGGAAGCGGTGGCAATGTGGTCTCCGACGGGCGAAAGAATTGTATTCCAGGGAAGGCGGATCAGAGATCAGCCAAGGAATGCTCCTCTGAAGCTGCTCGTCCAGTGGACTGCAGCAAATTCAAGTGCAGCAGCAGCAGCGGTTTTCCGGTGCCCGTCTCGCCGCCCATTTCTAGAAAGAGACCGCCGGTTCGATCGCCGCCACCTCCCCGTCTAGGCCAATCACCTAGCCCGAAAAGGAGGCTGCCTCCTCCTCCCCCGAAATCGAGTTCTTCGCCCTCGTCGAGATCTACTCCTCCACCACCACCCACATCAAAGTCGTCACCGGCCACGAGATCGGCTCCTCCTCCTCCTCCAACATCCAAATCTTCACCCTCCGGAAAGGCAAGTCCTCCCCCACCGCCTCCTAGTCACAAGGAATCACCCTCTTCGCATACTCAGCCACCGCCGCCTCCCAAGGAAAGTTACTCCTACAGCTCCCCGCCACCGCCTCCCACCGAAAAAGGGTCCCCCGTTGTACGTCTGACCCCACCGTCCCCGCCACCGCCGACTGAGTACTCCTCCCCTCCGTCCTACGGGCACATGACGACTCCACCTCCGCCACCGCCACCGCCACCGCCACCGCCATCAACTCACTATACTTACTCATCCCCGCCGCCTCCGCCACCAACTCAATACAGCTACCCATCGCCCCCTAACCCATCACAATCCCCGCCACCTCCTCACTATACTTACTCATCTCCGCCGCCGCCGCCACCAACTCATTACAGTTACCCATCGCCACCGCCCCCGTCACCGTCGCCACCGCCAGCTCAGTCTAATGGCTCATCGCCACAACTGCCACCGCCACCCTCTCATTATAGCTATGCATCTCCCCCTCCACCGTCACCGCCACCACCAGCTCACTACACTTACTCATCACCACCTCCACCATCCCCCTCGCTGCCGCCGCCACCAACTGAGTACACTTACTCATCACCACCTCCACCATCCTCCTCGCCACCTCCGCCACCAGTTCATTACAGCTACCCATCGCCGCCTCCCCCTTCACCGCCACCACCAACTCATTACAGTTACTCATCGCCACCACCACCACCAACTCATTACGGCTACTCATCACCACCGCCACCCCCACAAGAAGAAGGTCACACCTCGCCACCTCCCCCTCCTCCCTCCGCTGGTTGTGTGACCCCCGAGCTTCCGCTTCCGCCGCCTTCACCAAAGACCGAGCCGCCATCGTCCCACCACCACTCGAAGCCCCACCCACCTCCTAAAGAGCACCGGCAGCACAAATCTCCCCCACACTCGTCCTACTCTTACTCATCTCCGCCACCGCCAAGCTCACCGGAGAACGTCCCACTTCCGCCGATTAAGGGAGTCTCATACGCGTCGCCGCCGCCCCCAACAATTCCTTACAACTAAAAGTCAAACTTTCTAATTTGACCGGAAGATATTGAAGGGAAAGAGACCGGGATTCTTCCAATGCGACAAGACAACCTGCCGGACTGTAACATCAAACGTTTGCGTTTTTTCTCATGATTTCTTTCATTTTTTGGGCTCAGTATATTTCTTCAAGCCAATGGTTTGTATTAGCAAAATAATAGCTTTTGTTTTTTTCTGTGTCTTCTCCATTAATGTTTATATAATCTGTCACTCCGCTTATCCCTTTTAAGTTTGAACCTCATATATATATATATATATATGTGGAGGCATATATAGTTTCTCATACAAGGCGTACTTTCAATTCCTATAAGTGTATACGTTTTCCCAATTGATTTTCATTGTGTTCATGAGCTACCCTTTTGAAAGGAAGCCGCACGAGAAGTTCGATACTAAGAAAATATGCCTATGTTAGATTAGGTTTAGTCAGTTTTTCTTTCGTTCATGCACATATAACCATCGGCTTGTTACAGCTTCAACGTATTCCCACCGACGCATGCATTCTATGTATAGAGTAGGAAAATTCAAGTAGACCGTACTTCATTGGATGGGAGGAATTGTCAATAAATAAGGAAGAAGTGAAGAGAGGCAATTGTTCATGTATGTTCATTAATGGCGGAAGGATGGATGTCAGGTACTCCCATCTTCTGCTCGTAAATGCACTCGTATGAATCTCAAGCTGCTTCTAGCAAACGCAATTGGTGGGAATTAATACATACTATATATACATATACACACATTTGCGTTGGCCCACTTGGCGATAATTTTACGAATTCGAGCTATGCTATAGGGACAGTGCATTAATGTTTATCATAATGATGGTGTCACATATCCAGTGAGACCCACATGTGCTCTGCACTTGCACTGTAGCTTCCAATCCAAAGACTGTGTTTTTACCGTGAACGGGGATTAGTGCAGGTGACCTGATGTGAAATAAAAATTATCCGGACTTCATCTTCTCTTGATGTTCCCTAATCCCGAGATCTTCGACTGGTTCTCCCACTAATCTCTCGTGTTTCTCTCTGTTTAATCAAAAATTTGGTTCCACAGCCAGAAAATCCCCTCCAACGCTCGAGCGAGAACTTATGTCAAATCAATATGAATCTTTTTCAGGAAATGCGCACTTTGAACAGTGAACGAAGACTCTATTTACAGGTGTCTAATTTACGTCATTCTTATACATGGACAGGCCATTGTTCTAGCGTTTTTTTTCTGTGCGTGAGTCTTCTTGGGCCTTATGGGGCCCAAGGCCCATTCGGTTGCCAGAGAAACTCGTTGATGTTCGGTGGTTCGGGAAACACGTCGTGCGTGGGTTAGGGTTTTGGTCCGAGGATCAAGATAATAGATACAGTTGGAGGTTGGGACCATCAAGCCCTTCGACCTTTCGATGGGACCCGCGGCATTCTGGTGTTCGAGGTCATCGAACCTTCGCAGCCTTCGAGACCCCTAGCCACCAAGGTCGTCGAGCCTGCAAGGCTCCCTCACCCTCGAGGCCATCAAATCGTCGAGGGCTTGACCACCTTGGGTTCGAGTAGCTTGAGCCCTCGATGGCCTCAAGCCTCCAATGGCTTCAAGCCTCCGAGTCCCACGAGCTTCAAAGGGTCTCGAGTCGTTAGGGCCCTCGAGCTCTCGTTGCCACCGTGCTTCGGAGGTGCCCGTCCATGGGTTTCGCCCGGTACCCTCGGGGCTATATGGGCTCGAACCCACGGTCTTATCAATAGTAATTGTTCCTTGATATCGCATTGCTAAATAATTATTTCCCGATAATAACGTAGGTTTATATTATCATATCATGATCCGATACTTGTTTTTTTTAAACAAAGTTTGAAATTTGAATGTTGTGAATGGAGAAAAATCACGATTGAAATAACTTTATTCCTTAATAAATCAAATTAGTTGGAATTTAGATTAGTTGGCCATTTAACTTCCAAATATGATGCGCATACCGAAAATAGAAAGTACACATTTTTCGATATCTGATTGCATCTTCACTTTTATCTGCTTTGAAGCTCTTGAAAAATTGTATAGTCACGCTTAAGAATCTAAGCTAGATTTATGCTTCCCTTTCCCTCGATATATAGATAGGATCCAAGGCATCTCTTGCACAACAAATGTAACGTGGAATTCTGAGATTATCACGATGGATCACTCTAAAATTTAATCTTACCAGATAAAGACGAAGTGATTAGCTTTTGTAGATAACCACGCGGTCCGTTTATTAATTAATAATTACGTGATGACAATTATAATGATAATGATAGTTCACCCAAGAAAATAATAATGCTAGTTTGATTATTAGAGCTTTGATTAATATACATGCTCAAAGAAGGAAGTGAAAATACAAGAAACTATACGGATTCGGCGAAAAATCTCAGTATTCTTTTTCCCATGCTATATCGGATCCTCTCAATCGTTAGATTAATACAAATCCCAGCCCAAGCACTAGGGCTCCCTGGACGGTCCACATAATTATTACAGCCAGTTCGACAGATATTGATCAGTCGACACTGCTCAATCGATCTGACGACACAACTTGTGAATCTCACCTGCTCTGAAAATCATTTCTTTCATTTTCTTTTTTGAAGGAAAAAAAAAAGTGAAATTATGGGACAGAGGGCACATCAAGCAAGGCACCCACGTGAGCATTCAGAATCTGTTTTTTTCTTTCTTTTTCTTTTTATTTTTCTTCTTCTTCTTCTTCTTCTTCTTCTTTTTGGGACGCGGAGAGGGCATCGTCGGAGATTCACTGTTTAGGACAATGAATGAACGAACTGTTTTTCCTTTTCCTATTTACCCGTGTGTGTCTTGTTTTTTTTTTTTTAAATAATATATGAGGTCTATTATTTTATTACGATAAAATAAAAATTATTATAATTTATAAAATGATACAAATAAATAGCTTCATAACTATTAATTTTGAAAATTTTTTTGTTATCAAATAAAAGCGTGCGTAATTACGATACGCTTTTCTTTGATTATTTTGTTGTCTTCAATTAAGCAAAAGTATTCATTTATGATTGATTTTGTGCCTTTTGATTTCCTTTTCTTCATGTTCGGTGTGTCCTTTTCTTTGAAAGCTACTTTGTCCCGATATATCATTTCACAATCGCAAGATCTGATAGTGGGCTCTACTTATTACTAAAGTCTTAGACATTGATTCTTTGTTAATGATATTTTGTATATGTTGAGCTGGAAAACCCCATCAATCAGGTGCTTCCTAGTACTTGTCCACCTCCATTAAAATATACATGTAAATACGTATATACGAGAAATGCTACCGATCGATTCTTAACCGAACCGTCCCTTAGTCCCTTTTACGGCCATATATAGGATCAATATGAGACCCATTGCTATATCTAAAGGTTAGGAGACGATCCAATATCAAAGATGATGTAGCGCAACGACGCACGCTTTTACTTGATAATCAAGATGTTTTAAATTCGATTCTCAATGAGACTACCATTACTCATTTATTAATTATTAAAATTTCTATTTTATTATATTAATCTCATGAGCTTTTTTTTGTAATTAAAAAAAATATGGTTCAATTAAAAGATATGATTATCTTAATAGGGAAGAATTTAAATTTGAAAGTTAAAAAGGTTCCAAAAAGGTAGAACAAGGGTGATAAAGAACAATATCTAAGAATATAGCCAAAAACATCATGAAAAGCGTATTCAGGAGGAAAAAAAAAAAGAAGGAAAAACATCATGAGAGGCCTTTGGAGTTGAAGAAAAACCTTTTTTTTTTTTTTCATGTGAACTTTGTTCATGTATTATTTGAAAAAGGCTTTTTTTTCTTAGTGTTGGTGGGGCTTTTATCCTACCCTTTTTTCAGATCACAATTTAAATTTAGTGGACGTACCGGTAAATTGATTTGGATCATCTCAAAATAGAAACTTGCCCCCTGCTTTTATAACATGGCGAATTATTATAATTGAGTGTGGAGTGAAAAATATTTATTTCACTTTACTCAACTTTCAATTACGATAAAATAATAATTATTTTTATTTTATTGTACTTTTTCTCGATTATCATTTAATTCAAAATTTTAAAACTAAATTATCTTAACTATTCATTATTTTTTCAACTATTCAATAATACAATAATTACTTTTTTATATTCTTAATCAATTTAGCAATAAATTTTAACACATATTTTTTTTAACCATTAACTCCACTTTACTTTACTCCATTAAATATATATATATATATATATATATATTATCTATTGCTTGCTCTATTTAAGAAGGACAAATGTCTATTACCCTTATAATTTACAATCTTACTTAAACAAAGTGCACAAATATTTTAATATCATGAAATTTTGAAATGATTGCAATTATTTTGTTTTAAAAGATTAATCTTATTCGGTATAACTTGATTTTTTTTTCCAGTTATAAGAGTGAACTTGGCTTATTTATACTAATAGATCGAAATTGCATATTGGTCATGAAAAGATATAAAACTTACTTTAGATCTTTCAAGTTAAGGAAGATTTTAGCATTTCGCCAGCGGTATGGTACCGCCGACTTTATAGCCGTTTGATTCGATATTTTATTTATTTATTATTTATTTATCAATCAAATGGTTATAAAGTCAGTAGTACCATATTGCTGCGCGGAATGCCAAAAGCTCTTCAAGTTAAACACCATTAATATAAGCTTAAACAAAGCATGGGGAAGGGACAACAATGGCACTAAACACAAGTCAAAGTCTTTTAAAGAAATGGGATTTGCCAAATCATAAAATGTCATTCATGTGGTATAGAGCTCTCTCTCTCTCATCCCCTGAGATACAATATTAACCGGAGAAAATATCCAGTCAGCAATTGTCCCATCTGAATGTGGATAGGGAAAGTTTCAGTACTATAACTATTAAGTTTCAGTACTATAACTATTATTTTCATATATGTCAGATTTTTGATTGAGTTTTACGTAATTACGTGATTGTTACTCATTGAATATTTTCTCGATTGACCCCCAGGTCCCAACACATTCATGTTCATTTGATTTGAATTTCTACACTATAGACTACAGTTAAAGTCCGTCCACTCTGACGGCAGTCTGTGTAAGAAATTTTATGTTACGTTTGGTTTTAGAATTAAAGTAACTTTGATTTTGATTGTGAAAAAGGGCAAATGAGATGAGATTATAAATTTAATTTGGAAAACGTGTGTTTTTATTGTGTAGTATGTTGAGTTAAAGTTAAAGTTAAAGTTAAAATTAAAGTTAAAGTTTTTTAACTCTCAATCCAAACGAGATAAAGTTATAGTTAAAGTTTTAATTCTTAATATTTTGTTCTCGTGGACTCTTCTTATTATGGGACTTTGTTCTTCCCCATGGAGGGCCCTCTTCATGGCCCATAATTCAGCCTCTTTGGGCCGCTTTCTCTAATACACATGGGCCCGTTTAAATATCTTAAATCCTAATAATTTGTTACTAGGGATTAAATTAGGACTTAGGAGATTGACAGTGGCCCACTTAAATGCAATTATCACTCTAGGTTTGTTAACGATAATTCCTTAATCTTCTAATAAATATAAACAGAAAATAAAAGTTGGAAAAACGAGATTAAGTGTAAGAACACATGCTCTCATTTGAAATCTATAAGTCTTTGGTCTGATTCTTACTGATGGGATTCATCGTACTTCTTAGTTTCTTATGAGGTATAAAGCCACATATATATATATATTAAACAGATGCAGGGAACCATGGTATATACTTTTTGGCCAATAAACAGGCATCCTAAACCTTTAAATAAGATATATACTTGATCAATCGTGCATCGTTCTATAAACAATTCAATGCGTAATTCTTGATTGAGTAGGAAATAATATAGCATGAAAATTGACAAAAAATATGAGGTAGATAAACGGCGCATTGGATGTTCTGAGTCAATCGGTAAACTGATTGAGAAGTAATCATAGATGACAATGTGTTTCACGACTGATCATAGGGACCTTCCGACTTACCCAGTGAGACCTAAAAATTCAATAAGATGTTCGAAAGTTCAATGAGTCCTAGATAATTCATATTCGAATTGAGGTCGGCACACTTGAGGATAAAATTCTTCTAATCATGAATTTTTCTCATTATATTTCAGATGTGAAGTCTTTACCCATCGTAGTTATAATCTATGCATTTTGATTTATTTAATTGTCTACATATTATACGATTTATGATATATTTTACTTAAAAGTATCTTATTATACAAAATTTATTTATAGTTTTAAAATATTTATTTGTGAGATCTTCATCTTTTATATATATATATATATATATATATATATATATTGATAACGAGGTACCTATGAACCCGTCTGTAAGCCCACGGGCAGGAATTAATTGTGATACATCAATAGTAATTAATTGTGGGATAAGCGAGACTTTGTAAGCACTATGTTTATATACAGAGATATGTCTTTCACATAAAGAAAAAGAAAAGAAATAGTTTACCCAAAAAAGAAAAGAAATATTTTTTTCCAATTCAAGTGGACAAGATTTTCTTTGCAAGTAATCGATCCCTTTGTTATTTACATATGATTTTGGAGGGCAATGAAATATTCTCCTCTTTTCTTTTTTGTATTATCATCTATTTTTCTCTTCTTTGATTGCTCGTAAAATCAACAAAATTTTATGTTGTTTTTATGTATTTCAAGAAAGTGTCTCTCTTTGCTAGAGGATGATTGAACAAGTTTTTTCTTCCTCCTTTATTTTAGGAGACATTAAAAAAAGATCCATTTCTGGAGTTCAATTAAGAGGGGATTGAATTTTTTTTTAATTCGAAATATTTGCTACCACCGCAAATTACTTTCCGTACTCATTTTTTTTTATAGAAAAACGGGGCAGATGCCCAAGTTTCAAGCAAATATATATATAAACTTACTCATCCAAAAAGAATATATATATATATATATACTATTATATAAAGGATAAATTATCTCACTTTTTCTTTTCCAATTTACTCATTTCAAACAGTGTTATCAGAACCGGACCGGACATCGAACCGGCCGAGGCATGGGGTCATGGGTTCATGGGTTCAACCGGGAGTTCGATGGGTCGGACCGCTTGTTTATTTTTAAAATAAATAAATATATATTATTTTAAGAAAATAATATAGAATACAAAAAATAAAAATAAAATGGTAATATATATTAGATAATAATTAATGTGTCCAAAAAAATATAAAGATAAGTCATAGTTCACCATTACAAGTTGATAAATCAAACCAAACAAGGACTAACTAATCAGTCAATATCATCAACAATTCCATGCACTCCAATCTCCACCATAATTTCCACAAATATTGTCTTCAGCTGCAACATCATGTGGTGCTTCAGGAGCTTCAAATAATGGATTCTCTTGGACTCGGTCATTGACATTCCCTCCATCAATATTATCTTCAGCCCCATCATCCATATCAAGATCTTCCAAATTCAAATCCAACGAATCTGTACGAGGAATATAACTACTAAAAATGAAATGACAATATACAACCTATCATGAAAATAGTTGGAATGAAATAAGAATATTTAGTACCGTCATTTCCATTTTCTTGAATGCACATTTGCAAATGTCGTCTAAATGTTTGCAATTCTTCATTTGATAGGGCCCGTGGCTCATCCTCTAGTACCCATGTAGAATAAGAAGCAAACTTCTCGAAGTCAATTGGGTCATAATTTCTACCCTTGAAGTAGTTCCTGTAAAACAAACATCTCTTGTATACTTATATGTTGCAAGTTGCAACAGATCATCAAAACAAAGTAAATATCTAAATATGAGACAAAACTTCTAGTAAAGTAAGAAAGAAAAAATGGAGAGAAGCAATTGTATATACCTTTGTTGCAACTTCAAATTATAATGGACATAAACAAGGTCATTCAACCGTTGATGCTCAAGTCGGTTCCTTTTCTTAGAATGAACATGATCGAACAAACTCCAATTCCGCTCACAACCCGAGGCGCTACAAGTTTGGCTTAAAACACGAATAGCCAACTTTTGTAAATTTGGTGCACTCGAGCCATACCACATCCACCACTCATCTAATCATATATAAAGAAAATAAGAATAAGAAAATGAACAAACTCAAATAAAGTAGGAAATAATGACCAAAAATACTAGTGTTTAGAACATACCCGGAGCCATCACGATGCGATCGGATACTGCGGATACTCTTCCAAAATCACCTTCAGCATTTTTAAAAATCTTCATTTCACTTGTTAATTTTGTCTGCAATGAGGGCTTTCCATATGAATATCTCTCTATCACATCCAACAAATCGGAAACCGTTCCTCTATTCTTCTCCATCTCGGTCAAGTCATACTGATATTTGGGATTCAACCAATACCCAGCAGCATGCAAGTTCTTGTGGAGTTGCCTATCCCATCGAGCATCAAGAATGTTGATATACGGCTCAATCTTCTTCTTTCTCTTATTGAATCTTTTCAACATCTCTTCCCTAGCTTTGTACATTGCTTCAAGCAAAAATCCCATAGCAGGCCTTTCATCACTATCAACAATACGTAATACACGAACAAGAGGTTCACTAATCTGCACTATGGCTGCACATTCAGACCAGAAAGAATCCACAAATAACAGTTTCACAAATTCTTTTGCTTTACTTTCCTTTGCATGGCTTGAACTAGTCCATTCACTAGATGTTACCATAGCCCTCAAAGCATTCTGTTGTGCTAAAATACTCTGCAATGCAATGAAATTAGTGGCAAAACGAGTTGGAGCAGGGCGTAGAATTTCTCGTCCACCAGTGAATTTTCTCATTAGATTCAATGCAAAGCAATGATTGTAGATATACTTAGTAATCTTCGAAGCATGAGTCCCAATATCATTCACCTCGTCCAACTTACCAATATCACTGAGAATTAAGTTAATGCAATGAGTCGCACAAGGAGACCAAAATATTGTCCTGAACTCCTGCTCCAACAAGCGACCAGCAGCCACGTAGTTAGCGGCATTATCAGTCACAAAGTGAACGACGTTCTCTTGACCAACAAATAGGACCACCTCTCTGAATAATTTGTAAAGCATATCTCCAGTCTTCGAAGCATCTGAAGCATCGACAGACTTCAAGAAAATAGTTCCCTTAGGACAATAAACCAAAAAATTAATCAAAGTTCTCCTGCATTGGTCTGTCCATCCGTCCGCCATTATCGTGCAGCCCGTCTCTTTCCAAGTAGTTCGGTAACTATCAACATAATTTCTCACCTCCTCAACATTTTTTGTCAATAAGTACCCCCGAAGATCATGAAAGCCCGGACCTTTATAACCTGCCCCCATGCTAGCAATGGCATCGATTGCTTGTTGGTAATAAGGAGAATTAACCGTATTAAACGGTATACTTGTAGCCAGCATCCACTTAGAAATGGCAAGATCACACTTCTCGGTGACTTCTTTGCTTTGCAAAACACTCTTGAGTGTCCTTTGAGCTCCCGGTGTTGTTCTCGGTTCGAAGTACGAATTAATTTTCATCTTGTTTGACGGCGCTGCCTTTGATTGGGTATCTTGAGTTGCCTTCCCTTTTGCTTTTGAATGGAGAGGTGTCATTTCTACTATCTCCTCATCATGCTCGGAGAGTGGAGCATATGGATTTTGCTCATCTAACATATCGCGCTTCCTTTTCTTTTCCATAATGTGCCCCACCAGATGTTCCTGCATTCTAAATCGAACAGCATCTGGTACCTTCCGACATGCCTCTGCATTCCCTTTTAATCCCGCCAAATGTTGTTTAAACCGATTTATACCACCACCGGAGAGAACTTTTGAGCAATACAAGCATAGCAGCCCCTTCCTTCCACTTGCTGACGGCACTTCCTTGCAATGTGCCCATGCCAAATCAGATTTTCCTCTATTAATGCCTTTTGGTATCGAAGAACTTGGAGTGGATTCTCTAGTAGGTGGCGTAGGAGTGGGTGTGTTGCTGTTGCTAGCACCAGTAGAATTCATTGTATAGCTAGCAGCCTATAATGATGAAAAAAAATTCACAACTGTTATCGATCAAGAACATATGAAATTATGAACAGATGGAACAGATCTAGACCAGCTCAGGCTACTCAGCAAATAAAAACAGGGCAGTAATAACCCAACCACACAAAAGGGGAGATCGATCATGCCGACCTCCTCATGAGCATGGATGAACAGATAAAAATCGATTTAGACATACACAGTCCTCTGCATTGAAGTACATGCATGCATTGTTTGCTTCATATATAAAAGCTATATACCAGTTCAACAGTCTAATTTGCGGGATCTTTTCTATATCAACTGGTCAATGACAATATCTGATCTGATTGATGTTCTACCTACATGTGATGGACAAGCGGGGTTCACCTCTTCGGATGGATCTTTCCGACAACTTGTTGTGTCGAACGTTGCATCAGCAGTCAGTGACATGAAGTACATTGTCTAATAAGCAGTATCCTCAGTAATTTTTCTTAGAAGTCCATCAGGTTTCCGCAGACATATGGTTTTTGGATGAACTATATATATTGTACAGCGTTAGCCAACCTCTAGTCCGTATAAATACTGTCAAGGTCGAATGACTCTAACCCGAGATGCCCTAATTAACTCCGATTGATAATGAGATGATCATGTCATGATGAAGAGCGCTGGTTGGAAGAATACAACAGGTTTAGTTTCAGATGCTGATATGCATTATTATTTAATGGTAGTCCAACTCCAATGGCCTAATTTGCATAACCATTTTCATTTAAATTTTGTAGGATGAGAATCAATATTCAGTCAGCAGGGGAGCCTATATAGTTTATTTACCTAAGACTTGACTCCAACTGGGGTCCTGAGAGATAATAAAGGATCATCTACTCTAGTTGGGACCATGAAAATTAGATACTGCCAGATAAATGGCAACGCGGATGGTAATTTAACCTCACGGAAAGGCAGCCATCTAGAAGGATTGATGCATCTTTTCTTTATCAATAAAACATGGTAAAATAAAACTTTGTCTAAAGAAGAATAAGGGAAATAATTGATATTGGAGAAGCCTTGAGAAAATACATTTCATGAGAAAGTTGATCAACAAACCCAGGCCAAACTTCCCATAGTATACCAAATTCGCCATGTTAAACTGCTTATATGTTGTTTTTCTGAGACATGATGTTCCAGTTCTGAACTCCCTACCAGTATTGAGTCAGCAAAGGGTTCGTTCTTTTTCATGCTTATGCAATGAAATTAATGAATCTACCGCATGCAAGATTCCCTGACAGTATCCCCTGTCTATTTTCTTCCGCATTGAAATGGTATAGCAACTGCTTCATAACCAGTAATCCAATCGACCCAATGAGCTAGTGAGAGAGACTTGACTAACCTGAGAGGGAACAGGAGCAACGGGAGCTGCTGCTAGTGATGATGATACCACTGCGAGTCTGCGACTTCACGATCAGTAAGCTTCCTATGCAGGATCAGAAGAAGGTACAAAGCCAGGCAGGAATCCCGCAATTAGAATCTAATAGCGTCAATTTGGGGGCTCAAACTACTTCCTTCAAAAAGGAAGGAAGAAAGAAAAAGGCACAAAAAGAGGGAGGACCGAAGAGGAGACTAATCCAATCGACCTAATGAGCTAGTAAGAGAGACTTGACTAACCTGAGAGGGAACGGGAGCAACGGGAGCTGCTGATAGTGATGATGATACTACTGCGAGTCTGCGACTTCACGACCTTGTGGGTGGAGCACCGGTCGTCCGATTGCGAGTCACCAAGCTGGAAATCGAAGCCTCGAAGGGGTGGCAAGGAGCTCGAAGATGAACATTGACTGACTCACCGAGCTGGAACCTGGAAGTCGAAGCCTCGAAGTCGAATCGAAGGTGAACTGGTGAAGAGTGAAGACTGAACAAGGGACTAGGGTTTCCAGTGGATCGAAAATTAGGCTGATCGAAAATCGGGTCAACTAGTTCGGGTCGGGTTTCCTTTTAAAATCCAGAACCCATCCAACCGGCCGGTTCGAATGGGTTCTATGGGTTTATAGAAAAACCGGCCGGTTTTTAAAATTCACCGGTTTTTTTAGGCATTTCCGGTTTTTAAGAGAACCGGACCGGTCATAGGTTCGGTTTTCCGTCCGACCGGTCGAACCGGCCGGTCCGGTCCGGTCCGGTTCTGATAACACTGATTTCAAATATATTTTGATTAATAAGAGCCATCTATTTAAGGGTAAAATCGTAAATTACTCGCAATAACTATCCGCTTCTCTTTCCATGGAGTTGTGGATACTGTTGTCCAAACATCAGATGTTGGATATCTTACGCATCTCTTATTTCTCTCTTTTTTTCGGTGTGAACCCTAGTATTCGAAAACCTAATTGGGCCTTGATTAATCCAGTCAAGCCGGATCGACCCACTAAGGAGTAAACTCTTGCAATGTGAATTTTCTGTATTCATAATTACTTGAATCTGAAATCTTACTTAAGCAGAACAAGCGTCGAACCGCTTGAACAAATCATGTTCTCTCTTCTCCTCTTCTTTTGAACGTTGCTTATCTCGCGTGTTCCAATTACTTTTTTTATATGTAAAATAATAATTTCATTATTTTAAAATTATAATTGAAATTGTAAATTAATCAAAAGTAACAAAAATGCCCTATTATGGAATGATTTTCTTCCTATTGTATTTATATACATATCCATTTTTACTATACTTAGGATAGCCTATTTTTAGTCATAGATCTTATTTTCCTTCTATTAATCAGGACTGAATTGTATACATACCTGATGAAAATGAATAACAGAGATAAGCTTTTCTGTCCAATCTCGAATCTTGACATGGTATCAGAGCATCGATCTTGAGGGAATTCATCAAATTTTCATCGCCGGCCTACTTGTTGGTCGAGCTTCTTCCTTGCCAGTCTCAGAACTGAGCGTCACCCTTGAGTCGTAGAGATGTCGAAGAATGCAGACAGCGGAACTTCTGGTGCAAGCATGCCACTGGCATATGTCCTCTCTCCCTCAGATGGCCCCGGGACCCAGCTTATCTCCTGCAAACTCAATGGCAGGAATTACAACACCTGGTCACAGGCGGTGCAAACCACATTACGGGCAAAGAACAAACTTGGGTTTATCGATGGCAAAGTTCAGCAACCAGCAGAGGGAGAATCCTATTACGATCTATGGGTAACCTGCAACTCAATGCTCGTTTCCTGGATTTTCAACCACTTAGACGAAGACTTACAGAATTCTGTAGCTGGGGCCAAAAACGCCAAAATTCTCTGGGATGATCTCAGGGAACGATTTTCACAAGGTAATGAAACGAAAATCCACCAACTCAAATCTGACATTTGCTTGCTCAGACAGGATAGGAAATTCGTTTCAGAATATTACTCAAAATTGAAGAGTCTCTGGGATGAACTAGATTTTTACCTTGATTTACCGGCTTGTACTTGTGACGCCGGCGATCGAGGCTGCCCAGAAGGAGAAGGAGAAGGTTCATCAATTTCTAATCGGGCTCAATCTTGAATTCTCAACCATTCGCTCGCAAATTCTAAGTATGGAACCCTTGCCGAATGCCAGTCGGGCTCATTCGATGGCCGCGCACGATGAAGCGCAATGCTTGATTGCTTAAGGAAGGGATTCTAGCTCCGACGTAGTGGGCTTTGCAGCCAAAATCGCGATCGACTCCGGGGGCAGTAACCCTAATTTTGGGCCCAACTGAGGTGATTTCAAGCCTCGTGGTCGACCGTTCTGTGATTTTTGTGGGCGAAATGGACATCATCGTGCTACTTGCTACCAGCTTCATCGATATCCACCCTCCGATCAGTCGAATCAACGGAGTTCGAAGGGGAATCCGTCGGGCCAATCGCGATACGGGGGAAAAACAGGGGTGCCTTCGTCTTCTATCCCTGCGCAGAAAGGAAATGGTGTTTTCGGTTTCGGATCCTTCAATTCGGGGCAATCGGGCAATTTCAACATGGGCGGGTCATCTCAGGCACGTCCAGCCCAAATGACTCGTGGGCAATGGCGGCCCAATTCCGCGGCCCAGCATTTTAATTCGTCCAGTCCAGCGGGCCATGTAGCAGCTTAGGCCCAGGCCATGGCGACCAGTCCACAGACCTCAGCAGATTGGCCCATCTCTCTGAGGCTCAGTTACAGCACCTCGTGTCGATGGTCTCACGTGATGATGGTGAGGTTAATCGACTAAGTGGTGAGAAATTTGTCCCTATCACTTCAAAAATTGATTGGATAATTGATTCGGGAGCTTCACGACATATGACTGACCGTTTGGATAATCTTTTTGATATTACTCCCATTAATGATGGTCCGATTATTCATGTTCCGAATGGTACAACGAAAGCCACCTTTGTTGGGAAAATATCATTTGGAGCTAATATGGTCCTTCATAACGTTCTCTACGTGCCGGATTTTAATTGCAATTTATTGTCCGTGGCTCAATTATTTCGGGAACTTAATTGTAGTGTACACTACATCTCCGAACTATGTTTGATTCAGGACCGCACCTCGGGGAGTACGATTGGAGTGGGTGAACTTCACGGGGCGGTCTGGTTTCTACGACGAGTGTCTCCGTCATTCAGAAAACACGGGCAATGAAAGCAGATATTGAAAACATTTGGCACAAGCGGTTGGGACATCCATCTTGTCGGGTTCGGTTTGAGAATAACGCTATTTTTATGCATTGGTCAGATAATAATGAGCCTTGTGACGTATGTGTCACTTATCTTGATCAACATATTTTTTTTAATTTTTCTGATGTGCATTCCCATGCGTAGCATATGTTTCGCCTCTAGTATATCTATATATATATATATATATATATAATATAATATAAACTCAGTGGACAATCATTCTTACGTGAGTTATATCAAGTACTTACCATAACAATGGCACTAAAAGAATCTTATAGTAACACGAATTACTTAAGCCATTAACTTGAAGTTGTTTAGATAAAAATGAGTGCTTTAAATAGGAAAATTCTCTGATCATTTATTTGAAGTGTTTGTATGGTACGTAAGTGCATGTATTCAATTACTGAGATTAGGGTCTCCAAACCTAAATCTTATTCTAATTAATGAAATATTTTATTCAACAAAAAAAAATTGCTGAGATTTAATCTTAAAATTTTAAAAGTGAAAATTCGAATAATACATTTGTTTTTTTATTTGTTAGTGTATATATATATAGGTGCAGATTTTCTTATTAGTGTCTATATATATATATAGGTGCAGATTTTTGCATTGCATTTCTCCATCTCCATAAAACAAATCTCAAGCTCTCGCTTTGCTACTACCAATGGCAGCACTATTGGATGAGCTTTTGCTAAAACCCGCCTCAATATTCTTTCTGATGTTCTAATCTCTTTTGGTGATCACTCTTGCCATATACTTCACCTATCCCACCTTTGCCCGCTGCCGCTACCTCCCTCTGGGCCCTCTCACCATCCCGATATTCGGGAACTGGCTCCAGGTCGGAAATGACCTGAACCACATATTCCTTGCCTCCCTCGCCAAAGGGTACGGCCCCATTTTCCTCCTGAGACTCGAGTTCAGGAACCAAGTCGTAGTCTTGGACCCAACATCACCAGCGAGGTCCTTCCCTTATGCAGGGCGCCGAGTTCGAGTCCTGCCCCTGGAACATCATGTTCGACCTCTTCATGGGCGGCAGGCAGCAGGACTTGGTGTTCACGCTCTACAGCGACCACTGGAGGAAGATGCGCAAGATCCTGACCGTGCCCTTTTTCACCAGCAAGGTGGTCCAGACCTACAGCAATATGTGGGAACACGAGATGGACTTGGTCATCGATGAGCTGAAGAAGGATGGGTCGGCGAGGACCGAGGGAGTAGTGATCCAGAGGCAACTGCAACTTATGCTCTACAATATCACGTACAGCATGATGTTCAATACCAAGTTCGAGTCTCTAGATGACCGGTTGTATATCGAGTTGGCCAGACTTAACTCCGAGAGGGGTAGATTGACTCGGAGCTTTGAATACAACTACGGTGATTTCATCCCTCTGCTCAGGCCATTCCTGGCAAGGTATTTGAGCAAGTGCAGGGATTTGAAGGACAGAAGGCTCGCATTTTTGAATCTCAACTTTCACTCAAAAGAGGAGGTATGTGATGTACTCTAATTCTTAGCCATGTCGAATCGAATCCATCTGATAAGTCTGACTCCTTCTAAAGCACATCTCAAAATCTTTTCAAATACTTTGAATTTAAGAAGAGAAATAGTGGCTAAAATGGGAGAAATGGACCAGATGGGATGCGTCATGGACCACGTCATTGATGACGAGAGGACGGAGGAATCACCGAAGCAAACGTTATGTACCTTGTCGATAACTTGAACATTGCATCCCAAGACACGACTCTCTGGACGCTCGAGTGGACCATAGCTGAGCTGGTGAACCATCCGGTCATCCAGGACAAAATCCGTGACGGAATCATGTCCGTCCTGAAGGGGGAGCCCGTCAAGGAGTCGAACTTATGCAGGCTGCCCTACTTACAGGCCACGGTGAAAGAGTCGCTGAGGGTGCACACGCCAGTACCGTTGTTGATTCCACACATGAATCTCGAGGAAAGGAAATTGGGTGGATACACGATCCCGAAGGAGTCCAAGGTCGTGGTGAATGCTTGGTGGTTGGCTAACAACCTGGAGTTGTGGAAGGAACCCGAACAGTTTAGGCTGGAGAGGTTCCTCGAAGAGGAGAGCGCCACTGAGGTCGCCGCTGGCAGAAAGGTTGATTTCAGGCTCATAACCTTTAGAACGGGAAGGCGAAGGTGCCCTGGGATGATATTGGCAATGCCGATTGCCGGGGTTGCCATTGGCAGGCTGCTGAGTAATTTCAAGATCAAGGCTCCGCACGGATTGGAGAAAGTCGATGTACGCGGGATCAGAGGGCAGTTTAGCTTTCGTATAGCTAATCATTCAACAGTCGTGCTTGAGCCGGTCGATGGGATCATCAACTGAAGTTAATACTCTTATCGAGATAGGGAAAGGGAAATAAAGGGTAAGAAAAATCCCACTGACGAGATCACTCTGCTTTCACTTTTAATTTCTTATTTTAGATTTCCTTTTGGTGAAACCTGCCGCTGCACATTTCCCTCCAAAAGCAATAAAAAGAATAACGAAATATATCATAATTTCATACAAACCAATCTTACTCTTTTTTCCTTTCTGTTGTAGGGAAATTACGAGAGAATTTTGGTTGATCTTACCTCTCACATCAGTTGAAAAGTTGACAATAGAATTACCATAATGAATAAACTATTTTGTTAACATGTGATCGGTGTGTATGATGAAAAAAAAAGAAAAAATAAAACGTGCTAAGCCTTTAAGATCTAAACATCATCGTGAAAAATGATCATTAACCAAAGTAAGAAAATCCCTTCAAGTGTGAGGGACTTGACCTCAATAAGTCGAACCATCAAAAACCAAAACCAGCTATAGAAGCTTAAGACATATTGGGCAACTATACCAAGTAACCTACCCGAAATAATTTGAGCAAAACTTAAAGTGCTAGCTTAGTGGGAGTCATCTCCTTTGAGAAAAATGCCCAATAAAATATAAAGATACGATCAAAAGAATTTAGCGCAGTGACACGCATATTCGTCTAGTGATCAAGAGGTTCTATTTCATTGTACTAATCTCATGTACCTCTCTTATAATCGAAAAAAAAAACTATTCAATTTTCACAGGCTCATACGAACTTGAGTTCATTTCCACTTAAAAGCTCAAGCTAATAAACGTTGATATCTAACACTCATATAAATCAATGAATTTTGATTCATCTTTTTAACGTGAGATTAATATTATGATCATATACAAAGATATGGACCAAGTCGGCTTGCATTGAAAGACTTGATTAATATTTCCAAGAATATAATAATAATAGATTATACACACACACACACACAAACAAACACATATATTATTACAAAGGTTGGGGGGCAGAGTTTCACCTACCAAGTACCAACTAACCCCATCTTGACTTGAAACAAAGGTGAGCTAAAAGCTGACCTAATCCTACCCTGATTTCCCAATTGGAGCCCATTGATTTCCATGCAAAACCATTGGACACCAACCCCCCCTTCCTCTCCTATATATACCCCATCTAACACCTCACCCCTCAAAATCCCCTCCAACCCCACCAAACAATTACTTACACGGACAACATCATCCTTAAACACCTCCTGATCTCCATAACATCTTCCTCTTTTGCTCCATTGCTAAAGAGAACATGGGTGGAATCACAAAGTTCGTGTTCGGCCTTTCTCTAATATCGGTCGTGTCACTTGTGATAACAAAGTTCGCATTGCATCAGTTATTCAGACATTACATGTTATCAAATCCGGGCATTGTCTCAGCTTCGAAGGCGGTTCTCCCTTTAATAGTCCCCCTTGTATTGTACTTTATTTACTCCACTCTGGCCCGCCGTGCTACATACCTCCCTCCGGGGCCGATAGCCATCCCGGTGTTCGGGAACTGGCTCCAGGTCGGGAATGACCTGAACCACCGGCTCCTCGCCTCCATGTGCAAGAAGTACGGCCACGTCTTCCTCCTGAAGCTCGGGGTCAGGAACCTGGTCGTGGTGTCGGACCCCGAGCTCACCACCCAGGTCCTCCACACCCAGGGCGTGGAGTTCGGGTCCCGCCCCAGGAACGTCGTGTTCGACATCTTCACGGGCAACGGGCAGGACATGGTGTTCACGGTGTACGGCGACCACTGGAGGAAGATGAGACGGATCATGACCCTCCCGTTCTTCACCAACAAGGTCGTGCAGACGTACAGCGACACGTGGGAAGAGGAAATGGACCTTGTTGTGTCGGACCTGAAGAAGGACGAGTCCGTTTGGACTAGGGGGATTGTCGTCCGGAGGCGCCTCCAGCTTATGCTCTACAATATCATGTACCGGATGATGTTCGACGCCAAGTTTGAGTCCACGGAGGATCCGTTGTTCATCGAGGCCACCAAGTTCAACTCGGAG
This sequence comes from Punica granatum, assembly GCF_007655135.1. Classification (NCBI taxonomy): domain Eukaryota; kingdom Viridiplantae; phylum Streptophyta; class Magnoliopsida; order Myrtales; family Lythraceae; genus Punica; species Punica granatum. The sequence continues at coordinate 6,932,749 of NC_045128.1, forward strand.
AGGAGCCGCTTGGCGCAGAGCTTCGATTACAACTACGGCGATTTCATCCCTCTGCTCAGGCCATTCTTGAGAGGGTACTTGAACAAGTGCAGGGACTTACAGAGCAGAAGGCTTGCCTTCTTCAATGATAATTACGTTGAGAAGAGAAGGTATCATATAATATAATAATATAATGCATATATATATAACTTTATATACAATATTTTCATTAAAATTCTAACAAGCAACTCTTAAAATTTCAATTGAATCAGGAAATTAATGGCTGCAAATGGAGACAAGCACCAGATAAGCTGTGCGATGGACCACGTCCTCGACGCTCAGAGAAGAGGAGAGATCAACGAAGCGAATGTGATCTACATTGTCGAGAACATCAACGTCGCGGCGATAGAGACGACCCTGTGGTCGATGGAGTGGGCCATAGCTGAGTTGGTGAACCATCCCAGAGTTCAGCACAATATCCGTGAGGAACTCAAGACCGTGCTTAAGGGGGAACCTATCACGGAATCGAACCTCCATGAGCTGCCTTATTTACAGGCTACGGTGAAAGAGACCCTCAGACTGCATACACCGATACCATTGTTGGTGCCGCACATGAACCTCCAGGAGCAGAAGTTGGGCGGGTATACGATCCCGAGGGAGTCCAAGGTGGTGGTGAACGCATGGTGGCTGGCTAACAATCCGGAGTGGTGGAAGAACCCAGAGGCGTTCAGGCCCGAGAGGTTCCTGGAAGAGGAGAGGGCCACCGATGCAGCTGTGGCAGGCGGGAAGGTGGACTTCAGGTTCCTGCCATTCGGGATGGGGAGGAGGAGCTGCCCGGGGATCATCCTGGCTCTCCCGATCCTGGGACTCACCATCGCGAAGCTGGTGACAGATTTTGAGATGAAGACCCCGCCGGGGACCAAAAAAATCGATGTGAGCGAGAAAGGGGGCCAGTTCAGCTTGCACATAGCTAAGCATTCCACGGTCGTGTTCGAGCCGATGAAGGCATGATGGCTTCGTTCACACGTTTGTTTGTGCTTCTTCGTCCCCCTTCCCTTACTCTTTGAACATATAGAGCAAAACATGAAAACAGCTCTACCTGTAATTCTGGCTTTTCAGCATGATTGCTTCATCAGTTTCGGGTTTAACACTCGCACGGTTTTTTTCGACCTAGTAATGCAACAAGTAATCATCCAAGAAACTCTCAAGAGTTCCCATGAAATTGTCTTGGTATGCATTAGGTCAAGAGATCTAATAGTGATAGATATTAGAGCTCAAACAGACGCACGACGGAGATGAGAAGAATGGGAGACGATGCACTTGAAATAAGCAGAAGGAGCGCTTTCCATATCCAAACAAAACAAGGCTCGTTCCGATGTTCGTTGTTTTCACCGTCTCCATACATTTTCGCAGTACGAGCAGATTCCAAAACTACCTGTACAAATTCACCGCTTCCTCCATCTGGTTATACTAGCAACCATGTCCATGTTCACAAAGATGGTTAAACAATTGGAGATACAACTTGAGACCAAAACCAGTGAACTAAGACGTAAACTAACGATTCGTCAACTTCCTATGGACGGTGTATCTGTAAATATTTCTGCATCCCTAGCAATAACTGACCCGTAGCATAATTACTAGAGGTATAGGGAATTGGCGAACATGATCCCTCGCCGAAGGCTTTCACTGGCTGCAGCGAACTTGTTCTCAAGGTCAGCTTCTCCAACAGCCTGAGCAGCAGCTCGTAACTGAAAAAGAAGTTCAAGCAAAATCAGGGAACCTTTGCATGTAAGATATAGAGAAGTGTCTTCCAATGCCACCAAACTTGTCCACATCAACATTTTTATCATTCAGTAGCAATTCCGGTTGTTTTCTTAAACATCAAGCAAAAACACTAATCCTAGGTTTACCTGATTCAAGAACTCGTCAAGCCTTCTCGCACTTCTAATAATACTGCCCTCAAAAATATCAGTCATTTGTATGATTTCTGCAAAGCTTGAGCCCTGTCCCAATCAAAACTAAAATTTAATACCACTTCATTGAGAGTAAGTAATAAGTAATCTCATAAAATGGAAGGCTACCGAACTATGGAAAGTACGACAGACAAATGAGGACCTTTGACCAGCAGTAGATCACATCCATCAAGTATGGTCTCACGGTGGATTCCACATACTCGTCGACGCTTACTTCCAACTTGCATTCATGTTGTATCTGCAACAGTGCAGTAGAAGGATTTCAATGATATCCTGGTTGTGAGACGAAAATCTGAAACAGATGATATGGTGGGGACTTATTAACAGCACCTCTGCTATTCTTCTGGCACTGTCTTGAAGCTGTTGCAATGGTCTAGCGAGTTCCATTCTCAAATGAATCTGTTCATTGGATTTATCTCCAGGAATGAAACAACTTGCAAGTGCAGCGATTTGGTGATGATCGAGCTCGTTGAATGTACCTGGTTCAAAATTTCAAACTTAGCAGAAGCAGAGCATAACTCAACTTAATTAACAGATCAATGATGAATGATCACCATTAAACATCAATTCCGTGACAAGTAACTCGTCTCCTGTGTCGATTAAGCAGGCTGCCCGGCCCTTTAACTGGACAACACCATCCGCGTCTATGTGGCCAAGTTTTTTCAAGACCCGGGAACGGTTTTTAAGTTCATCTCGGAATTTTTGCAGCTGCAAAAATCAGAGAAAATATGATAACGATATCTCTCAGCCAGCAGAAAGGTAGCACAGAGACGCAAGATGACTGATTATTTCTCTAAACCATAAATCACTTGATGAAGTTGCTTACTATGGTGTCATGGCATGTTCACTGTCAATCCAGTAACACAGAAGAAGCATCTTCTCTTTTTTTGAAAAGTTTATATTTGGATAGGTGGAAGAATTCCTGGCTGGAATAATACATAGAGTATAGGCATTTTTTGTATATAATACCTGTGATTCTCGCATCTTCGATTTGAGCTGTTGAATTTCATGGTTTACTTCTGCTTTCCTCTGAAAGGATTTCATCTGATTCACATCTTGAGACTGCAGCAAAGTACCATGCAAAGTCATGTCATTCAATCTTGTGGAAGATCATCGCCTCAAAACAAATAAACGGCAAATTGACAAACCTTGTGCAGTGGATGAGAGAACAATTTATGTTCAAGTTCCTCTATCTGATTGACTAACTGAACAATTTCAGGATCCTCAATACCCATGTCCTGATAAGTACCAGAATTTTGAAGTCAAATTTTCAGAGGCATTGTTCAATATTTCGAAAAAAATAATAATAATAATAAAAGTAAGAGGTGTGAGAATTTCTAAACTAAGTTAATGTTTTAAACATTTTGAAGACATGACCAGATGCTAATCAGAGAAAAGTACAGTAACCATCATCTGTGAGAAGTACTTAGAGATGGGAGATTACAAAAAATTAATTTCAGAAAAACCCCATCCAGCAACCCAAAGAACGAAAAACATGCACCAAAGGAAGAAAATAAGGCAAATCCCCATAACTCATACTAAAAACTGGGTAAACCCAATGATAAGAAAAGTAGTCTTTATGCAAGGCTTGGCCATTTATGCCTCAACCCAAACATTCCAGTTAAACTGTACCAAAGGAGAATGCCAACATCCAAGGAACAGTTATCCATAGCTGGAGCATGCGGAGAATGACATCCTCCCAAAAGGAGAAGCAAATGAGGCCATGACACTTCTTAAGCTTTGTTTTTTGAAGGATAACACTGGCAACACTACATTAAATTTAGAACAGTGATTACCTTTACAGGATTGAGCTTTGGGAGGCCCTGAGGGAAACGACTTCCCAGCTCCTGTACTGCAAGCAGTATGCTCTGCCTTGCTTCCAATGGTCGGAGATCTGAAGGAACATTAAGCCTTACTTTGCTAAGAGCAGAAATCAGAGGCAACTGCACAGGGACCTGAAGAACAGAGAACTTGATGTCACTATAACCAACTTACTTACTAAAATTTATATACCTAATTCCATAAGCTGCATGAAGCACGCCAATTTTTTTCAACTATTCAGTTTGCAGCTCCAAATAAGCTCAACTCACCACATGCATTTCACCGGTTTCTCCAGGACAAGGTGGGCATGGTTTTGGTCGTGAACTATTCTCACTCAGAGCAGGTGAGCAATGGAGCAAAGTATCCACTATGTAATTACCACCTCGCGAAGGCACTGTGCCTAAACCAGTAGATGGCTTTTTTATGACATTAACAACAACTCCCCAGCCCCAATCTGTTCCACCTTCCCTTATCCTTACCTGAGTCATGAAAAAACACCACGCATAAGACACTGAGTGGAAAAATTACAAAATAGAAAAAAATGATGAGATGGAACTTAGCCAGAGAAATAAAATCTATTAAGATGGAACTCAGATATACACATAATCACTCAAAAGAAGCATCCAATCACTTAGAATAAGTTTCATGAAGACAAACTCTATTGAGCTCATAGCCTCAAATAAAATACCAATTACAAAAATTATTTGTAAAGCATTTAACCCACATTAAACAATCTGCATCCATAATTGTGTTATAGAACTCATCATCTTGTAAAAGAAAAGGCTAAATGGTCAAATAAAAAAAAATGAAAAACCTTATAATAGAAAATGAAATCTTTGAATGCAATTGCTATTAAACAAGTATCTCAAGGCACATACCAGTCGGCCAGGAAGAAGATAATATAGGACTCTTTCGGGCCTGGTTATTTCTGCCATCATCTTCTTCTCAAGTCGAGCTATTTCTAACTTCAGCTTGTGATATTCCGCCACTTCAACCTAGATATGAACTAACAACTGAGTAATGCAATTTGCTCCATCACAAGAAAAACCAGTATGCGGACATCAATTTACCTCCCCTGAAGCTTCAAGCTTAGCAGCTTCCTCTTCCAGCTTCGATACCTTTTTGCCAATGTCAGGCAAGGCCTGAAGAACAGCGCATGGGTCGCATCACCCTTAAAAGACGGACACAGTTGCTAGAGAAATGAACTAGATGGGAAAATAAGAAACCTTCTCATACTGAAACTGATGGAATGAGTTCTTTATCACATGTTCTGCAGTGAATTGTCCTTCAGCACGGCTCATCAAATTCAAAATGGAGTAGTAGCTCAACCTGAATGTACTAACCAAAGGAGCTGGTTTTCCCAAAACCATGTCCTTGAGCGTATTCATCTCCATCTGAAGAGGGTAATCAGTCGTAAGTAAATAAAAAAACCAAATTCTTCAAACTTTTGAACAAAGCTTCTGCAATATCCAGTAGCCAAATAGACAACAAATCCGTTTCATTCTAATCCTAAACATACAAACAAACACTCACACACCTATGAGTCACAGCTGGTTAAGTTGCCCAAGAGAAAATAATAAAAGAATAAGCATTTAATTACATTTACTACTATGAACATAATCAACATACCCAACGAATTTGGATGTTTTACTTCCTGAAGGCTCATGAAATGCATGAGGATGCGGCCTCCCTGTCTCACAGGCACTAGGACCAGGAAAGGAGGGTTTGCCTCAACAGAGATTTAACATTTATACCATGCCAATTGACTAACTCCTTAAGGAATTTATTATCCATATGTAGATATGCAATGCATATAAACAAGAGGACAAGAAGAGAGACAGCAAAAGAACATTATTAGGTACCTGCTCATCTATCATTATAATGCAGATACCACGGTCATCTTTTCCACGACGCCCAGCCCTTCCGCTCATCTGCATCAACCTCACCATAGTCACCAACTATCAAAAATTACTGAGGAGAGCAAACTGGAACCATTAGAAGATCAAGGTCTACTATTTCTACTTTATAGGTAACATTTTCTGTTACTCACCTGAATATACTCACCAGATCCTATGTACCGATGACTATCACCATCCCACTTTTTAACCGATGTAAAGACAACGGTCTTGGCAGGCATATTTAAGCCCATGGCAAACTGTTCAACAAACCAAGAACATCCCATCAAATTTCTAACCACGTAAGATGGGGAAAAGTGCAGGGAGGATTTAACGCTTAAAAAGGCAAAACTCACAGTTTTCATGGCAATAACTCACAGTTTCCGTGGCAAAAAGGGCTTTCACCAAGCCTTCCTGAAAGAGAAGTTCCACCAATTCCTTAAGAACAGGAAGGAGGCCAGAATGATGGACCGCAATGCCCCTTTGAAGTAATGGCAGCATCAACTCAATAGCAGGCAAGTTTCTATCCTCCTCATTCAAGCAAAGCACTGCATTGCGAAAAACCTGCTCCACAACATCCTTTTCCTCCTTGCTATTAAAATCAAGCTTGGACATAGACATTGCATGTTGTTCACATTCCCTTCTACTAAAGCTGAATACTATAACCGGTTGAAATCTACGCTCCATGATCATCTGAAATTATGGACATCCCATGTCAATAACCAATGTGCAGAAAACAAAACATCAAATGATAAAACCGAATGTTCCACAAATGACAGGGAAATGTATCTTCTCATATAGTGAGCCCAAAATAGAGCAGGTCGATATAAATAGCTAATACAGCCGCTACACCAAAAGAAATCAACAACTGACCTTCACAATTTTGTAGATATCAGAACCCCCCGAAGCATTCCCGGCCCTGGCAATTCTACCGCTGCCTTTGCCATTGGACACTTTGTTGGACCCTGGGATCACTTTCTGCTTCGAGAAAGTATCTTGAAGCTTGAGAAAGTTATCCTCCCTGAACTGCTCCTGCTCGTCGACCACAAGATATAGCCCAGCCCCGCCCATTGGGAAGACATAGTGCTGCAGGGGGGTTGGACGAAAATCCGTGTACACCACATGGCAAGGCTGCTTATGTATATTGCATATCCACTCCGCGAACTCAGTAGCATTCGACATTGTTGCCGAGAGGAAGACCATCTTGATCGCTGGCGGAAGGAATATGATACTCTCCTCCCAAACCACCCCTCTTTCCCTATCCTTCATGTAGTGTATCTCATCGAAGATCACCCAAGCGACCTCCTTTAGCACCTCGGAGCCCCGGTAAAGCATTCCCCTGAGAATCTCAGTGGTCATCACCAAACAGCTAGCATTGGGTGAGAGAGTGACATCCCCTGTCATCAACCCGACATCATTAAACTCCTGACTGAGCTCTCTGTACTTCTGGTTGCTCAGAGCCTTCAAAGGGGAAGTGTATATAACCCTCTGCTTGTCCCTAAAGGCCATGGCAATGGCATACTCTGCGACGGCCGTTTTTCCGGCGGAGGTGTGAGCTGACACCAGGACCGACTCGTTCCTCTCCAAGCAAGCCACGGACACTTCCTGGAAGGGGTCGAGCTTGAAGGGGTAGGTCTTGGCCATCTCACCGGTGTATTTAGGGTTGGAAAGCGACCCGTAGACGGAGTCGTCCATGGCAGAGGTGTAGCCATTTGGGACTGCCACCTCGTGGACGCAGGTGCGGCTGAGGCCCCGCCTCTTGGAGGCCGATTCTTCCTCGTCCGGCGGCGGTGATTGTTGGGTCGGAGTTGAGGTGTCCGGCTGTTTCCTCTTCCCTGCCTCCATTTTCTCAAGTTGTCGACGGCTGAAGCTCGGCGGAGAGCTGAAGAGCCACTGAAGACGAAGAACGAGAACGAAAGTCAGAGAGAGCTGCCTGGGGGCTCGAATGCATACAGCAGCTCGGAAGTCGGAAGTTTTCCAGCCGAGATGAAACCCTACGGGGAAACCGGCCGTCGGAGGAGGAGACGACGGTAGGATTTGAATTTTTCCGGCCCAATGGGCCAAAGACCCAGTCCATAAGAGAATATGAACGGGTCCTTGAATTTAGAAAATATAAGGCTTTGTTTGGGAATTCCAACTATAAATAATTATATTTACTTGAAGTTGTAATAATTGTGCAGTTAAATTATAGAAAAAAAGTAAAAATAAATAAAAAAAGTCATAAATAGTTGAAAAAAATAATAATTGTAATTTTGAATTGTGAAAAAAATAACGAATAGTTAAAATAATTTAGTATTAAAAATTGAATTGAATGGTAGTTAAGATAAAAAAAATTGAAGAAAAAGTGAAAAATTGATCATTGTATTGTTAAATTGAAGATAAGTAGATTTAAAGTGAAGTAGAGTTAAAAAATTACTCATTTACCAAATAAGGTTTAATAATTTGTGAATAGATATTGCTATTTCCTAATGTATCTTCCCAAGTTTGGATGTACCGCCATCAACTCACATGGCGGCAGCATGCAACCAACAATGAATTCGAAGTTTGAAGTTTGAAGAAAATCCCTCCGGGTATGAGGGAATCGGTCTCGACAAGTCGAACCATGAAAAACCAAAGCCACAGACATTATATTATGGAGAAACACTATAATAAGTAATCCACCCTAAATAATTTGAGCAAAACTATACTAATAAGTGAAAGCGCATTTTGATAGTTTTGAGATCGTGGCCTCGGAGAAAAAAAAAGGGTTTATTTAGTGTAAGCGCACAATCTATTTATAATATAAAGCTGACTCCTCATATTTGTGCGATGAGAGTCCTCCGTTCGATATATGACAGCCTGCCAAGTCAGTATTTTGACTATTTCTGTAGCTTCTAGTTAAGTATCTCTTCCTTTGTACCCTCTATAAAAGTCGCCCTCTTTCTCCCTCCCACATAAATCATCAGCTCTTTTCTTCCCCTTCCGAGCATCTCTTTCCTTATTGGTCGTTGTTGCTTGCCATGGCCTCACTCATGTTGAGTACTTGTGCTCTGTCAACTGCCTTACTTGGGCCACCGACAACCAGTCCCCTGAGCGGGCCTTTAGTGCGCATAGCAAGATCCTCAATTCGAAGAGACAGTATGTCTCATCTTCATCTTTTCATTAGTAATGGAGATCTAATCGAATTGATACCCACAGTTTCATTTCCTTTTTTTTTCATCTTCATTCGTCAGATCTAAACTCCTTCCTCCGATCCGTATCCACAGGTCATTAACGGTCGTGAGACCGGGAGGTCCCGTGGCTTCAAATTCGTCTCCCTCATCAATGAGAAGTCCATGAGAGATGCGATCGAGGAGATGAACGGCCAAAATCTCGACAGCAGGAGCATCACCATCAACGAGACCTAATCCCCTGGCAGCGGTGACGACGGATACAGAGGTCGCCGCGAAGGCAGTGGCAACGACTACAACCTCAGCAACGGCGGGTATGGTGGTGGAAGCAGTGGAGGCGGTCATGACTACGGGTACAACGGCAAATTGTCTTTACATGAAATAGAAGAATGAGGAAAAGGTGTATTTTCATATATACCTTTTTAATTATCAAATTCTTAAACTATAGTTCAGTTCTAATTTATTATGATTTATGTGCCTAAAGCCCTAAGTTGCATTTTGTGTTTCAGATATATTTTCACCATATTAAAAGATGAAGGAATGATCGCTCACACTCACACACACATATATGTATGCATATACAAAGTAATCAACACACTTTATCCATCATAACTTCCCTCATAATTTTGTGTTACATTTTGTCTTATGGATAATAAATTAAACCTTAAAATAGTTTCTTAGTGGACTAATTACAAGAAAGTAATTTTAGCAAATCAAATAAATTAATGAAATATAAAAATTGAAATGCCAAATCCGTTAAAATAAATCAAAGAAAAAAAAATATAAACTTAATGTGAAAATGCATGCATATTCTAAGTAATCTTACCAAAAAATAATTCAAATAATCCATGCATGATGGGCTCTAAGAGTTGAGCTTAACTTCGTAAATCAAGAAAATAAGAGTAAATGATTCTACTTTAATGGCTTTTCCTATAAAAGGTTCTTTAAATCAGCTAAAATTGTGGGAGATATTGCTCTCGCAATTTCGGAAGATCGAGTATTAAAAGTTATTCCCCTCCCACCATGTGCATTTTTTGATATTCGAACTTGCATATTTTTTCTTATGGGTGCTGGAAAAGATTTTAAGATTTTAATGTATATATTCATGAAATATATTGATTAATGAATTAAGTCAAAGATAGCATTAATTTAGGACTGTTTCCTTTTCTTTCTTTTCTTTTTTCATGTAAAAATAGCTTTATCACCTTTTTTGGTGTGCATGTCATATGCTAAGAAAAAATGAAAAAGTTTGATCAATCAAATAGGATCATTTCATTTAAAGAGCTAATTTCATATGAACTCATCACCTCTAATTATATAATGAAATAAAAAATATATTTTTAATAAGAGAGATCGAAAATGCCTGCGCATCACGCAGTTTAGAAGGTTAGTTAAAACGAAAGCAAGCCGCCTTCCTTTCCCTCCCCCCCCCCCCCCACACACACACACACAATCTAGTCTCTCCTCTCTCCCTCTTCCCTTCACCCATCTTTATTTCACGTGTCAAATTTTCATTATTTGTGAACTGTGGAAGACCATAAAAATGCTACTTCGTTCTCACCGAGTTGTCTCTTCTCTATTTCTCCGTTTCACCTCTCGAATTTCTACAGTCATGGATGATTTTAAGCCTATTTTTTTTATGAAGGAGGGAATGTTGACTGGGATGGTGATAAGTAAGTTGACTTATTGTGTTTTTGGCAATGAATTCAATTCCAAACGAGGATGGATGATTTTGAGCTAAGGAAGTTGCGAACTGAATCGGGCTTTATTGGCTACCTTCAGCAAGAATGGGAGTCTGAGATAGCATGGGAGATCACGCAAGGGATTCCTAAGGTAGATGATGATTACAGTATTGAGGAAATGGCTGCAAGTAGAGTGGAAAAGTCTATGCATGAGGTATATACCTCGATGGATGAGAGACAACTTCAATTTGAGCGCCGCTGACTCCTCCGCCAACTATGGCCATCACGAAGCCGGGGTTGCTGACGAGGCCAACACTACTGTGATAGCCGCCATTGAGAAGCACTGCAGCATGGCCAGGGAGGTCGCTGCTTCTGCCACGATCGTCACTTGCTCCTTCATCCTTGACACCACCGCCACCATTGACTACGCCACATTTGCGGATGACGCGGTTTTGGCCACAGAGGCCTACATGACGACTGCTGTTGCTGCCATTGTCGTTGCCTTACACTAAGTGAAAGCGCATTTTGGTGGTTTAGCTATCGTGACCTAGGAAAAAAAAAGGTTTATTTTGTGTAAGCGCACAATTGAAAGGAAAGTAGACCGCCATTCTCTCTCTTTCTCCTATCTCCTAGGGAGATGGCTATGGAGTTGGTCAACTTGGAGCGTCCTACAATATTTGTAAGTGAGTTAAAGGCAAATTGTGCAAGAATATGAAGTATGCTATTCCAATTGAAAATCTTGTGGAATTTGTTCAACAAAAGGTAAGCCACTATTTATCTTTTATTGTGTGAATCACGATCGAAAGACTCATGTTGAGATTGCATTACTCTGACAATGATATGAGAACCACAAGATTGGTTTTGGAAATGAGCAATTAATTGGATATTTCCCACAAGTTGATAATGAGAATCAAAAGCCTATGTTTCAAGAGTCACGTGGTGGCACCGTTTGTGGGAACCAGATGAAAAGTTGTGATCTTGATTTTGCGATGTTCTCGCATGGACGTTGTAGTTGTCTATCCAGTGAAACTTTGAATGGGGATGCAATGGTGAGTTTTCACAAAAGGGACTAACCATCACTGTCAGCACTGGAAGAGCACAAAACCAGTCACACTAAAATTAACTATGTGAGCACGAGCATTAATCGAAGAATTTTCCAATGTCACGTTATTATAAAGAGTTCGACTCTGGTCAAGTATTGAGCGGTCATAAGATGGTAATATTTGACTCCGACGAATGAGGTCAATCTTGGCAGGACGTGCTTTTTGTGTCGGCGTATGGCAACATGACACTTGTAGGGACTATGTGTAAGGCCATGCTTTCGACTTTATTGCTCATTGCAATGCATGAGATAATTGCATTAAAAATTATATATATATCTATTTGTTTTCTTTGTGATATATACGCATGAAAGATGACTGACATTTACTCAGAGAGATGATTGGAAGTCTAGCACTTATGTCGATTTTGTAGTGAATATTGAATTATTATTATTATTATTATTGATTTGAGAACTGTAGCACAGTAAGTTATTCTGCACTTTGTGCTAGTTGTTGATTCTTTTGTGCATTTTTCTATCACTTGTCTATGCAAAAGTTTGTTATAGTTTCAATTACCGATGGCCTAAATTAGGTTGAGAAATTACGATGTATGGCATAGGAAAATTCAATATCTCCTACTGAAGCAAGACAACCTAGAGAACGTTATTACAAAATGGACACGCAACAAAATGGTGTAGCATAATGCCAAACATGTTGTGTTAATCGAAATAATTAATGGAATTGTGTGTACAACAAATTTCCAAGTGGGGAAGCAATTTTTGTCAGTGTTATCAGAACCGGACCGGATATCGAACCGGCCAAGGCATGGGTTCATGGGTTCATGGGTTCAACCGGAGGTTCGATGGGTCGAACCGCTTGTTTTATTATAAAATAAATAAATATTTATTATTTTAAAAAAGATAATATAAAATACAAGAAAATAGAAATAAATATCAGATTATAATTAATGTGTCCAAAAAAATACAAAAAAAAAATTATTTGCATCTAATTGCGAATGACTCATAGAAGAGAACTGATAGTCATTTATGACAGTGCCCAATGTCTAGCTAGCAGTCTATAACAATAAAAAATATATATATTTCAAGCTCTACATTAAGAAAAACAGGGCAATAACAACCAATAAAGGTCTCAAACTCGACCACATTTAAGGAATAGTTTGAAAGTTCATCGCAACTATGTAGAATTCATCGCAACAACTCCGCAACTTGCCTAGGATTCTTGATGTTTATGAAGTTATGAACAGTCATCCTGTGTCAAAATTATAATCCAGATAAGTCCAAGTATTCATAATTATTTCAAATAATAAAGTTGTAAAACAATGGATTATAATGTTAGTAAAGAACTGTCTTAAAATAAAGTAGGTAGCAAACAACATAATAATGGCACAAAAGAATGGCAAAGTTCCTTTCAATTAATCTCTCCCTTGTTCATGTTAGCTAGTTTTCTATTTTTTGGATATGGCTAAGAGTAAGTAACCCTCAATTCAATGACATCGCACTTGCACAAAAACATCAAATTATGGTAAAAGAAGAAGAATGTGAACTTGACATGAAATGACTCTAAATTATGCAGCTGGTAAATAATTCATAAGGATTCACATGTATCAGTCCACACATGTTAGGTGCTTCAATAAAATTCCAAGATAAAGACTCTCAGCTTTAAGTTGAGTAACAGTTGGGCAATCAAAATATACTTCAAAAGCAAATGGTGCAGAAACATTTGTATTCTGTTTCACAAAGTCTGCATCTTTCAGAGAAATTCTAAGCTTTAAACTCCAACAAAGCAAAACGCTGGAGAATCCAAGACCCAATCGAAGGAGCATTTATCAAAGAAGACTACCACTGAGAAGAGCAAGAAAAATTTTGGACCCTGAAATTTTGCAAGGCGTGATTGATGTTCGTTGCCAACAATTTGAATTATCAGTAGACTAAAACACGACTAAGATCATTTCCCAAAACTCGTACGATGCTAAAGATTAGAACAGACCCGTAAAGATTAGAACAGAGTGTCCAAAGCATTGTTATCGGCAGCAAATCTTACAAGCAACGATTTTCTGGAAAATATATGTAAATTGAGTCTCTAATCGAAGACCCAATCGAAGGAGCATTTATCAAAGAAGACGACTACTGAGAAGAGCAAAAAAAATTTTGACCCTAAAAGTTTGTAAGTCGTGATTGATGTTTGTTGCCAACAATCTGAATTATCAGTAGACTAAAACACGACTAAGATCATTTCCCAAAACTCATACGATGCTAAAGATTAGAACGGACCCGTAAAGATTAGAACAGAGTGTCCAGACTCCAAAGCATTGTTATCAGCAGCAAATCTCGCAACGATTTTCTGGAAAATGTATGTAAATTGAGTCTCTAATCACCAGCAGATGGAAAAGGGGAGGATGGTTACCACTTACCAACTGATTGAAGAACAACGGGAGAGAATCGAGAGATCGAGGCAACCGGCGACTGAGCAGGTAAATCGAGTCGCTAATCACCAGCAGATGGAAGAAGAATCTGATGAAGAGGAGGTCGAAGATGAAGAGGAATCCGATGAAGAGGAGGGTCGAAGATGAAGATTGAAGTCTGGAGCCTGGAAGTCGAAGCTCGAAGGTGAAGACGCTGAAATGAATTAGGGTTTCCAATGGAAATTAGGTTGATTTTCGATTCGGGTCAAGAGATTTGAGTCGGGTTTCCTTTAAAAATCCAGAACCCATCCAACCGGCCGGTTCGAATGGGTTCGATGGGTTTATAAAAAAACCGGCCGGTTTTTTGGATTCACCGGTTTTTTTATGCATTTTCGGTTTTTAAGAGAACCGGACCGGTCACAGGTCCGGTTTTCGGTCCGACCGGTCGAACCGGCCGGTCCGGTCCGGTTCTGATAACAATGATTTTTGTATGTTATAAATAGGCAATATTTTATGATGAATCTAATGTAAGTTTGCGAATCAAAGTTCTCGCAAATGAAATGGTTTGGTTGGTACATGGTGGTACATGGTCTTCCTATATATCGGTTTAAGGCATATTATGCCAAGTGACTCATTTTTGATTGAGCGATAATAATTGAATTTCTAGATCGAGGCAAAATACGATCGATATGTTAATTGGAGGACTTGTAAAGGACTCGATTTAAAGAATTTAAAGGGGGATGGGGTTAAGCCCATATTTTAAAATCATCAATGATGGCATCTCGACTTAACGCTCAATACAACACAAAGTATTGAGTTCAATGATCAACCGAAAAAAAAGTATTGAGTTCAATGAGGCAAAACCTATCATATAGATGATTGTAAGCACTATAATATTTTGCAAGATATCCATTCCAGGTAAAGTGCTTGTTTTTCCGTAATGAAAAAGGAAGGTTGAGCAAAATTCTCTTAATGGACTTCTAACATATTTTTGTTGGAATGCTTTAATTATGGGGTACTTCCAATAGAGTCCACCTATATAAGTGTGAAGTGGTGCCGCTTCTCGGAGTTAGGGCTTGGCTCTCAAACACTTACGAAACGATACGGACACATGACTTTTAAAGTGTCAATATAATTTTGAGCACTTGAATGTATAATAATCTTGTTTGTGATTGATTACGGAACTAGTCAGAAATGATCATTGGTTCAAAGCTTACCTACCATGCAATTCAGATCAGTTCACGCATGAATTCACTAAGTGGAGGTTCAATTGACAGACACCTGCATTTATGCATGAAATTCCAGGATTACTCAAGGTTTGAAAATGGTGGGGATTGTTGGGAAATTTTCGAACTTCATTAATTTGAAGTTGGTCCACAATTATTACAATATTGGGAAAGTGGGGCAAATGTGTAAATAATAAAATTGATGGTGTCAAGTCGCGAGAGATGAATTTTTATGATAAAATGTGTCTAAAAAGTATTTAACTGTTTATATCATTTCAAACGTAAAATCATCTCTCTTCACCCGGAAGGACATCTGCCTTCGATGAGACACCGTGTCTTATAAATAGTTGTTTTCCACGTCAAATGGTACCAATAAAACATTCTCATCAGAAAATGCTCTTGCCTCCCCTCTCTCATCTTTTTCAAACCGCTCTCATTCTTGATCTGCTGCAGAAGACAGACTCAGAATGAGATTCTGTAATCCTGCAAACATCTGCAAGTGCTGAAGGGATCGATTTCGTCAGGGCAAGACGTAGTCAATCATTGACTTCTTTGTATCCTGGAGGTTTATTCGCGGAGATCCCGATTGCACACTATTGGTGGGGGCGAATAAAGTGTTAAAGGAAAGCGATTACATGCCTAGAAGCCATTTCTCCTGTCTGTTCGTTTTTGCTAGCCCCGACATCCTGCTCCAACATATTTTGCTTGCTTGACCGAAACGTCATTTCAAGAACCAAATACGCCTTTTATACGAAGTGTGGAAGAATGGAAAAGTTTGTCGATGAAGCTGAAAGAAGATGTTCGATTATACAGAGGCAGTTGAGGATTAACTATGATGCTCTTGAGGACGACAGAGAAGGACCTGTTCCTGGACATCGCATGCTTCTTTGTTGGGATCGATAGAGAGAGAAAATATGCAGTGAAGGTGTTAGATGGGTGCGGTCTATTTGCGAAAATCGGTATCAGCGTCCTTTAGAACGAGGTGTCTTCTGGAAATCGATACGATAGGAAGAATAAATAAGCTAAAGATGCACGATTTGATTCGGGACATGGGGAGAGAAATTGTTTGGGTGGAGTGTCCCCGACATCCTGAAAGTGTAGCAGGTTGTGGTGTCATGAGGATGCATGTACTCTGCACTTTACAGAATCACCACCTTGTAAGTACCGATCAGTTTTTGATTTATCAAGCACCATTCACACATTAATTCCAACTCCCAAAGTGTAAACTCAATCATGTATGGTAGCCTGAAAAACATGTTTTCTTTTCCAGGGAACAGAGGAAGTTGAAGGAATCGTGCTAAATTTCGCCAGAGTTGAGAACAGTAAAAGTGGATGCAGAAGCATTTGCAAGAATGAAGAGGTTAAGGCTCCTGCAGCTCACTCGATAACGTGCATGATTTCATGATCTGCCCAAGGACCTGAGATGGGTCTAGTGGCATCGATTTCCTTTTGAGCTTTCTCACCAAGGACTTTAGCATGGCAAGATTGGTCGTGATTTACTTACGGCACAGCAACCTCAGGGAACCGTGGAAGGACGATAAGGTGGTATCCAGGTCACTTAAATGAGCTTTCTTATGTCTAACATTCTTGTCAGGGTTGGACAAAAGAGAAATGGATGGTTCAATTTGATACCAGGAACTAATGTCTTGTTTTTCGCGTCACAGCTCCTAGGACACTTGGAAGGTTCTCAATCTCAGTTATTCACCTCTCCTGACCAAGACACCAGACTTCTCAAAACTGCCTAATCTTGAGGGATTGATCCTAAGAGACTGCATAGAGTTGGCAGAGGTGCACCCCTCGATCAGGTATCTCGAGAGACTCGTCTCGCTTAATCTTAGAAACTGCAAGAAGCTCAAGAAAATTCCGAGTAGCATCTGCAGAGTGAAATCCCTGGAATATATGGACATCTCAGGCTGCCCAACGATCAACCAATTACCTGAGGATTTTTGGGACATAGAATCCTTGAGAGAGTTTCTTGCTGAAGGAACCAATATAACACGAGTCCCATTCTCCATCACACGTCTGAAGAACCTGAGGAATGCATCGTTTAATGTCAGCAAGATGCCGAAGACTAGCTCCATTTCTTCCCTCGTCTGGTCACTGGTCTGGCCAAGGGGGCCACCAGAATTAAGAATGTTGAAATCGGCTAAGTCGTTGAGGACGCTGAGGTTGGCTTGCTGCACCCTATCCAATGCATCAATCTTGATGGACCGTCAAGTTTAGACCTTAGGGGAAATCAGTTTTCTGGCTTGCCCGACACAATCAAGGGTCTCCCTAAGCTCGAGAAACTTGTATTGGATGATTGCGCAAAGCTCAAGTCCCTCCCAAGCATGCCCCCGAGCTTATTTGTCCTGCCGGCAGTTAATTGCGTATCATTGGCAAGGCACTGCCTTGACCTCGACCCTTTATTGTTCTCTAACTTTCAGAGAGACATTAAGCGTGCCTATGAACTTGCTGGAGAACCTGAACCTGCTGGAGCAATAGTACACTTGGAATGGTGCGGGAACCTCATGGAGTGCAACGACCTAGCCCGAGATGCACTGGAAAATTTCATACTAGGGGTACTTTCTTTTATCCTTGCCCTTTTTTGCGCATTTTTCTATCAAATTTTAACTCATGCTCATGGACTTGATGTTTAACTCCACATTCCAATCCCCATGTGAATTCTGCCACGAAGATGTTCACAATCTACTATACCTACTATACTTATCGAGCTCTAAAAAGTCCGTTAAATTGGACCATGTGGTTAAGGAACTCGTAATTAGATTTCCTTTGCCGATAATATGTTGATCAATTTATACAAAGTTCAAAACAGAGGCTAAGGTTCTCATTCTTTTTTTCTTCGTTTTTCTCTCGGTAATCATTGATGGGCACCAAATTAAACTTGTCCTTGCATGATGAAAATAACAATGAACTGGGGATAAATTATCCGGTGATCCCACGTCCCGGAATGGTTCGATTATCAGGGCAGCGGGCAGGCTTAGAGGGGTCACAATTTGTGTCATCTACTCATCCGACCCGAACATGCTAGTGCCATCGCCTGCACCAGCTTACAGAGTGATTGTCAGAAACAGAGGCACGGCACTGGAGCTTACCCATCAAACAGGGAAAGGGGAGATGACCAGAGGATCCGTGATGCAATTCTTGGGGAAGGTATAGGTAAGGCATCCTACGCGTGGCTAGTCCACTTGCCGCACCAGGTTGTTTTCCGAGACGAGACGAGCTTCAAGGGTGAGGTGGAGCTTGAAGCGGATTCTGGCAGCAGCAGCCTCCGCGTGGAGCAGATTGGTATCCACTTTGGGAGCCAGGTCTGTCGATACTGCCGCTTTGATCCCTCGACAGGTAGGGAGGCAACAGTCAGGACGCGAACAAACCGCTCCGCAATGATGCCTTCAACATTGTTGCGCGAATTCAACTTGTTCCAGGTAATGCCCAACAGGATAAAGTGAACAACAAGCTTTGGAATCGCACGACGACATCAAAGGCATCATTGCAGAGCTCTGCAGTCTGTTTGGTGACCAGATTTGTTCACAATCTAGTTCTTGTTATCGCCTCCTCTGCAGCCAAGCTCCGGATGTTCCTTTCGGGCTTTTCAGTTAGCTGGATCCCCTGAACAGTTCCCCGGGGACTTTTATTCAGCTTGATTCCTCCATCTTCGTCGAATTGTGCTCGCACATGACATTTTCTTTTGGGTTAAAAGCCGTGCTCCTATGGTTTGGAGGGCTAAGGAATTTCTGCGCTAATTGACTTAAACGGCTTCATTTTCTTGATAGAGTTCCTTGCGGCTTAGCTCACTTGTTGACAGACATTGTTAAGACCACTATATCCTGCCTTTGCTTGATGTTATTTATTTTGGCTTCAGTCCATTTTCCAACAAAAATATCAGTTTAATATCCCTCGTGCTTGGAGCTAGCAATACTAAGTATTAAAAGCCCGTCTGGCTTTGCCCCTAGAATTCGCCTATTTCTCCATTCTTTGCAAGAACATTGTAACTAAGCGTTTAAATTCTGGCCCGACCAATTTAGACATTATGTTCGCAATGTACATTTACGTTTGCAAGTTGAAAGATACAAATCGAAGAGGTAATCTCATTGTTTCAGATTATCTTTCTTTTATTTTGATTTTGATTTTTTCGGTTCCCTCCTTTTTGAAAAGACAAGATACCCAAACTTCAGCATCAGGGGTGGCTCCAATTCCATATATCTCAGAACCGGTCTCAGGACTCAGTTCTGGGATGGGATGCGGCGGCATATTTTCAAATACCCGAACTTGCCAGCACCAGGTGAGGAACCTTCAAAGACGTAGGGTAGGAAGCCCGTGGCATCCTTGTATTTCTGTTGAATCTGCCATATGCAAGATCAGAGCTCCTTGGATAAGCAATTGAATCAGGCAGAAATATTCACGCGGATGAAATGTATAACAAGAAGTCTAAGGTAACAGCATTATAGAAGTTCATCGGCAGAAGAAAACTGAAGTATGACAAAGTTTCAAGGATCTATTCATCGGCAGAACAAGCTATCAGTACCTGAAGGATTTGTTCGCTACTTCTCAAACAGTTCCTTCCTACAATGCACACAGCTCCGCCACTACCGCCTCCGGTGATCTTTGCCCCATACAACGTCCCACCCTCTGACTGAGACAGCTCACTATGCTGCATTTCCTGTACCAGCTCTACCAATCTGTCTGTCCCTGTTGTGCCGAGCCCACAGGCACTGTAGCTGTAATGGCACTGCAAAGAAAGGTATTGGAAATATATTAATTCCAATAACTCGTACCCTAGTTTATGGTTCTTTCTAGCTTGACCTCGATTATGTACCTGATACATGAGTTCCCCAAGTGAAGCCAGCTGGTCATCTGATGTAGCAGCAGTCAACAATGCTTTGAAGGTCTGGACAAAGAACAAAGGCAGGGGAACTTCAATAAACCATCGACGCGAGGCTGAGGCTGATGTATTCACCGTTATGTAGCAATGGGCTAAAAAAAATGTCTGGACTTCACTACAATCCTCATTGTATTGGGAAGAACGGGGTTGAAGTTAAATTTGAAGTTAAATTTCGGACTCCAATCAAGTGTAGTCTTAAACAAATGGTTATATTCACTGGGACATACACACACACACACGAGATAGCGAGAGAGGGGGAGAGACAGAGAGAGAGAGAGAGAGGATTAGTCAGCAGCTTATGCTAACCTTGACGCGGAAGTTCTCATAGATAGGATGCCTTGTGGGTGCTTTGACTCCATAACTACGATTCTCATCAATGACGGTGACAGTATCATCATGACCTACATATTTCTCCAGAAATTCCTTGCCAGCTATGGATTCTGGAAGTTTTGTGCCATACACTGCCTCAAATCTGTATGTCAAAGCAGATCCTTGTCATTAACTAATAAATTGAATAGAAGGATGAATAGATGGATTAATGAAGCTTATAGTCATGCGTTGATATGATCCATTTGACATTTCTCCTTCCAAAACTTACAAAAAATAAAGAAAGAACTATAGGAATAAGGGAACCATGGCAATAGTCAACTTACAGGACAGATCAATTATCATGAAAAACTTTCTTCGTTTCAAAATGCTTTTGCTTATTTGTTTGATTTGTTCCACCGACAAGCATTAAATCCAGAAAGACGACATTACCTGTGAGGTGGAAGGTTGCATAGGTAGTCTAAAGTGGCCTCGGCTTCAAGGAGCTGCTTAGCACCATCTTCCATCTCCTCAGAGTTCAGTCCATTCCCAAGCTGCTGAGAACCATCTTCCGATGAAGTTTTTGAGAGTACAGAAGATGCCGTTGACTTTATCATCTTACGACCCATAAAAGCACCAATCCTGACTGAACCATAATCTGTGCCACCCACACTGCAATGGAGAGGAAGAGAATGGAACAGATAGAAAAGTATCTCACAAAGCATATCATTATAAGAAGACGGACAAGAAGGCACAGAAATGATTGCAGATGATTAGTAGCTGCATTATCAAAACACCCATACCTATGTCGAATCCCAGAGTCAATTCCCCAGAATTGTACATGAGGGGGGATATCGATCAATCCTAGAACCTCTGCAGGCTGTAAAAGAATGAAAATGAATGTCATGGTTTTAAATCTCACAGGACTCTTCAGCAAGGCGCAATTCAGATGCCACTTACCTGGCACACCATTGCCAGTAGTTTGTTTGCTTCACCACAAGCCGAAGCCATCTGGTCCATTACCCCGCATGGAGCTCCAACAACATGATTTTCAACCTACAATAAATAACTGATGAGTACATTCCCAAAACTATGGCAAACATTGAGTTATGGAATTTCACAAGGCAAGCGGGAGAAGATAAAATTCAAATGGAAGATTTCTAGGACCTACCTTCTGACAAAGTAAAGCAAGATCTTTTGGAGTGATGTTCAATCCTGCATCAAAGGAGAACAATGGTTTAATGCAAGAGAATTAGAAACATGCAGTAAAAAAGAGGTCTGGGGAAACAGAAAGAGAGGGAGAGGAGGGGAAGGGAGGAAGGGTTTGAGAGAGAGACCATGAGCAGCAGCAACAGCAGACATGGTAGCAACCTCCACTGCAGCAGAAGAAGACACACCTTTGCCTTCAGGAACTCCAGAATGTACCTGAAGGAAGGAGAATAACTTGTATCATGGATTGAAAGAATTCTAAACTCAAATTCTTCAGCAAAGACACTCAAATTCATCAGCAATTAAATGAGGTGCAATTAGATACGCAAAATAATTCTGAAAGCCAGGCATGCTTGACATAGAAGATCGAATCGAAACTGATAATAATGGCAAAATTCTGATTTGTAGAATAGAAGGGAGCAAGAGAAGGTACAAATTACGTACCAGTATACTGATGCTATTATCAAATCGAGCACCAAGTTCTCTCATCAATACAAGAATAGTACCAGCCACATATGCTGCCCATCTGAAAATGGATTCATGTTTTGCGAGGGTGGGGGGGTGAGGTTAAAAATAAAATTCTGTGTCACACAAATAAATATCAACTCATAAAAAGGGGACCCTACTTTTGAGAGGGGTCTCTAGCAAAATATGCCCTAGCCTTCTCATAGGATATTGGTTGTCCACCATCCATCAAATCAGACAAATCCATGTCAAAAGTTGGTCCCCGATTGCTCAACTCCGACCCAAATGATACCTAATTACAAGAGAAATCGAAAAGGAGAGTAAGATAATTATAACTGATTTTGTTGAGAACTTGTTAATGCGCTTAACAAAGCTTCACCTAGAAATAGCAGCAGTCATCATTAAGAAGATATAGCAGCTTACAAATAGACCCCAACAGCCAGTTAAGAAGTAAGTGTATAATAGGATGCAGAGGCAAATCCTTTTTTTTTTTTTTAAGAAGAAAGGATGAGGAACCAAAGGTAGTTCCCATCATTGCACCAGCATTAACTTTTCAAAACATATCATCTGGAATACCGAGACACCTTTAGCCCTTAGATAGCCAATAAATTCTCTATTCAATTAAATGTGGAAGGCACCAACAATCAATGAGAGAGATAAGTCCAAGCAGGTAAATACAATTTGAAGAACTGGAGTTGGTGTCCCTCCATTGATTTCTTGTCTGGCCTGTGCATGTTTCCACAGCTTATGCTTGCTAGGATGACTGATCTGAATAGCAACATGACATGCCTCTCTGATGGGCATCTGTGCAGGAGATCACCATAATGATTAGAACCAATCATAAGCAAATAGACTACAAGGCATAATTTTATTACTTCCAGCTAAGAAAATCGTGTGCAAGAGAAACCTGCAAAACCAGGCTTCCCGAATAGTCTGCGATCCCACCCATTACATCCAACCTCCCTGGAGCTCTTGCCACAAAAATTTCCTCCTAAAAGTCAGACAAATAACATTATGTTCAAAATATTAAGTAGAAATACACCAAAGGTTTCAAAACATCGCACAGCAATATTTTTTTTTTCCTGAAGCAATTTGGAAAAGGCATTGAAGTTTTCACACTTCAGTTGATGGAATATAGACCTGATGTCAACCAGAACCCTACCATAAACTGATCTTCCTTTCTATGAAACAAATTTGAACCTAAAGCTAGGGAATTGTGCATCCTTTTGATTAATTCAAACCATGCCACAAGAGATCTGTTTTGGGATGAATAAAAATGAAATTTTGTTGCTTATTCAGTTCAACATAATAAAAAAACTCTTAATTGTAACTATGGCTAGACATGTAGCTGCCGTAGTCTAGCTTTAAAGATAACAGTTGTCCAGCTGCCAGTCAATTTCGTCTTAGAGAACTAATATTACTTTCTTTGGTTTTCTCTGGTGACCTCCATGTAAGTTGAGACATCAATAAATTGCACTTATAATAATAATAATAATATATAACTGAATTTACCTTCTAAAGAGCATACTTAGCATCTACGAGATTTTTTTAAAATTGAAATGAAATTAGAATATTAACAGACTCAATAGCATCAATGAGTACCTGCCAGTTGAATAGTGCAGCAGCAGCCATATGTTCCCGCGTATGATGAGTAGGACTATGTCCTAGGACACTGTCCATATCGGAGGCTAAGGAAGCCAAGAAATTCTGTGTGTCTGGAAATCCCTTGAGATCTCCATGAAGAATTTCAAATTCTCCAGTTTGTCTGCAACATTAAATTTCTATAATGAGCAAATACTTCAGTATATCATAAGAGGCAGAAGAAATCATGAAATGAATTACTTTACACATGGAATGACAACTGAAAGAGACATTCAGAATAAAGAACAAATTAGTATCAAATGTAGCTTAAAAGAAGGAGAAGCAAAAGGCATAACCCTGCAGGTAGGGAGTTTTCCAGCGAAGTTGCAGCTCTTGGTAATGCCTTTAAAAGACCTAGTTCATTTTCAGCAAGAGAATACCAATCTGGAATGCTAACATCTCTCCCTGGAACTCCCTGTAACTGATATCCAAGTACAATTGCATCGCGCAATCTCCTTGCTCCACTTATCTACAATTGCATTGCAGGATAGACATAATTTTACTAATATATGAAGCAAAAACTAGATATCTACCGGAAAATTTGTATCATATATAACATGTAAAGTGAAAATGAAACTGTTTACATGACCTGCCACATTATTGATCATCCCTGCTACTTCAATTAAAAAACATGACATTAGTCTTCTTTCTACTCCAATAGCAGTTTACTTGTTCTTCTTTCCAAGGTATAATGAACTAAAAGAGAAAATCAACTCCTAATTAATCCATAATAGCCTAGGAAAGCAACAGTAATATTAGAGTTTTACCTTATGCGAAGCACAAGTTTTTCCAACAGCAAGGTCCTCTAATATCTGTGCCACTACCTGAAAATGACCATGAATTATAAGAAATGGCAAGTGAATGAACGTAAGTGAAATCAAATGATGCTCGATTAAAACAGCCAGTCCACACCAGCTCAGCTTAATATCTATCTAAATGAAGCCATCCTTTTTTTTTTCCCTCCTGAACTTTAACAAAAGGAACAACCCTAGTTGGTGCTGATCAGGCTGCCGATGACTGCAATTCAGTGCGGGAAGTCAAACCTTTGTCTGTAAGCTAACAAGCAATGACGAACAGGAGTCAAGCCAATCAATCTAGAAATAGGTATTGAGTACGCCATTGGGGATTACAGTTTCTATATGCAAACAATATACTTTTAATTGGCTAAGCCTTCTTGTGACACCGTTAAAACCTCGCCAACTCGATAGTAAGTGACTTAAGCCAACTAAGCAGTGATAAGTAATAATTAATCAGTTCACTTGCCTATGTAACATATATATCTATAGAGGTAAAGAAATTTTCTATGACATTACGCAACCCAGGATAACCGGCAGGTAAAAAAATTGAACATATTGTTAGACAGATGCATGATGATTACCTAAGTAAATCCAAAGTTTTCAAACCTACCAGTGTATTATCTATTCAGTGAGGGAAACCTTGAGTTGCTCGTCATATCACAGTATGTAAATGTAAATTGCCCTTACTCTTAATAGCAGCAAAAACATAGCGTCTGACTTAATCTTAACGACCTTTAAAATCATAGGAAGAGAGATGTATAGGTTGTAATACCTCACCGCCATTAATACCTCCCTCATAGCATGGCTTAAGGGTAAGAGCTCGTTCAAGGTAGGGCTTCCATCTTCCAGTGAGCAAGTCTCTCCTTATCATCTCAACACCACCCTGGTAGTACTGCTTGCGGAGAAAATTCAACATTGAGAAACTCTTAAAATTTTAATGAATATTAAATCTGGAATGAAAATGAGTTAGTACCTCAAGCATGTTTCTCAAGAAAGGCTCTTCATTAAAATAATCCCGCCGAACAAAGATGAATGGCAACTTATATGCCAGGGCCTCACTGAATGTTCCATACCCAATTTTTCCTGTTACAGCAGCAAGAGGTTAATTACCTACTCAATCTATGAAAGGAATTATTGCTGCTCTTGGAAAATGTAGTACCAAGCATGCAGTCTGAGGCTGCAATGACATCAGGTGTATATACATCTTTCTTGAGCTTGATGAATCTTGGAGGAAGACTCTGTTTATCAGAAGCACCACAAACCTATAACAGAAAGGGAAATGCATTACCATTTGGAAGGAGTCTTAGAAAACAGATATTAAACATCAAGCTTCTAGATTGCGAAATATACTCACCAAACACACCCAACCAGGAGGTAGAAATTCCTCCTTCAAACTCCACCCAGCTGGCTGCAAGAAATGGAGATATCAGATTTTACATGTCTATGAGCAAGTATTTCCAAAATCTCATACTTAAAAATAAGTCTAGCTATTGAATGAGCTTGTCAATCAAATTTCTCACCAATAAAGTCTATTCTTGCATTCTTAACAAAACAACAAAAAGAAGATTGGCATCTCATAGACAAGTTTACGGACTTGAAATGATCCCAAGAAAAGGCATTTCTAACCTGCCCTCCAAAATTGAAGATAAGTAGCTTCACATCGTCACCAACTCCAAGTTCTTTTCTCACCTGTTCCACAAGCAAACTCTTGAAATATCCATAAAAATGTAAATTTATATGACATAAAAGTGTCCTCAAACATATATCAGCATACCTCTTCCTTGGACCTTTGTACCTTTCTCACAAGAAGGGGTACATCTATGACATCACGAAATGCAGGCACTGAAAGGTCAGAGGCAAAAATTAGAAGAAACCCAAAATCTCCAAACACCCACATTAAAGGGCATTAAAGCATACAAAGTCGCACGTAAAGTGATCATGTAACAGAGGATTAAACATCAAAGAAGTTCTACACAACAACTGCAAGTATCAGAAAAACCAGAAGTAAAAGGAGAAACTGAGGATAGAACAGGAAGCATGAATAAACTCGAAAAAAAATTTGTGCACTGGAGACAACATACTTGGACAGTATCCAGGTAGACGAATCAGAAGCTCACAGTGAGAATAGTCCTCAGCAATCTGCACAACGTGGGTTCTGCAACTAACTTAACATGAAGAATATAAATAAATGCGTAAAAACCTAACATTCATAGCATGCTAGTCATAATTCCTATCTCTTTATCTTTCATTTCGTCTAATTCAATGCTTGCCACCTAATTTAGCATTGATTGTCATTTTATGATCTAAGTTCTTTTCACAAATTCAATTCTGTCCTGATTTACACCCTTTATACAACTTCCCAAATGTGACCATTGCAGCATTAGATATCACACTAGTGTTTTCATGTATATATTTATATACATATACACTTAAGATGCAAAGCTGAGAGCTGACTGATGCCTTTTCTATTCTCCCTCTCTCTACAAGCAAAATCTGACCAATGCTATTCTTTTTTATTTATTTTCAAATTAGTTGTGAGTTTGGTTAAGCAATTAACACATTTGTCCTGAACACTTTAGTCTTCGGTAAAAACTGAAGTGCCACTGAAGGAAGCAAGATACTTAACCTGCCATACGATGGAACGATGGTGATGCCCAGCAGCCATAACATATTCTGAGTAGATAAAGTCCCAACTGTCCGTGTTTAATAATTAGACAGTGAAGCACGTGACATAAAGTAAGCTGTGAAATGTGAATATTCCCTTTCAGATGACCTTCATTTTAAATAATATACCTAAAGTTGGTGACGCAGACAGAACGAATTCCAGCATCTGCTGCTGCTTGGCATGCAACTGGTACAACATCTGAAACCTGTTGCCAGAGGTCAGATGAAACTTGAATGAACCAGCAGTATAGTTATCGAGGAATTTATCTGGGAGTTAGAGAGAACATACAAGAAACTTAAAACTAAAGGAAAAGGGATTAGAAGCATTACCACTAAATCAGCTTTGATAGATTTCAGCCATTCAACTTCTGTAGCTAAGATCGATGCACGAGGGGCCACTGCTGTTTGAGAATACTAGATCAACAAGGAAGAGACAGATAATATTTGATACATTCAAAGATAATAGCTCAAGATAGAGAACAGTTTGTTTTATAAAAGACATATAAGAGAATATTACAAATATAAATCTCAGCTCAAAATCATTGGTGCAACTACAAAAGTACCTTCTCCAAAGAAGCAAGACGATCAACTGTTAAGGCATCAGCTTGGACAGCTCCACAGTCCAGCAACACCTACTAGTCAAGCGTCACATTGTTAAAAACATATGGTTTTCACACGGACCACCAGAACATATTAAAAGTATAGATATTAACTTGGAACAGACTTGCTACGTTTTAAATATATAGACAGAGATTTGCTTTCACAGAAAGAAAGTAAAGGAGCTTTCCACGATTTACAAATGATCCATCATTTTATTACCACATTATGCTTCTAGAAATTATCGGAAATGTCATTGTTGGTTTTCAAATGAGCGGAATATATAATTGTCTAAATCCAGCAGCTAATTACTCTTCAAAGGTCCAGAGAACCATTATTATGATAGGACTTTACTATGAACCTCCACACAGTGGGTTGCCCTTCAGTTGATATATCACCGACTGCGCCATGATCTTCTTGAAAATTTGTAAAAGTTTGAAAAGAATATCGTGCAAGCAATGTAGGATAGCCTTTCTCAAGCAATGCAGAATATCTTGCAAGCATGAGCTGATACGACTATCCTCAAAATTTCTACATGTAGTTTCACTAACCTTGCGGAGAAATAGTTTCGGAGACTTTATCTGGGAAGTGAAGACGAAGTCGGGAGCACCAGTAACTGCATGCACCTCGTGCCCTGCCAGAAGAAGATTACGAACAACCTGTGCATCACAGCATCTCATTTCAGAGCACCCCAGAAAAAAATATCTTTTTCTATGACAAAAAACTCAACTTGATATGACCAGTTCCAAGCCACGATCCAGCAACAATCGTAATGCAAAAGCCCGATTTGTGAAAGCCGAGTCAATCACATCAAAAGCACTACAACTAACCAATGAATACAATACCGACAACGGGCCTTTGGGCATTCCCCTGCCCAGTTAATCTACTTCCGTAGCATCATATCCATTCAAACCGTGGACTAAGCTAAGAGGGATCGTCTGACCATGTCATTTCCTAGAAAAAGAGAGCAGAGTCTCGTTCCGCGAACAGAAACCGCAACTAATCATCCTTTCAGAATCCCGCGCAGAATCACTCAATATCCATCAAAGAAGCAAATAAACAGGAATTACCTCGAAAACGCGAGTGGCGTGGCCGAACCCATGGCCGGTGACGTAGTAGGCGAAGACAAGAGGCCGACTACGTTCAGCTCCCCCGGCGTCCATTTCCGGCGCCAGCAATGCCTTTCCAATGAGCTGTGTTCAGAGCCGCTTCTCTCGGTGCCGATCTCGAATTCCGCGATGATTCAGAAGCAGCAGCGAGCCAGAGCAAGCTCCAATGGAAGGAGGAGGAGGAGGAGGAGAATGATGATGGGACGATGCACGACGGCGATGGTCACGGTAATGGCGAGAATGGCGGAAGAGATTGCTCCTCCAAATCGGACACTGGAGGCAAAATTGGCGTGTGGAGATCGAGACAGAGACAGAGACAGAGAGAGAGAGAGAGCGGCGGGAATTATAACAGAGGAGGGACGAAGCGGCTGACGTCAGCATTGGCGGATTCTGGGATCTGCTGACTTGGAAATTGTTGTTTTACTATTTACAATTAACCTGATCCATTTTTATCTTTTATTATCCTTTTTTCTTAATGAGGCAAATTTTCTCAGTCTATATTGGTCAAAACTAATTTTGTTTCAATTTGGCGTTAGTCACGAGATAACTTATCCATGTCGCTTCTATTCGGAAAGACATTGAATAGACAGATGTGTTACGTGATAACTTCATGCGAAATAAATCGATAGTGTAAGCATACTCAAAATCGGGAGAAATCCTCTAAATGTGGGATTCTTTGTTGTCTTAAAATTCTTCACTCTTAAGTGTAGGATCCTCTAAATGTAGGATCTTTGTTGTCCTGCAAACTCATCCATTTTCTCTATGGCTAATTGCCTAAAAAAGCATAAACATTTTACATTATTAATTCTAGGACGAATTTCTTTTTCTTAACTTAAAAATATATAAACTATCAATGTTAGCACGACTTTCATTTTTTTCGATTGGTGGGCCTCGACGACAACCATCATCTGCCCAATCGAGAATGCTAACGACGACAAAGGTCTCCGATGACACTGATTAGGGGGATGGTGTTCACCGATGAGACTTCCACTACCTACCCTCTTCATTCTTTTCTCGATTTTACTTTTTCTTTTTTCAAATTCAGACAAATGAGATGTCGCACCTATAACGTCGTCGACGGCTTTGGCTACTTTTATCGGAGGGTGTGACCACAGATTCTCCTTTAAATTAATGAAAAAGTTGAGGCGTGCTAAAATTAAATCGAATTGATAGTTCGTACATTTTTAGGTTAATAAAAAAATTCGTGCAAGAATTGATAAAATATGAAAAGTCCGTATTTTTTTATACAATTGACCCTTTTATCTATTTTTATCAATGAGACAACACTTTTTTCGGCTTATATTGGTCAAGACTAATTTGGTGTTGACTGACTTGACATTAGTTACGAGATAATTTATCCGCATGTAACATACGGCCAGAATGACATTGAATGAACATATTTCTTACATAATAACTTTATACGATATAAATCAATCAAAATCGGGAGGATCCCAGTCCTCTAAATGTAGGGTTTTTATTGTCTCGAAATTTTTTACTCAAGCCCGAAGCTGAATTTCGAAGAACTCCGTAAGGGGAGTAATAAAGTCATACCTACTCCTATGATTGAGTTTCGCAAGTGCCTTTTTTTTTTCCTCTTTTTATGTGCTCAAGTGATGTGATTTTATTACATGTATTTTTCGTGCAATTTTTTTCAGTTTTGATAGAATCCTCGTTACATCGAGTAAAAAAATTGCATTGTTGTTTTATGTGATCAATGTAATATTAGAGAAAACTTTCAATGATTATGACTCGGCACATAATGTGAGAACACTCTAATCAAATTACGATAAATAGAAGAATAAATATTAACCACTTAAGTAATTATCATAATTATTTTTAATTTTTATTATTTTATTATTTTTCTCATCAAATCATTGTAAAATATGATTATTTCAAATTTTCTCATATTATTAGTTTTTAATCAGAAAAATTTTAAAGATACATTCGAACTAACCAAAAAAAGAACCATTGACTCACTCATCCCTTTTTTTTCCAATATCGTCTCTTTTATTTATTTATTTTTTTTGCTAGAAATATCGTCTCCTTTATTATATTTTAACTTTCAATGAGATTATATAGCAACAAGAAAAATTACTTTACTCCTAAATCTTAATGGTAAATAATTTAATTGGTCGGCTTCCACCAATTATTATTATTGTTCTTCTTCTTCTTGTTCTTATTATTATTGTTGTCGTTATCGCTACTACTAGTCTACTACCACTATTATTATTATTATTATTATTATTATTAGTTTTAGTTTTATTTCTGTATTGCTAACTTTTCATCAAATCTTAAAAGGAGCAAAAAGTAGGCATCTGCTAGCAAAAGGAGAACCATTTACTCCCTTTTCAAATATTTGTTCTTTATTTTTATTTTTTTTGACATTTTCTACCAAACGCCCTCCCTTACTTTATATGTCTTTGTCTTTATTGTTGTCTTATTTGTACTAGATTCCACCTTACATATTCGTAGAATTCCATTATTTTGTCATTATTATTGTCTTATTTGTACTAAATTCCACCTTATATGTTCATAGAATTCCATTATTCTTATTCATTATAAAAAAAGCATTTTGTTATTCTTAATTATATTACTTGTATTAGGTTGTATCTTCCATGTTTGAAGCATTTTATTTTTTTTCCTTATTAAAATTAGTGCAGAAAAGCTTTGAAAACTATTTATAGGGAGAAATTCAACACCCAATGCAAGTTTCTTAAGTCAACGTGCCAATAATTTCTTCTTATTTTCAGCAAACTGTCAGAGAATTATAGTGAGTGCTCAATCATTTAGATGTACATATATATATATATATATTAACATTGACTCCACCCAATTTCCACTTGCATAGATATCGTATAAGACAAGATAATATAATATTATGAAGTAAAGAATGATATTCCATTATTTATTTTCAAAAAAAAATTGTTAAATCACATAAAAGATAGAAATTCTAATAAGCAATCGTACATCAACTTTCAGACTAATAAATCTCAACTTACAAGTATTACCTCATCTACAGGTACTTTATAACCAGCTATCTTGAGCTCTAGCTGTTCAGCCAGCGCCATCTCAAGCCTTACCCGAATTTGAGTTTCGTCAAACACCGAGTCGAGGTCAAGCCAGACGGGTTTGAGTGAAATGAAGCTTAAAAGAAGAAGAGATCAAGCTCGAGTTTTCTGAGCTGGAGTTTGTGATCGGTTCGACTGTATGCATACCTTTTAACATCTCAAAGCTACCGAGTTTGAATTATCCCTTATCAAATGCATCTTCTTCCAACAAACCTATCCGTGAAAATTTCTCACAGCACACAACAATGGAAGAGAGTTCGGAATCAGAAGCTCCACTGATGGCTGCACCATTCCTCTTAGCCTTCAGCAAATAATTCAATCCTCTCTCAGTGATGATCTCCCCGGGGATAGTTACCGGGATCCCTGGAGGATACGGACATATAAGCTCCCCGGATATTCTCCCTATGCACTCCGTGATGCTCACTCTCCTTTTCCTCGCAAAGAATGCCTCTCTGGGACTCATCCTTGTGTTGGTCTCAACAAATGGCTCGAAATGATGGTTACAACTCCCCCTATCATTGATCTTCCCAATAGATGACCTCACAGACAACTGCTTGATTCCGGAAACCAACCTCTGGACATGTTTTTCGCAGGTTCCCAGATTCAATGCGAAAGTAACAGATTGATTCTCAACGAGTTCACAGACAACCCCGTGATCTCCATACAACACGTCATCCGCTTCATAACCAGATAGACCAAGTCGCCAAAAACCGACTGTCAGCCGAAGAGGATCTATAGCACAGCAATTAGGGAAGCTCGAAGGCTCAAGAACCGTAACACCATGAATTTCTTTGATCAGTTGTCTAGCATCAACTGACAAATTGATTGTTCTGCTGAACAGAGTTCCTCGGTTTTCACTCAGCTGAGCTCTAGTAGCATCCAAGGATGATAGAAGTAGATAACTTGGACTGCTGCTCTGAAGAATTTGCAGGCTCCTAGAGATTCTGTCCCTGTCTACTATATTCCCAGACATGTGCAGCATTGATGATTGTGTGAGGGAACAAAGAACTTTATGGGTAGATTGTATCGAAATATCAGCCCCTTGCTCGAGCGCTGAGGGGGGAAGCTGGTTGTGGAGTCCTAGATGGGCACCGTGAGCCTCGTCAACAATCAGCGGGACCCTGACAGAATGACATAGCTCAGAAATCTCAGCTATGTTACTGCATAAACCATGATACGTTGGAGAAGTGAGAAATACCGCCGAAGCTTTTCCTCCTTCTAATGCCAGTTCATCCAATGCTTTCTTTACCTGCAGTAAGCACGACTGTCTTAAATCAAACATGTCATACCAAGAATCACGCATTCATCCTTCAATCTACAGGGCACGTGTGAACAAAGCAAAGTCAAAGATAGGGAAATTGTATGAAATTGCAGAAAATGCGACATGTGGTAATTGGACTTGCCTGTTTTGAACTGATCCCCCCAGCGATCTCCCATTGAGAGCTATACTCAGGGACGATATACTTCGGGATTGCACCAGACAACACCATACCAGAAATAGCCGATAAATGACAGTTCCGAGGGAGAACAATGGTGTCCCCTGGACAGCAGGTGGCCATAACAGCAGCTTGGACCCCGCACGTGGTCCCTCCTACGAGAAACCATGTCTCCGAGGATCCGAACAACTCAGCTGCTTCCTTCTGTGCCTCCAAGATGGGGCCCGATGGAGAGAAGAGGTTGTCTAGCTCGGGAAGCTCTGGCAGGTCGTGGAGAAATGGGCCTATCCCGATGAGATCCACCAATGAAGGCGGGGCAGCTCTACCTCTATTGTGTCCTGGGAAATGGAAACTTGCAGCATCTTGCTGGGCAGAAGATTTTAGGGCATTAACCAAAGGAGGAGGGCGGTATCGCTGGGGTCCCAAAGAATTTCTAACCGGAGCATTATCCCCTGTGCTGAGAGGAACTCCAGGTTCGCTCTTCTTCGTTTCCTGTGCAAGCCCGACTTCACTTCTTCCCTGTTAGATGATCCGAAGGATCGGCATTACTAACTTTGCAGCTCAACAAATTAATAAGCGAGGATCCAAATGATCTATATGTGCTTCCCAAAACTTGTGCTTGGAAACAAAGTTCCGGATTACGGAAAACAGCTTTGGAATCATTTTCCCTACTCCAATCTCCATATAGAACGAATCCGAGCTACGAAACAATTAATGCCATTTCCAAGAACTCCTCACTCAAGCATTACAACAAGCACTGACAGCAACATACTTCACTCGTCCCTTCAACAACCAACATCGAAGTTTGTCACCGAGTAACAAAACCAACGCCAGGACGGAATTAAGGAGCAAGAGTTATCACCAGTGAGCACTCACCGGATTACTACCATTACCGGGGAGCTCTCCTCGAGCCGCGAAGGCCGGAGTCGTCTCTCGGACTCGCCTGACCGTTGATGGTAATGACGCGAGAGCGTCGGAGGGTGAGACTTTTAAGCGAACTTTGGGGCGAAATGAGGAGCTTAAGGAAAGTAGAGATGGCGGAGAAGCAGCGGGAGCCATGGCTGCAGAGTGAGTGGTGCAGAAGCAATAATTTTGGCCGGTTTTGGGAGGGAAAAAAAAAAGAATTAAATTGGGGCAAAATGTGAAGCGTGTTGGGCCGAGTTCAGGCCCGATGGGCCTGCTTAAAGCCCATAGGCTCAATGGGAGGCCCACAAATGAACCTCGCAAAGAGTAGCAAAAAAGGGAAATAAATATGCACGAGAAGTCCCAATAGCAAGAATCGATGTGGCAATTTCTTTAATTCATGCAATCAAAGGTGCGTATGGATACATCTTTCTTTAAAGTGAAATGAATACATATGATCTTAATATTCTAGCAGCCTGAGAAAAAGGATAGAACTGTAGATCGAGAGGGTCGAAAATATACATGTTATACAGAAAAAGGGTAGAACTGTAGAACAAGAGGGGTCGAAAATAGACATGCTTCTCAGTATGCATCATGATATTCAAAGGCCCAATGGACCCTGACTAACCCAATTCGAACCAAGTTAGCCCTTTCAAAGGTAAAACTCTTGCAATCACAAATTTTCTCAATTTATAAGATTCGCAGCTGAAACTTAATACCACCAACCCGTGTTAATATAGACACGTTATTCAACCAAGTCATATCCGGATTTAGAATTTTTGCTAGACCTAAAAGAATTAGGTCTAAGCAAAGCCTAAAAAGCAAAGGATGAGTACCCTAACTAACAAAAGAGAACAATGATCAGTTACAAAACAAACTACTAAAAAGGCCTCAAAGGAAGGATGAAATAAGGCCCGCTACTATATAAATTTCAAAAACTAGTAAGACAAACTTCTCAAGCAAAAGTTCATTTGAACATGCTACAATATTACCCACATACAGCTTCTACTTGTGTATATATATATTGACGATGAACGTCCAAAAATCATACAACCATTGCCACAACACCTCGAAGCCCCTCCATTCCCCTTCCCCCCCTCAAAGCCACAAAAGCGGTTCACCCCAAGAAAGACATTCAAAAGTATTTCCTCCTAACTGGGACCCGAAGATGAAGACTGGCATTAAGGAACTCGAGAGATTGTAATTTTCTAGTTCTAAAACTGACCAGGCTCGCCTAGCCCAAAATTGTGTTGATGGTATGGTTCATTGCTACTATACATTTGTTCACGCAACGGATTCTTCGGTTTCTTCTTCTTCTTCTTCTTTGGCATTGGAAACTGATCGAGAGATGAGCTCCCGAAGGATGAAGAAGATGATAAGCCTGGCATGCCCAGTTGCAGTTCCGTCAAGTCCTCGGGTGCTGCCCATGCTAGTGGTCTTGCTGCAAGCATAGACCCAAATAATCAAACGAGAATGCCAGAGAAACATGCGAGTACTTTTTTCCTCAAGTTTCAAAAGGAAAACAGATAAGTAAATGCGATGCAGTTTTCTAAAGAAAATGAAGCAAGAAAGGTTTTGATGTATTGATCTGGGCAATAAGAATTCTGCTCATAAAATAAACTGAATGCCATCTAAACAGACTAAATTAATAGAAGACCACAAGTGCTGCAAGTATTTTAAGGGAACAAGCATCATATTTTTGTTGTAAAAAGCATATACAATAGAAAGAAAAAATATCCCTTAGGCTTAGTCCAAGCGACAGCACACCTTATGATTGCAGTCTCATGGTTTATTAGGCAAAAAGAGTCAATTGAACGACCTTCTTTTCTTTTAAAATGACAGCAGTAAACATCAAAGTAGTTCAGGTCATCTTATGCAAAATACAATAAGATCAATGCATAAGGCTTGAAACTATAAGCACTAGTACTTCCTTTCTTTTGTTCGTAATGTATAATTCCCCATAATTCTGACCTCCATGTTATTACTCTCACGAGACATTTCAGATCCAGATCACCCCAATTTTGACCAAGTGGGATGATAATTTTCACCATATTGGTCTGAACAAGGCCGACTAATTTTGTGAAAAACTCAATGGGCTTAATCAAACATCATTATCTTCATTAGTTCAAGGAACATGCAGCACATACCTTCACCAGCATCAAGAGGTCTGCCATCATAAGAAACATGACCACGAGAGGGCCGCTTCCTCACATAATTTTCTTGCAGCGGCCGAGGAATTTGAAAGGAAAACTGTGACATTGTCACTCCATTTGCCACATACTCTGGGTGCTCCATCAGGTATCTGTGCGATCGCAAGTGCTATAAGGGCTAAAATTCCTTCCAAGAAAAGAGGAAAAACGGCATGCTTGAATCCACTAAGAAAGCAAAAGAGGAGGGGAGTGTGCTTGGACATACTTCTGTATCTCAACCATTGAACGAAGTCTCTTGCCTGATGGAGACACATAGTACCTGAAAAACGTTCGGCGTGAAACATTAGGGCCCGAATGAACACCCAGAATAATAAACAAACGGAAAGAAAGGACTAATAAGTTCAAGGCATAGAAACTCTGACAGGTATAACTTACACATCTGCAAATTTAGTGCCCCCTTCGCCTCTAATCCTTAGAAGCCGTTGCCACCCAGGAGGTGGCTGGGCAATGTTAGGCTTGTCAATTGCCCAGAGTCTGCTACCATCTTGGGAAATGTCCTCGGGATCATCACATGATATATCGGGTCGCCACTCACGAACCGTCTCACAGAAAAAGGGGACTTGAAGGATACGTTCACGTATTTCTTCATATTTCTCCTTTGTTGGTATGAGCCTCCATTTAAAGCAGTTTGCACACTGGACTGTGAAAGCTCCAACAGACGGCAAAACCTTGGGAGGTTGATTTGCACAATGTCTCACAAATGGTGAATGCTGGGACTCCGAGGGATCAGGAACAGGCACAATCTGACCCCCTCCATTAATCAAAGGATCATAAACCACCAGTTGCTTTGAATAGTCATCATTTGATTCATCATCCACCGGCTGTTTGGAAGTCTTCCCATTTGATTCATCAGTTACCGACTCTTTCAAATTCTTCTCGTTCGATTCATCATCGGCTGATTGTCTTGAAGTCTTCTCATTTGATTCATAATCCACAGGCTGTTCTGAAGTATTCTCTTTTGATTCATCATCAACCTGCTGACCCAAAGGCTTCTCATTTGATTCATCACAACACTCTTTGTTCTCACAAGACTCTCTATCCCTTATGGAAGTAGATGTATCTGTCGGCTCCTGATTGATGTCATCCGAGCTATCAGGTAGGCTTGACTCTTGTTCCTTTTCTTTCTTTTTAAACTTAACGATTAACTTAAGTGTGGGCTTTCCAGGTGACGACTGCATCTGGATAGAACTCAAGCACCTGCTTTGACCAGTTTGTAAAATAACCAAACTGACCTTTCAGCACATTTGATCCTTTAAAACACCCGAGTAATATGAGGGTCTACATGAAAAATATGAAAAGTAAATTGATTAGAATTTCTCATGCATGGCATCTACACAGAAAGGTAATAGGTCAAAATAATTCAGAAATATAACCAACCTATTTCAGCACATGCAAAGAAGTTACTCTTCTCCTGTTATCATGCGAGTATGCAAAAAGCAGCTTATTTAAAGCTCTGCATGAGAGATTCCAATATGTTAGTGAGAAATACCATAAGAAAAAACTCGAAAATCAAACACACCCACCAGCAATCTGCTCTTTAGCACCCAGATTGTTGCTAAATCAAGAACACACAAATCATCTATTGAACATTCTTTATTAACAAAAGATTACAAATCTCAGCTAGGCAAAGGAACAGAGGATCATCATCCCAAAAAATAACACCAGGATAAAGCAAATTACCGCGTGATACAATAAGATTGCTTATAGATAATAAATACGGCACAGAACATTCGAATACCAACACTGACGAGGTTAGAGACAGTATCAAAGGGAGCCTTAAAGCTCTCTAGCTTCTCTCATTTCTCGCTTACTTGAGCAGTGCTCGATGTATTATATAAAGCTCCAAACTTTCATATCATATTACAGTTCACTTGTGAGGTCGTACCAGCAAGAACAACATTGCTATGCTAAATCAGCATTAGGAAAGACCACCACTGATGCCCATTATCGAAATCTACGGAGACTGATTGCAATGAAAATGCTCCAATGTCTAATCAAAAAGGCCCTGAGGCTGTCAAGTTCAAATGCAAGGAAGAATCAACAGACGGAAAACGCAAGCAAGCAGCGGATCAGAGGAGTAAGAACAGAGGAGACGCAAGACCTGAACAGCATGATCGGATCCAGCAGCAAATCATCCAATCGTGATCAGAAAGCTACAATCAAGAACTTGAGCTGGAGAGAGAGAGAGAGAGAGAGAGAGATTACGAGAGGGGTTGAAGAAGGAGGGGATCAGTAGGGCCGTCGAATCAGAGCCGCCATGGCCGAGCTGAGCGGGGTGACAGATCTTGCGGAGAATACGAGCTCGGAAACGGCGACGTTGCTTTCGTTGAGCTGTGTGCTATCGTTCTTCTCGATAACAGAGAAGAGAGGGGAGAGAGAGAGAGACAGAGCAGAATAGAATGAAAATGAACAACAAAATCAGAGACAAGATAGTTTTTTCTTTTTTCCCTTCATTATTTTTACAAATAAATAAATAAATGAATAATGAATGACCAATGTCTCTTTTTTCTTTTTTTCTTTTTTTTTTTTATAATCTCAAAATTCTCGAATAAATCTTTATCCTAGTGGTTATTATTTTATGTATTATATCACTGTTTTGCCACTGCAATTAATTTTGGATTTGGATTTGGTTCTCTAATCATAATAGATGAGCTCAGTCTGTTGATTATTATTGACAAGCGGACCGATTCTCAAGCATTTTTAACTTCGGCTAGTAAATTGAAAAGGAGGAAGAAATATCAGAAAAGAAAATTGTGAAAAATTATTTTATGTACTAGAAATACGAAGATGAACCTTTCAATTATAAGAATGATTTAGGAGTTGAGTAAAAGCAAAACAAAATAAATAATACACGAGATATTTCATTAGTAAGAATGAATTTACAACCTCTTGGTAGAAAGTGTATGACACTAACTTTTAAGTAAATAAAATAGAAAATCTAATTGTGCATTAATACCGTTTCATTTTTGTTTTTACATATTCAATGAAGGACTCTCAATTATCAAGAAAATATTAGTTCTTCTAAACTTGCTAGAAAGAAAGAAAGAATTGATTTTTATAATAACACTAGGAAAAAAAATCTCACGCATTACCGCAGATTAATTTCATGATAAAATAATATCACAAAATCAGTAAAGTGTGTTAAATTTGAAATTATTTTAACTTTCTTAAATATGCAATATTTGATTATTCCTAATATGTTCTCCACTAATATTCCTCCACAATTCAAATTATCAAGTATGTGAATCATATAATGGTAATTGATGATTAAATGATGTTTCATGATTCAAAATTTTTTAAAAAAATAGATAGAAACTTTAAAAAAATATGAAAATGGAGAACATTCAAAATATGGAAATAGGAAGTGTTCAAATTAATATACTCATATAATTAAAAAAACTAGTGAAATATTAAAAAAATTCCTCAATAACTGAATAAAACTCATCGAGATATGTGATTTATTTTAGTTTAATTTGTTCAATATCTTACAAATAAAAATTTTAAAATTCATTTTATGCATTGTTTTTTGATTTAATATAATTTCTCCAACACCCTAATCCCTACACAATATTTAGCACTCTTTGTATATATGGAAATATGCATATTACTATCTCTTTTTTATTTGTACTTCTATAAGGTTAAAGTAAATATTTGCTTATCATTATAATTTTCTCTTCTTTAACTCTCACTTACAATTTGTAATATTTACTCAATGGAATATGTAGCTGTTCTTATGTTCTTTTTTCTATTTATTTAAAATCATCTCATGTTTATATGTGTTGTTTACCTATTTCTGGCATATAAAAGTTGACAAAAGATTATTGCACAACACGCGGTTATTAACTGGCTTCTCATATGCTTAAGGCCATTTAAGAGTAAATAGCCGTTGAAAGCAAGATATTTACTAGACCATAATCAAAATCATTTAGTAAGATATAAAAACGGATCAGGCCCGGCCCGGCAGAATGATGGGCAGCCCATTTTGTGAAATGGGCTCTCGCTGAATCGGGTCGGATAGACTCGTTAACCCGCTTCTCACATCCCTAAGGTCCAGTGATCAGTACCAAGCCTAAACGAAATCACAGCAGCGCGGAGAGGACAGAGAGAGAGGAAGCTGAGAGAGAGAGAGAAGATGGGAGGGGGAATGGAAGCTCACAAGAACAGGTTCATAGAGGATTGGAGCACGGCGAGGGAGAACCTCGAGCACAACTTCCGGTGGACTCGCCGGAACCTGGCTCTCGTCGGCATCTTCGGCATCGCCATCCCCGTCTTAGTCTACAAGGGCATAGTCCGTGAATTCGTACGTCCATTCCTCTCTCTCTCTCTCTCTCTCTGTGGCTCGATTTCTGTAGCTGCGGATTTTGACCTGCGATTGATTGCCTTTCTGCTGACGATTGGATTCTGTGAGCTGAGATCTATCCGTGACCGTACCTACAGTTTTGCTGGTGATGGTTCTGTTATGAGCTTGAGCAGGCGGAATTTACATTGTTAGCCTGGCCGGAGTCCAGGTTGGGAGTGAATGGGGCCAGTAGTCATCAAGAAGAGATGGAAACTAGGGAAATTTACCTGGCTTGTTCGAGCTCGAGGACGATATAGTGCTGGAGCAATTGGTGATTTTGAAATTTGAAGAGATAGTCTGATTAAAGTAGAAGATATGAGGAATTTGATGGCGGAGTATTGTGTCGTAATCTGATAAGAGTTAGGAAGGATATTGTGATATGGTTAGAATATGCTGTGAATTTGGCAGCAGGATAATTATCGGCAAGTAATGTGTCAGGTTGTCGTTAGAGTAATTCCAATTTTCAGATAGGGATATTTGTCAAATCACTTCACCTGATAAGTTTCCCGGGTTGCGGTTTCTAGCGTGTGAGGTTGCGCATTCTGATCCGTAGCTGTTGAAGTTCATCGAAGATGCTTGTAAAGACGGAACATATGGTGTAGCTGCCTTGAATGCAGAGTTTGACCGTTTCTGTTGATAGATGGGATTCGAGTTTCAAGTAGAAAGCACTCTCCTTTCTTTGTTGCATTCGTGTATCAAATTAATTGGTAGAGTGAGCTTCTGGGATTTTCAACTAATTGCTGAGCTCAATTTTAGAGTGGCTCTGGTGGATCAGTGACATCGAGAATAAGCAGAAAGAAGGGTCTAGTGTTTTTAAAGAGCCTTGCTTTATGAGCTTTCCTAATGTTCCTTGCATCACTATGCGTTGAATGCTATTCATAAGCAAAGTAGGAGTACTCCTTCGACAAAATGAGTCAAAGGCATTTATCAGTCAGAGTGGTTATTAGGGCTGGAAAGTTAAATTGCCCGGTGTACAACAGCAAGAAGTTTGTGCAACAGTATCTCTGCTTGGAGCCACTGAACTTCTCTTTTGCTAGCCACACAAGCCATAATGAATGTGTGGATTGGCGAAAACAGATTTGTCTTTCCGCTGTTTGTTGCATTTGACGTTGTTTGGGTCAATAACATTGCATAGCTATTTTGTTGAGATAGCTATACAGCAGAGTGTGCCAGCTGTTGGGTTTTACCATAGCTTTCCAGTTCTATTTCTTTCTTGCATTTGATTTGGGATCTCCACTGTTTCATCCTTGTGATCATATAGATGGAGTTTATCTGAAATTGCGTTGAAACTGCAAATTAATGGCACTGTGTTAATCTTATGGGCAGCACATGCAAGATGAGGATGCAGGAAGACCGTACCGGAAGTTCCTCTGATTATTACGGAGATCGCCGGCATAATAAGTGTGGATGTGCTTTGGACCACAAACATTTGCTTTCTTGCCGTGTTTATCTATGGGGACATGTTCCTTTGCTGTTCTGGAGATCACTGTTGGAAAAATCACACCGCTATGTTCTGTTATAAGCGTTAATTCAGTGCAAATTCATTGCCAATGTTGACAATGCTTTACGAATAACCGAACAATACTCTAATTTGTATTGCAAATTAGCATGTTTTCTAAGCTTGTCCTTAAATTTCTGGGGCAAGCCAAAGGACATTGGAGAGGATTTCTGGAATGTTAAACGAGGGCTGCAATATTGTGAGACCATAAAGGAGCTATCTGATCTTGGGCATATACAACGAAAAGAAAATGGATTTAAATTGACCATATGCGGAATGCGGTCTCTTCGATAATCCAAATTTATGGTGTTGAATATGACGATGGGCTAGAGTTTTGGCCCCATGACCTAACTTATGCTATGCAATCAGAGTCTTTGGACTACCCCTGAATGCAACATATTGATGTCGGAATTCTGAAATCTTATTGGAGTATTATTGATATCAGAACTCAGTGAGATACAGAAATCTTTATATATATATATATATATATTTGCAATAGCC
Source organism: Punica granatum (assembly GCF_007655135.1). Classification (NCBI taxonomy): domain Eukaryota; kingdom Viridiplantae; phylum Streptophyta; class Magnoliopsida; order Myrtales; family Lythraceae; genus Punica; species Punica granatum. The sequence continues at coordinate 6,975,561 of NC_045128.1, forward strand.
ACTGGATCAGCCTCCGCGCATCGGCTTTCAGATTGAACTAAAGTTGATCATACGGTCACACAGCGGATTCGAAGATTAATACAACAAAGTCAATGGAAATTCGAAATAACTCGTGCTCGTAGTGAGAAGAGAAGACTTAGGATTTGGTTCCTGAAAGATCACTTTGTCATTGTTTTGGTCCATCAAAGATTTTTCCCACTAGTTTCGTCCCTCAATCTCCATTTTGTCTATTGTTTTAGTCATGTCGTCATATGCGTGGCAACTGACATGGATGTAACTCTGGTAAAATATGAATTCTTTGTTATTGTGGACAAAGAGCACGTTGAATGATATCCAAGATCATTGCAAATCATGATCAACCATTTTGTAAGTGTCCTTTATGGAAGGATGAAGCACATATTTGCGGGTATTTCAAGTGGGAAGACCAATTTCATAACACTTCAAGAATATCCTGGGATCAAAGGAATGTGATATTGTTGAAAAGCAGGATTGTGAAGTGTTAGATTCAACTAAAGAAGCTGGCTTGACTGTGGTGAATTTTGACATTTGTAGTGATTTTGTTGGTTGTGAGGATTGTTGTGGATGGTTTTTCAGCTTAGGAATAGGATGAATCTGAGCTTGGATTGTGGGTTGTTTTTTTGTAGGCTTTCACCTCGAAATATGTTGGAAATTCGGTTGTGTTTTAGAGGAACAAGTCATAAATTTTTTCATTTTGTTGTCCATCTCCATCCATATATGCAACTATTTCGTGTAGGTAATGAATTTTGGTTGTGTATTAATGAGTCGTAATGAACTTTGTTTGGGAACTTTAGCAAGTTCTTGTTCATATGCATTAGCAATTTCTTGTCCACCTGTCTTACAAGATGTTGCTAGCAATAAATTTAGGAGCACACCATGTATGATTTTTATACCATATGCACCAAAATGGAGTCCATACGACAATAAAAAGATAAAAAGAAAGGAACCAAAAGCCACAAATGATGAATTAAACCATATAGCATATACCTTATCATATATAACATTTGCCAATATTTAAAGTCACCAAAATAGTGCCCAAAATGCAAATATAGTCCAAATTACTTCTCAAAAGCCAATGGCCACAAATAACTTATCTTTTTAGTACTAACATATCAAAAGTACTTCCCAAAAGGACATCTTCAAACAAAACGATTCATAACTTTTCAGAACAAGACTATTAAGTACTCCAACCTTTGAAATTACTTATTTGGCTTCTTTGATTCCCTTTTAGGCTCGTTTGTTGGCTTCTTAGGCCTACTTAATGTTTAGTCAATATGAGAAATAGAGGGACTACATGCCAATTCCTGACACATGGATGGTGACATTCTCCATAAAGTTCAAGTACATAATTTGACCAACTACATCATTTAACCAAGACACACTAGTCCAAGTACATCATTTAACAAAAACCATCTGCACAAGTATATTATGAACTAACGTTGTTAATGCAATTGCTTGCTGAGTCTGCGATGGTAAAATGCACGCTACATAATGGTTGCATCAATCATTTTGAGATTTTCTTGGTTTTCTCTTAAGTGGTTTGATTGTTAATTTCTAAGGTCTCATTAATGCTGGATGAGGTATATTTGATGTTTGTTGAGACATGATAAGTGGTTGTTCAACCATACTTGATCGTACATGGACGATAGTTGGAGCCGACAGTTATGTCATTCCTTATAAGTAATAGTTAGTCAATTTAATAGACTAGCAATAAAAAAGCATGATAATTATGAGTTCAAGTCAGTACACCTGCACTTCTAGTCCTATAAACTGAGTCTTAAAAGGCAAAGCTGATGCACTTGAGCTAGTATCAGTCATAACTTTCTTCCTTTTCTTATCTTTCACAATTGTACCTATGCATGTCTTCACATTAGGTCATTTCCTACCACATCTTCCACATTTTATTTGTTTGTACTTCCTTTTAGACTTATATGGGTTCTTAGGCACATTATTAACCTTGGAGTTTTCTTTTTTGGACGACCACTACCCTTGTCAAATCTTGGAGCCTCAATAGGTTCTAGACCAAGCTTCATCCATTAATCATCTCATTGGAGTTATATGTAGAGCATAAATCATTTCCCACGTTGCCTTTGAATAGAAAGGATTGACATACTTCTTTGCATCAATACTAACAAACTGCATACATGCTACTACATGCTTATAAAGGATTTCACACAAATCCCACTCTCTACATGAGCATGTGGACATCTTCAAGTCAACGACATGCTGATGATTGTTGCTGTATATACTTTGGACCTAAAACCTTGCAAGGTCAAGGTCTCTAGCCCAAAGAACATACCATTTGTGACTATCCTTCTTTTCTATTTCTAACTTTGATTGGGCAGCTGGTGTGATTGGACCTCAATATCTTGCAATCTGATTCATACTAAAGTTCATCTTCCTCTTCAGATATAACCCGATCTCCTCTAACATGGTGATGATAGGTTTTCCTCGATGCTCCACAATAGCAGCATTGAACTGTTCGGATATGTTATTACACAGGCTCTGGTTCTTGGTATGTAATTTGAATGTTGCCCTCGTCCAGCTATGCTTATCCAACAAGCCTAGGTATTCATAGGTTTCCTCATTGACACATCTAAGTTCCTCAAAATGCCTTTCAAGCTCTCCCTTGGTGTTTAATTTAGCACATTGCCACACCTTTAGTTGAGATCATCACGGTTCCAATTTTTTCAAACATTTGTTGCCATATGCTTAACACAAAATCTATGAATTGAGTCTGGCGCCATAATTCCTTAATTGTCTCCCTAAGGCCCTATTTAGTAGGTTCATGCATAAAGATATGGAAAATGAAATTGCGATATGAACCAAAGACCTTGTTCCCAACCTTTTGCATGTTTGATATAAACTCCCAACCTTGTTCCCTTGAATCTCCAGTATCTTTAAATAGCTTTCTCAAGAACCAACTCCAAGTATCCTTATTCTCTTGTTCCACAACTGCATATGTTATTACATAAAATGAATGGTTAGGGCCCTGAGTGACAGTAGCTAGTAGAGTGCATCCATAGTAGCCCTTCAAAAAGCATCCATCTAACTATAAGTGGTATACACCTAGGTAGAAACCCCCTCTTACTTGCATCAAAGCATATGTACATCCTATTAAATATAGGAGGGAAGCTCAAGTTTGGTCTATCAAGCCCAATTACAGCACTAAAACCAAGATTGTTTGCTCTAATCTCTCCACAATAATCTCTTAATCTGACATATTGTTTTTGTTCACAGCCTTCAACAAGCTTTCTTGAAATATGCAAATTATTGTATATCTTCCATTCACCCATTTTAATTGGGAATACATTATATAAATACTTATATGCATCCTCTGCAGTCATGTTAGGCATCTTTCTCAGTCATTGTACCAGTTTCTGAGCAATCCATTTACTGTCTGCTTGTTTATTCTGCAACTTCCTGGAGCAGTTATGATTAGAAATGAACTTCTTCAACTGAAAAGCCCCATAAGATTCTGCTCAAGAACAGAATGTCTTCCACTCACAACCAGGTTGCCATTTAATTCTACATATGATCTTATCACTCTTCTTCATAACCATTTCCCTCCTAATTGAAATTGTGTAATCTTTCACACCCTCTTTGAAAACTTGCAAGCTAGGAAATAACATATCCAATTGAAGTTGTACTTGACCATATTCTACATTCTGGTTAAAATCTGCAGGTCTCGTATCATATTCTTCATCATCGCTTCCCTTCAAACTTTCCAAATCTTCAGAGTGATACTCAGTTTTCTCTACAAATTTATCAACAACATTGTGAAAACTAGAAACTACTATAGTTTGTTGAGATGGTTTTTCCTTTATTGTTTTCTTTACTACATCGTGAGCTCTTCATTTGGGTCTTTTCACACGAGAAGATCCAGCCTTGTTGGTTCATTCCCCACCTTTTTTCCTTGCTTCTTCCACTAGAACTTCCACTACTACCTGAACTATAACTTCCCCTGCAACTTCGATTGCTTCTTCCACTACTGCACTCCCTCTAGCTTCCCCTACATCATCATCATCAGTAGAGTCATCATCTTTAATGCCATTACTCCCGGTACCCATGCATCATCTGAATCACTATCATATAAATCTTCCTCATTAAACTCATCAAAACCATCCTCATATCCATCATACTCAAACTACCATGCATCTTCATCTTGTTCTTCATCTTCACCTTCATTATCATCTTCATCAAAAACTTCAAAATGTAGAACCTCAGCAGCTTCATTTGCAAGTGCCGCGACAAACAGTCTCTTCTTCATTTGGGATAAAGTAAAACTCGATTTCCCTTACATTTCTAGTAGATGCATATAATATGTAAGCATCTTGGTCTATTTGAAAATCCCTCAGCCTTTCATGCACTTCTAACTCGGGAACTAACCAGAAGATCTTCTTTGGTTTTTTATATCCATACTTAACATATAAAACATCAATGTCCGGATATGATACTCTGTCAATATCTACCATCCCCCATACATCAATTTTTCCACCAACATATTGCACGTTGGGTTCATAAACTAACTCAACCCATGGTGAAAAATCAATGTGTACAAGTCATCATCCATAATCTGTATATGTATTAGAAAAACAACCATATTGGTTTGTCAGTACTATGCTTTGTTTTTATATTGAAAAAAATAGCAATGGACCACAAAGAAACAACAAAAAGTAACAACATTAATGAACCACAACGAAATAGTAAAATAAAGAGGAACTAAAAGCAGACAACAATTGGATGTTTCTAATTGCCATTCGACAACAAGGGACCACAACAGTATGAGACAATAACCAAAGTCGGCCTTTTGCCATTCCCAAATATTTCAACTGCAATTTAACGACAAAACGTGAAAATGGAAGGGAATCTTGATTGATCGATTGGTAGGGACTGTAAGGGAATCAAGAGCAAATTACTTTGATCGAATATATTACCTTCACAATTGAAATTTTCACATCTTCAATGTGCGATTACCAGAACTTGTCCTCCCAATTTCAACAAACATAAATCAAATTTTGGAACGATTTCAGCATTTAAGGCTCTCTGTTTGACCTAAAACTCTAAATGACAACATATGTGGCTTAATTTGGGCGGGAATGGACGTACTTGTTAGGTCTTAGGGTAGGCAGGCAAGCAAGGAAGAGAATGACACCGTTCAAGCCAATTTTTGAAGGGGGGAGGGTTAACATGACGGCGTTACGTCCATCTCATATGCCACATTGGATTTCCGTCACATTTTTTACGCGCAAATGATGACGTGACTAAAACAATAGACTAAATGGATATTGAGGAACGAAAATAGTGGCAAAAACCTTTGAGGGACCAAAATGATGCAAAGTGATCTTTCAGTGACCAAATCTAAAGTCTTCTCTTGTCAGAAACACTGACGGGACTTATCAGTTCAATCTATAACGGGCTGGGCTTAGATATATTTATAGCCCAAGCCCGTCAAAATTGATCGGACTCATCGACTGAATCAAATCAAATGTCCTAAACGACGTCGTAAGGGTTACGCTTCGGCTTGGCTCTCAGTCCCGTCCCGCGTAATTGCAGAACCGAACGAGGAGGAAGGAAAGGGCATCCCTCCATCCTTCTTCTAACCGCAGTTAGGGTTTTGGCACACTCCCCCCCCCCCCCCCCTCTCTCTCTCTGCGGAGACCTCTGATTCGAAGTTCGCAGCACCATGGCGCGTAACGAGGAGAAGGCGCAGTCGATGCTGAACCGCTTCATTACCATGAAGGCGGAGGAGAAGAAGAAGCCCAGGGAGCGCCGCCCCTTCCTCGCCTCGGAGTGCCGGGACCTCTCGGAGGCCGACAAGTGGCGGCAGCAGATCATGCGGGAGATCGGCCGGAAGGTCGCCGAGATCCAGAACGAGGGGCTTGGGGAGCACAGGCTCAGGGACCTCAATGACGAGATCAACAAGCTCCTCCGGGAGAAGACGCATTGGGAGCGGCGGATTGTGGAGCTCGGCGGGCCCAATTACACGAAGAACGCCCCCAAGATGACTGATTTGGAGGGGAATATTGTCGATGTTCCAAACCCCAGCGGCCGTGGCCCGGGGTACCGCTACTTCGGGGCCGCCAAGAAGCTGCCTGGTAAGATGCAATGCCCTTCCCTATGCCCTTGAACTTGCAATACATACAGGAAAGCTTGTTTATTTGGAACTGGTAGCTCAATTTCTTGCACTAGTTGGTTGAACGAGTCTTGATAGTGTGACTTGCAAGCTTGGTTTTTGGGGTTTTCATCAGCCCTTGCTCTTAGCATATATGTTTCTCTAGCTCTGTACCTTGGTTTCGAACATAGCGCTGATAGGGGAAAGTTTTGTGGTGGATACTTGTTTGCTAGGCGTGTTATAATGTGTACTGCATAATGCATATCTTAGATGTAAGGCGCAGAAGAGATGCTTTTAGTTCACCAAACTAGGTTTTGACGCGGTCTATGATTATAGTGGAAAGATGCCCATCATCATATTGGGTGCACGTTTCCCATTCTGGGTCTTAGGCATTTGTTCTGCTCTGATTGAATTCAGATCGACCTTCGATGCTGAATATCGGTGCCAGCATCAGGCTGTTTAAGGGGACAACTTGCTCTTGGAGGAAGTTGTTTGATTGAACTATTGAGACTTATGGTTGCTAATACAGGGGCTTCCATTTGGTTGTTCTTTTGTAATAAAGTGAAAAATGAGTTGCAGTGGATAATCTTATATTAGATCCGAATATGGATTTGGTTGGTTTGCGAGATTTTCTATTTAAATCAATCCTATAATGCTGAAGGTTTACTTCCGAGACTGACTTGGTTTTCACTTTTGTTATATGAACTTGTGTTCAGGTGTTAGGGAGCTGTTTGAGAAGCCACCGGAGCTTAGGAAGAGGAGGACGAGATATGATATCTATAAAAGGATTGATGCCAGTTATTATGGGTACAGGGATGATGAGGATGGGGTGTTGGAGAGAGTGGAGGGTCCGGCAGAGGCAAAGATGAGGTCAGAGGCTGTGCAAGAGTGGAAGAGGATGGAGGAGATAAGGAAGGAAGCCAAGAAGGCAGTGAAGAGTGCAGAAGTGGTGAACCTCAAGGAGGTGCTGTTCGAGGAAGAAGAAGATGTGGTGGAGGAAGAGAGAAGGATGGAGAGGGAGAAGGAAGAGACTGAAAGGAGGGAGAGGGAGAGTGAGTTTGTTGCCCATGTGCCGTTGCCTGACGAGAAGGAGATCGAGAGGATGGTGGTTGAGAAAAAGAAGATGGAGTTGCTGAATAAGTACGCCAGCGAGATGCTGTTGGAGGAGCAGAGCGAGGTTAAGGAAATGCTAAATATCCAGCGGTAGCTGGTTGCCTCTATGACGTTTGGCATATACTCCATAAGATTCTACACTGCTTGCTTTTCGCAAGAAAATTGCACCTCTGATCTGTCGGTTGAACTGCTCAATATCATCTTTCAGAAAGTCAGGAACGCTCCCCCCCTTGAATTTGAATTGTAGCGAAGTTGCTCTAGCTGTAGTAATCCTCTGTAGGATTTTTGTATATGAGTAGTTTTGTGATACTCGAGTAAAGTTCACTTGATTAAAGTTTATGAACAGTTGGAAAATTTCCGAAAAATTTACAGTCATCGCGATTATCTATTGAACTATAACGGTCATGGTCCTTGGATGACTATGGAAAACTGCCTTGAGCGACAGTAGCTTCTTTGTATTGTGATTGGATCAGACACAGAATTAAGGAAATAGATCTTAAGAGTGTGTTTGGATTTAGAGTTGAGTATTGATTTTAATTTATTTGTAATGATTGTATTGTTGAATTATGAGAAAAAGTATGAAAAAGTAATAAATAATTGAGAGAAAGTAATGATTAAGTAATGATTGTGTTGTTGAATCGTGAAAAAGTAATGAATAGTTGAGAGAATTTAATATTAACAATTGAATTGAATTATTAAAAAAATTTAAAAAATGAGAAAAAATTATGATTGTAATGTTGAATTGAAGATAAATAGAGTTGAATTGAGTTGAAATTTTTTTAAAAAACAAACACACCCTAAACATTTCAAGTCCATTGTGCCCCAGCGTCCTCTAAACATTTCAAGTCCATTGTGCCCCAGCGTCCTCTGGCAATATAACGGGAAGAGTCCAACCGGAATTGCAATGGCGCTTGTAGTCTAGTGGAAGCCAAATTCGAAGTCTAGGGGAAGTCCAATCTGACTCGAATTTGGCGGGGATCAATTATGAATTGAATCTACCTCGAATTATGAATGATTTAGGCCTGAGCTGTCGAAATCGACGTAAGGCCATGGGCTTCCCAAGCCGAGTCAAAGCTACTCCAGCAAATGCCAGCACCACAGGCAATAACATCTCAGTAGACCAGTCTAATCCTGTATTATCTTCTCAATAAAGAGAATGATCTACCTAAGTCGCAAATCGTGTCCAGGAGCTTATAACTAACGGAATCTCGGGTAGTCCTAACTGTCAAGAAACTGCATGAATTGCGAAAGAGAGAGAGAGAGAGAGGAGCTAGCTGGGACATCTATTGATATCAACTTAGTGCAATTCTCCTTGCAACTTCAGTGCCTGATAGAAATCTACAAAAGGAACTATGATAACTTGAATACCTGATAAAGACCCATGAAATAAACTCCGATAGAGTCAACAAAGACGGGTGTCAAACTTGAGACATATCCCCATACTGAACAGCTCCTGGCACAGCAGCTTAGCTCCATATGGCACGTTCACCTTCACGATATCATCGGACGATTTACAGAACCTGCAGTGTGGTCCCCTGATCTTCCGACCACCAGGAAGAGCCCTCTGGATCACATTTGCAATGTTCTTGCACTTCTGGCAGATGTGCATCTGGGACGAGTCGCTGAGGGTGAAGAGCCGCTCGTGGAGGTTTGCCGAAGCCCCGTGGGCGATGAGGCAGTCCCTCTCCATCTCCCCAAACTTGATCCCACCGAAGCGTTTCCTATCGGCCACAGGCTGTCGGGTCAGAGGGTGAACGGGACCCGTGTTCCGGAACTTCACTTTGTCTTCCGCCATGTGGATCAGACGCTGGTAGAATGTGGGGCCAATGAAGATGAGTGACTCCACTGGCTTGCCCGTCCGACCATCGTACACCCTCTCATTTCCCCATCTCGCGAACCCAACTCTGCAAAAACATTATTCCAAATGAAGAGAGTCCCCAACTGAAGTAATCTCATGTAGTTAGGTTATTTTAAATGCTATGCAAGGAAATAAACTTGCAATTAGCTCAGGCAGTCAAATGACTACGAACCTGTGCAGTTGATTGGTGATGTCCTCGATGGATGGAGTGGAGAAAGGGGTGGCATATTTCACAGGCCCACCACATGCGATACCCTTTCCAAGGGCTGCTTCCAGAATCTGACCCGGTGTTTGCCTCGAGGGGAAGGCGTGTGGGTTTATGACAACATCAGGAACAATTCCTTGCCTCGTGAAAACAAAATTTTCTTGGGACTCGAGGAAACCGAGCACGCCCTTCTGCCCGTGCATGCTGGCAAACTTGTCGCCAAGGCACGGGGAGCGAACCTAATGAAAAGTATAACCAGTGGTAAGAGATTAAGGGATCAACTATTAGGCATGCACTTAAAGACCAAATACACGAGACATGTTTTGAACCAATAAAACTTCGATGCAGAATTTATGTGTAGGTCCAACATCTCCTACTAAAGAAAGGATTACCTGTCTAAGAGAAACAACAGCGTAGTTTTTCCCTTCATCATTAGCGGAGAGGACCACTTTCTGGACCATGCCTCGCTCAGTATGCTTGAGTTTTATACTGTGATCTGCCCCAGACTCAGCACACCTCCCGATGACAATATCACCACTCTGCAAGTTTGCTCCAACAAAGGGGAGGCCATCATCATCGAGACTGTCCACCCTCCCAATCTTACTCTGTATTTTTCCAAAATTGACAGAATCCTCAGGTTTCTTATTCTTCTGATAAGACTCCTTGTTGTCCACATCAGCCTTGTAGCTCCTGATGTGCTCTGATCGGAACATTCCACGCTCCAGCGAAGCCCGGTTCATCACCAAGGAGTCCTCTTGGTTGTACCCGAGATGGACATTGATGGCCACAATCGCATTCTGCCCATTGAAGTACTCAGGCTTAGGGATTGTCCCCTTACGAACAAGCGAAAGTTCCGGCTCTCCAAGACAGTCTGAGAGAAACGTCCGGAAAAGTGGCCTTTGTGGATAGTATAACTGGTGGGAGAGTGTGTCTACTCTGATGTTAGGATTTGTTGTTGAAAACCCAATGCCCTGCTGCGAATGCTTCTCAGATTCATAGAGGACTCTCCTCGCGTGATCGTGATTGGCAAATGGAATAATCCCGCAGCTCAGCCCCAACAAGAACGACATGTCAAGCTCACAGTGAGTGTACTTGACAGGATTCTTTGATTCTCTTTCCCTTAAAATGTATCGAATCCCCCATGCCGTGCAACAGTCTTCCTCTTCTTCTGCACCAATAAGCTCGATGATTCCCTTATCCAGCAGATTCTGGAAAGTGAAACTGCTGCCTTTGAGCGTTGGTATCTTCTTCAAATTCTCAACAACCAAAAGGGGACGAAGAACCCTTCCAGCATCTGAATACATGCGCACTTCTCCATGGTGTTCATCTCTCTTGATCTCCACCTACAAGTAGACAACATTTAGATAACCTTCATGTATTTTCAGCACGAATTGTTAGGAATACCATATTGATTTTAAAGGAACACGAACAGCGAGATAGAATGAACAAGTGGTGGACCATTTAAAGAGACTTATAAGTATGGATACTAAAGTTGATACCTCTGGGGGAATCTCCTTATGCCGCCGCTTGTTTCTGAGCTGAGTGACAAATGCAAGTGAATCTTCACAGACACCAATCCAGTCTCCATTCAGGAAAACTTTGACTTTGCCACACAGTGAAGTGGAAGTATCATCAACGACTCCTTGCATTCCCCAATCAAGCAGCTTTTCATACAGAGATTCAGATATATTAATTGTCACAAGCCCTGTAGCAGCCAAATTCTTGACAAGCCCACAGTTCTCGCCATCTGGTGTAGAGAGGAAGCAGACCTTGCCCCAATGTGAAGGGTGCCTGATGCCAGAATTAAGATCACAAAATCAAACTGCACTTAATAAACACTGAGCTGGAACTGATAGTAAGAGTGCAAGAATTAGTCTCTAACGTTTTGGATGGTGATGAAAGCGTACTAATAGATATAGCTCCAATTGTATTATAGAAGTTTAGCACTTGTCACCCATGAATAATAAGTTCCTATGGACTTACAGGCAACCTGATTACGCTTGCTTACAAGATAAATATGTTTCCTTCAAAGCTTAGTCAACTATCAAATAGACTACAATTAATCAGAGATACCTTCTAAACGTAAAAATTGCACAAAATTTAAAAGAGAAATCCATTGTTTTTTCTGCTTCCCATATTTGCTAGCCATGACCTAGAAGGCGTCTGACACCATCTTAAGCATGAAGTAAACAAGTTACAGAGCATAAAATGAACAAGTTATAGATATGACTATGTTGTATACTTACGGATAACGTGCATCTCCAACCTTCCCCGTATAGTTAACCTGCTGACGCAATTTTCTCATATCTGAAACCGTCTGCAACGGATTTTGCCTTCTCAGAGTTGCCACAACGCCTGAGATACGTTCTGCTTTGAAAGGATGTGACCAAGCTCCAGTAGAGAAAGCCCTTTGCAGACCATTTGTGATAATGGAAGCATCCAGATAATTTTCAATATCGCGAAGATTACGATCAGCATACAGGTCTCTCTGAATTGCCCTCAGCATTCGCCTTCGAGCATTAAGAATCTGCACTCTGATCTCTCTCTCTAGAAGCTCCCCAGCCATGTCCAACCTCTTGTTTTTGAAGTCATCCTTGCTGTCACATTTCCGTCGGCCAGTATAGGCCTCTAAGAGACACCTGACCATGTAGGCGAGAAAACGAGCCTTCACCTTGTTCCCTGCTCCACTTAGAGTAGGGAACAAGTAGTTGTTGAAGCATTCAGAGATTGATTCTGTAGGCGGGAACTTGCAGCTCTTAATATTTTTATCCACATAACTTAGTGCTTTCCCTGCTCTACGGAAGCCCTCACACTTCTCATCTGCCTCATAAATGGAAGCTAAGAGCACATTGGAGACTCTGGAATCATCATGCCCATAATCAATCAAGTCGACAACTTCTTTATCTGATTTTACGCCTAGCGCAAAAAATAATATCCATAGCGGTATTTCTGTTGACAGAAAATAGATGGTGAGGACCTTCTCACCCCCTTTAATGTCTTCAACTTGAGAATTCCCAGAAAGCTTAATATACAACCTTTTCCTCTTCCATGCAGATCTGCATGCAATTGTCCACCCCTGAGTGTTTGAAATCCAGAGCTTCTTCAAGCTGATCTGCTCTTGGGCAATAAAGGTCTGCCAAAAAAAGATGCATTATCATAAAACTCTAGTGTTAACAACTGTCAATACTAATCAAAATTACACGCATACTGTGAAAGAAGCAAAAATGCACTCTAAACAAGACCCACTATACAATAGCCACGGGAACAAGCCAGTAAGGCGATTAGGAACCAGAGAGACTGAGTTCATATCGAACACAAGAAAAGCTACATCTGATGTCAATATTGAGTTTAGAACTAAATATTGCTCAAATTTGAAAAGATACAACTATACGATTGAGCACATGCAATAGTAAGAGAAACAAGATCAACTAATGAGCCTGTGAAAACATTCTTGCCTAAACAATTAATTATGTCCAAAGCCTAGCACTGTGGAAGATTTACTTAGAAAAGAGATCATTTAGAAAGGACAACCTCAAGTGTTTACAAGCAACACATCTACTGTAGAAGAAACTAGATGATAATTTGTCGCACCTTTTCAGCACCCTTGACGATGAAATAACCTCCAAGGTCAAAATCACAATCATCCTTCTCAGCACCACTCATCCAGCACAGATCAGATTTCACCATGATAGGTATCCTCCCAGCCAACACCTCTTTCGTTTCTTCAAATACTGGCTCATGCTGAAGGGACTGTTCCTTCCCAGTTTTGAACTTATCACTACTCACAAGTTTCGGAATGTAGACCTGATAAAGGCAGAATAGAATTTATCATTTTCAGAGGTATTAAGAATCCTAAATGCATTGCAAAACCACTGTAACTCACCCGGATAGACACAGTGACCTTCATTCTCGAGGCATATGTCATGTTCTGGAGACGAGCATGCCTCGGTAATACATCAAGATACCCTTTTCCACTCTCAGCTAGCTTATCACCTGCCCAAAACTGAGGCTTGTCGATGGTGACCTTCCCAAACCGCACCACGGCGTGCTTCCATTCAGCGTCACCCTTCCGAGAGGGATCGTATCCAGGCTCGATTTCAAGATCGCCAAAGTCGTCGATGACCCGTTGGATTCCGTTTCGGATGAAGTCATTGAACGAGTTGATCTGATGACTGATCAGGCCATACTGATCAAAGAATGCCGTTGCTGCCTTTCTAGTGAAATCACGTAGAAAGGGCTCTCCGAGGTCGCTTATGGCATCAATAGCTGCCATCTCATCATCATCATCATCCTCGTCATCAAACTCGTCGTAGTCAATGTCCATTCCATCTCCATTAAGAGGTATCACATCCGAAGTCTTAGCCATTTCTTCTTCTTTTTTTTTGGCAACTGCCTGCACAGATACAAAAGATGAAAATCATATCATGTTTTCCTACTTCACGTGTTCATTCACTGCAGCTGCTAATAAGAGAACCTCAGCAAGTAATCACAACACAATGTACTTCTCTTTGGGCTTCGTCCAACCACAACATCAACCTAGACCAAGCTCGGTTAAGCCACACTCTCAGTTTAACCCGCAACATAATCACATAAAAGAAGACAGTGGCAAGCTCAGAGACACTTTTAAAGCCAGGACGCAAAGGCTTGTTCATTCGACAATAACACATGAAAATGCCCAAGAAAACACACACTTTCATAAGTCAAATATCAGCTCATGAGTAGAGAGGTAGCCCTTTTGCCCCCCACCCGGAGAACGCATAAACCTAACATTTAGCCCTCATATGAATGTTGTACTACCTCATGCACGGTTCTTCAGCGACCCAAAACCCAAACGATCACCTCAGGACTCGCAACCTGGTCATTCACTGAGCAGAAACCCAAACAGAAATCGACAAAACATCCACAAATTCTTCACCACTTCGTTGATTTTTTTTTTCTCCGTCAAACAAATCCCAATGCAGGAATCAAACACAGCTAAAATGAAGAAAACAGAGAAGCTCCTTTCACCTTGCGCCAGAGAGGGAGAGGGCGGAGGGCAGTGAGGAGAGTGGTCAGAGGAGAGTGTCGTCGTCGTCGTCGTCGTCGTCGTCGTCTGACCGTACACGAGAGGAAGAAACGCAGCAGAGAGGAAGACAACACTCACAGCAGAGCGTATAATGATGAAAAAACAGAGAAGTTCTTTTTTTTTTTTTTAATTTTATTCTTTTTTCTTTTGAAAAGAGGTAGATTTTTTAATTTTCGTTTCTGATCCTTCATCTTTCATTTGGGCCAATTTGCTCCTCAAGCTTATGATTATTGTTTTATTAGGGTTCTCCAAATAGTTGCTCCTAAGGAAAAGGTACGCTCTCATACTCCATCCAAGTTAAATTCAAGATAAACATTTTATTTTGTCTTTTAAAAAAGTTTGGTATTCATCAACAACGCATGTTTGGATTCGATTTCTTGAATTGTTTAGACGGAGGGATTCCAAGGGAAAGAATGAAGATGACTCGAATAGAGAATGTTTAGGTTGTGTTTAATTTTATAATTAAGTAGTGTTGAGTTTTGATTTTAATTAGTTTGTAATGATTGTATTGTTAAATTATAAGAAAAAAAGTGTGAAAATCTAATGAATAATTGAGAAAAAGTAATGATTATGTTGTTGAATTGTGAAAAATGTAATGAATAGTTGAGAGAGTTTAGTATTAAAAATTAAATTGAATGGTAAAAAAATTGAAAAAAAATAGTAATAATTATGTTATTGAATTGAATATAAATGAAGTACAATTAATTTTTTAATCAAACGGCCCTTACTCCTCCAAATCCCGGAGGAACAAGTAACGTTTTCCTTCCTAATACTTTCCTTTCCTAACGTGGGTCGAAAATTGTCCCCAAAATTAAAGTTATGGGCCTCGAAAGTCCAACCCACAATACTTCTGGGAGCTCTCTCCTATACTATACATGAATAAATTCTCTCTCTCTTTCAATAAAACGCCCATTACACAAATGGCTAAATTGTCCGTCAGACAGGAAAATCGGAAAACCCTCTCTATTTTCCCACTTTGCAGGTAATTGGATCGTGATTTGGATATCGAATATAGCGAATTTTACCCCCTCATCATTCCCGATCATTGGTCCAAGCGTTGCTGAATTTCTCCGAGTGCGTTTGGTTTTAGAATTAAAGTAATTTTGATTTTGATTGTGGAAAATGACAAATGAAATGATATTATAAATTTGACTTGGGAAACGTGTATTGTTGTTGTGTAGTGGGTAGAGTTAAAATGAAAATCATGATTCTAAAATCAAATTCTAAAACCAAACGGTCCTCCATAACCAAATAATGGAGATGAGCTCATTCCCAAGCCATGGTTTTCTTATGCAAGCCATATTCGGCGTTGCCTCAAACCCCCTTATTTACCTTTTCATTTTCTTGTTTAAGTTGATGGACCTCTTTCCTTATAATCAAAAGCAAACTTTTTATTGAGGAAGGGGATTTAGTACAGTAACATAAATTGCCATCCAAAATCATGAGGGCTCAGTTTTGATTCTCGTCAATGGGACTTTCGTGCCCTTTTATTTCTTCCGGATTAGCTATTAATATCAATACCATTGTTCGTGGGATTAATATTCGGACACAAGTTTAGTATTGGAAATTAACAATACCTCCAATCGAATCTAAAGATCCTCGCGTTGTCCGATAAGTACATCTGTAATCGATGGAACATTATGAGTAGCTACCTTAAATTGAAGAACAAACTTAAATATTACAACTTAGAACACTTTTAATACCTCACGATCGAGAAGGGGAAAAATAGAGAAAGAAATATATATATATATTTTAAAAAAAGAAACACCAAGCAGCTCCAAGCATAAACCAGACATGAAATACTAATTCACTCTTTATTACGACTAGCATAAGTTTTTTTTTGCTTGGTCTTACGACTCTCATAAGTAGATTCACTACTCGTTAAAATGTTAATAATTTCACGGGTTGGTGGGAGGAGAAGGGAAGGGGAAGTATGGCACGACCGGATTATTTGGGGTGGTCGGAAGGGAAGGGATCCCCGGGAAAGTGGGCGTAATAGGTGGTGGCAGTCGATACTCCGGGCGGTCTGTAAACGGAGGGAACGGCGCTGGAAAAGTAGGGAAATTCAGGAGGCGGCGGGTCGTGGTGATTGACGTAGCCATGCTTGAGAGTGACACCAGAACTACGAGGAGGGATGCAATGGTGGTCTGGGAAGCTGCCATAGTTGATCAGTCGATATCGATGACTATGATTTGGGAATGTTAATGTCGTGGTATTGTGTGGTGGAGACAACTGACAAGGGACGTATGTTTGGGCATTTTATAGTGAAATTGGAGCCTGTGAGTGTACAGTAATCAATAAAGAGTAAATGTTAGCCTCTAAGTTTGGTGAAGTTGGTTTTTATTTTTTATTTTTTTGAACAATCAAACATACCTCTTTATAATCGGAAAATATATATATATATATATATATATATATATATTTACGGACTATAGCACAATAATCTACTTCCTCTCCGGATTGATTCTAAGTGATTAACAATGTATGCCACGCATTCATAAGAACTACTTCTCGCGGCTTGCCAGCAAGGGATTCGAACTCGAAAGCTCAAGGCAATAGGTAACTTCCTCATCTTCTAAGACAGCGTTTTATTTGCAGCGAAGAAGTCGGGCTTTTTCCGAGCTTATTATTAACGATACCATAAAGCTCGCTTTCGTAGTTTCTCGAAAATATTCCAGGATTCTCGGCCAGATGACTCCATCCTATAGCGTCAGATGCATTGGAGAACATGTTCCGAGCTCGGATATGATATAAAATGTAGATACATATATATGGAGTAATTGGATCGATTCAAACAATGAACCAAATTAATATATAAGGTAGATTTTAGCCATTTCCGAAACATATCCTTTGCGAAAGTTATATATCACCGCTATATTAACAGTGTCGGTAGACTCCAACCGGCTGATTTTGAATAGAACCTATACACCATTACACATCCCGAATTGGAAGAACGATATGGCTTTTGCTCTGAAATGGCATTAACTGCCACCAGATATGGTTGCCTTCGTCGGTTCGAGTTAAAAGTACACTGTTAAGTTGCAGTACTAGCCCGTGGAGTCGTGAATAGGTGAGTTTCATCAATGACTTGTACGTATTTCAAGAATTAGTCTGGTGGTTCAAGGAATCAATCGCACATCCCCGATCGGTGGTCGGATAGGATGATCCGGGACAATTCTTACTCTCAACTGAGTTTGCCCTGTCTCTAAGCCAAATCAAATGAAGAAACAGATATCTTGAGGAATAATAATCTGTAGTGCCAAGTCTATGTATCGTACGGGAGGGAAGCTGTAGGAAAGGCCCGGGCGGAGCGCTTATAACTTGAGAATCGATCAATCGTTCGACGGAGAATGCACCGAGACGGAGAAGTGAGAAATTGAGGAAAAGGGTTTTCCTATATGTGAGGTGAAGTTCGTCTTGCTTCACTTGTGTTTCCTTTGATCAGTTTTAAAAACCTCAATTAAACCATAACAAATAAGATTTCTTCTCTATTTGGGGCAATGTAGACTCCATGAATAGAAGTAGAGGATCATTTTAAGGACGTGAATTAACTTCCTCCATTAAAGCCAGTACCTTAACATGATATACACACATGTAACTCCAAGGGATTTGGCCTAGTGGTTAATGAGCACCCAAGTTTGCTCCGAGACCGGGGTTCGAATCCCCTTGGGGCCACCGGAGCGCCTTTGGCGTGATTACCCGCTCCGTGCGTCGTCGGGGGTTCACGGATCCCCGGGGATTAGTCGGGCGAAGCCTGGACACCCCGGGTTAGCAAAAAAAAAAAAAAAGATATACACACTTGTAAGTAAGTACGAATACGAACATCGAGTCCTACCAAGATAAATTAGGAGAGTTCTTAAAAAATGCGGACGTGAATATGGTCCAAAAGTTGAGGTACCATACAAACATTTACAAGAAACATTGAAATCAGAGGATCTTTCGTGTACTTTGCGCTAAACACGCGATGAAATTGTATGTTCAACAAACATCTGTTAGCAGCTAGGATGCTCCCGCGCGGCGTGCATTGTGTACCGGGCGCTTTTCTACTTTACATGTTGAAATTTCTATAACGAAAGAGTATGAGAAGATTGAACATATAGGGATTTCGATGGAACTGTGGTTTGCCATGCTCGTATACTTTGATATAAGTATGCATCGAAGGTTTGGTTTGAGTCGGTCTTCCAAGGGGATATTCAAAACCCACGCAGAGGTTGCTCTAAAAGCTAATCACCGCAGATGAGTTTGCGAGGGCCAACGACACGAGCAACAACAAAGGGATGGGCGGGATAACCGATTCAAATCTTTCCCGGCAGCAGAAAAGAGTGTACAAAATCGATTTTAATAATGTTGAGGATTGTGCCGAAGGGTGTGATTGAGCTTAAACTGCTCACGACCCGAGCTCAAGTCGAGGCTGACAATCGAGCAACTTTTGCAGTCCATGATAAGGTCTGGTATTGAGTGAAGCTGGTGCAAGTGGAACGCCTCTGTGACACTATGAGAGGCCCAAGTTCAGCCCATGGGCTGGTCTTGGCTAGTCATCGGCCCAATTTTAAGCCCCTGAAATGCTCTTCGAAGGTAAGACGATGCGATAAGACCCGTTTCGGGCAAGTCCGGGCACTCTATTTGACCCGGCCCGGCTGGGAAGACACAGAGAGAGAGAGAGAGAGCACATCGGCGGCGGCGGTGCTTCCTGGGGACGGACCGGGTACTGCTTGCAACTGGAAAGTTCATCTCAATGGCTTCCAATGGAAGCTCGAAGTGCCTTCTGACTCTCACTCTCTCCATAGCTCTCACTGCGATCTCAGCTTCTACTGTACTCTCCGGTACTCTCTCTCTATCTCTCTCTCTCTCTCTCTCTCTCTCTCTCTCTCTGCTTCTTCCTGCGCGAGTGAGTTTGAAGAAATGTATGTGAAACTTGCTTGATGTTGTCACAGTTTATTTGCTGAGAAGCAGGAGAAGATCGAGGCAGCTGAGATCGAAGGTGCGAGAGCTGGAAGCTTCTCTCAGCTCCGCCCTTGAAAAATGCGCCGCCGAGAGGCAAGGCCGTGTTCGAGCTCAGCAGGTTTGTTTCCAAGACTCCTCGATTGGTTCCACCGTCATTACAAGTCAATGTTTCGCTTGTTAGCTACTGGTTTCCTGCACGTTGGAGAACCGTACTTGTCCTCAATGTTAATGTCGTCTTTCCGAACTTTTTTATGAGCAATGATTTCATTTTACCCTTGGACATTGTCTTAGGTTGTTGAATGGAAGAAGCGGTGTGAAGATAGATAGAAAAAAAAGTGTTCTAACAGAAAATTCGGACTTATGTTGGTTCTGTTATAAGCTTATGTGTTTTGTCAGCTAAATAGATAACTTGTTGTTTATCTCGAATTTTACAAATGTGGAAAAGCCGAATTGGACTGAAAATTTCGACAATGAAGTTAGTACCTGAAATCGATGCAATAGTATATGTCTGCTTGTGTCTCTGTGCTGTGTTTACTCAATTTGAAGCTGCTTAGGCCACCAAGACCATAAACTCGAATTTGAATTGATTTCGGTCTTCGGCTAATTTATTTCCGCTTTTACTAATCTGTCTTTTTTTTTCTCGATTTCTTAAACCAATTTCATGCTAGGCCTTGAGGAAAGCAATTGCAGAACCTCAGGCTGACAATTTGGAGTCAACATCATACCCCATGAGGCCTATAGGTGTTGTGAAGTCATGCTTCTCCACGAGGTAAGAGTTGGATATGGATTAATAAGTATCTAGTCTATTCCTTCATCTGGGTTTTCTCAATTCGTGCTATTTGGGCCACTGTGATGATAAATTGTCAATGCCAGGTTTTATATTCTTTGAGATTTCTCTTTTCATTAAATAATAATGCACGAGGTTAAAGTATCGTAGCTTACTTGGAGAACCTAGTGCAGTTGAATTGCCCATGTTATATGTTGGAAGGTAAGTTGGTTTGTAGAAAGGTGGATTATGTATTTCACTAACGTGCTATGCCCCTGTCGTTAAATGTGAAGTCTTATTCATGGGCTCGTTCACGTGGATTGGTTTGCCACATTTCTCGTACAGCACTTACTGTCTCTCGGAAAGTACATTGGACATATCAACATATTTTCACGTTTCACCTTCTTAGGAATGGGACACCACGGCAGCCTTTACTTGTACCCCTTGCTAGAGCATCTTTGATATTTGATGCATCTAGAGTACCTCCAGCATCACTTGAGGGCCTCGAAGAGTATTCTCATTGCTGGATAATATATGTATTCCATCTCAATACAGATTTGGAGAAGTTATGGAAGCATCCGGCAAGATCAAAATTCAAGGCAAAGGTTTGTGGCCTAGCAATCCAATGAAGAGTTTAAGAAGGTTCCTGCTGGTGATGGTACCCTCTTTTTTCTTAAAATTTTTTTTGGCTCAATATGCAGGTAAGAGTACCGAGATTAAAAGGTCGAAGGATAGGAGTCTTTGCTACTCGATCTCCACATCGACCATGTCCAATAGGACTTACAATTGCAAAGGTAAAGACGGCTTTCTTTGTCAAACATTAGCAATCAGCATGAATGATCACCTTCATAAATGTCTCATCAAATTTCCAGAGCAATGGGAGTAACTTGTTCTAGAGTTTGTACAATATATTAATCACACTATCTTCCTTGTTCTCTAGGTGGAGGCAGTCAAAGGCCATATGGTTTTACTTTCAGGTGTAGATCTAGTTGATGGAACGGTAAGTTTCTTGTCTTTCATACGCTGAGAAATGACTATCTTCTTTAATTGCACACTTACATGTTTGAATGTATCGAGCAGCCAGTACTGGATATCAAACCTTATGTACCATACTGCGACAGCATACCAGGCGCCACCGTGCCTAAATGGTTGATGGTAATCTTCTATCTACCTGCTCCTATCCATGCAGAGCTACAATGTAGTTCATCATCAGAATTTTCCTTCTGAAATCGTCAATCACACCGAGTGTTGCTAGATCCCAGATATAGTCTTCATTGTTAAGGATCTCGCGTTGCGCCTGATGCACTGCTAAGGCTTTTATGGAATTGTAGGATATTCATGTTGTTGATGCTTGGTACATTATTTATAAAAGTAAAACTAGGGAACTTTTTACAATTCGACTCCATATTGAACTCTTGTTTATGTCGACACTGGTGTAACTGAGATTAATAACTGATTTTGGACAGGGGGACAACTCACTGGTGGTTGCTTCTGTTAATTTTTCTACCGATTTCTTTGCAACACTCTCTGATAGTTGGGCTACTAAAGTGAGTTTTCTTCTTCCTGAACAAGTTATCTCTATCTGGCATAGTGTTCATGCTGAATTGCAAGTAATATCGCGAAAGTAATACTCAATTATCATGGGTGAATTTCTTAATACATATGTAGCTTGCTAGGGTTTTGAATGATATCTTCATCATTGATATAATTTTTTCACTTAGTCTTTTGGCTTTAGCTGTTCAGTGAGAGCCATCATGAGGATGCTAACTAGCCTGATAGTTGCAGTACTTGCTTTCATCTTAGGATTGACTCCCCAAAACAATATTAATAATTATTAATAAAAAAAGTGAAAAACTTCAGTTTTGCCCCATGATATTTATGTCTTGCTCATTTGTTTTCAGGTTTAGATTTCTCCACTCCCTTTGCTGTTACCTGTTATTACTTCTGTGCTGCCACGTCTTTCGCAGGTTTTTGTGTAGGGTGGATACATAGATACATATATTTTCATTTTTATTCTTTTCTTTGGTATATTGGTACAATGCTTCCATTAATTGCACCATTGAAGTTCTAATTGCTGTATAAATTTTCTTGGATTTTCATTTTTTTCATTAAAAAGTTTCTTTTTCTTTTTAACCTTTAAGGCGATCATTTATCAGGGCAGAACATCACTCTATGCATCTCCTGATGACTTCCAAAAGTTGATCAAGGAAGTCCTATCCTGGGACATTCGGTCAGTATCTCAAAGGAACTATCCCCACGATTCACTCACTAAGGCTAGTAAACATGCAGAGTTGAGCCAAGACTCTGAAGAAGAAGGTTCTGATGAAAATGAGAGAGTTGCTGCAAGTTGCGGTGACATTCTTTATCACCTTTTGTTGGAAGGACTCGACATCTCATACAGGATCGACAGCAATGGCAATGTCTTTGTGGAAAAGGCAACAGTTCCCAATGACACGCCAAAAGAATGAGCGGCCCAGCATTTTTCCCAGGTATGTTATGATAAGATATGAATTAGATACCTTAACATTGGATTAGATTTTTGTCCTATCATTATTATGATAAGTTCATCAGTGATAGAATATCTAATTATAGCTTAGGTTAGTTCCACCTGGCGATGATGCAAACTAAAATCTAATCCATATCTTATCATAACATACCTGTGAGTCATCAATCCCATTATCCTCTGTGCCCATAACTAAAATCTATCTAATGCTATCCAGTGTCTTTAGGAATATCTACTGTCTGAAACAGCGGTCTTGTCACTTGTGTGCAGCTTCATGCTACATTTACTACAGGCAAGTATGATTTGAAAATATGAACAGATAATGATGGAATATATAAGTCATGTGGAGGATTTGGTTCTTGATATGGTGATACAGCATTAGAGGTTCTTGTTGTCGACACAATAGTTAAAAGGGTTAGTACTTATCCCAAAAAAGGGGTGGTTATCATGTAAGTTTTTGCTGAACTATCATGATGGGCTCAGATTCATAAGTCAAGCTGTGGCATAGTCATATAAATCCATGATGTGGTTATGTATGGATATCCTTTTTCGAGGTTGACAAAGAGCCAATATTTAATCTCTATTTGACCAATCTAATTCCCATAACAACGGCTTAGTGGTGCGCGACAGAGATTCTTGTTATATTATGAGAGCTCCATAACTTAACAGTTCTGAAGGATGAAAACAGACGACTTTTTATATCAAGGATGGTGCTATTTCCCTCGGGGCAATGTCAGTCATTCCCCAGCTTATTGCATTTAATCGAAGTGGATACTTGTTCTTGATGGTTAGGTTACCTTGTTGAGTGCCTGCTAACCAATTCACGAGGGTCCTGCTTTTCCTTGGAAGAAATTATCGCTCCCCAAGATTTCTCCAGCAAGATAGGGAAAAACTGCCTTGGAGGCTGGAATAGAAATAGGCCTCAATGACTTTCTGAAATTCTTCCCTGAGTTCATCAAAGCCCCAACAATAACAGATGCTAGTTCTGCTAAACCCAGCTCCGGTCTAATTAAGTTTAGGGGCTTTCATTTCAGGCTCTAACTCAATCTTGTGGTGGATTACCCTCCTAGGGGGGCACTTGGCAACACACTTGTGGGCCATGATATCGCCAAATACCTGAAGTACTTGCTGCGCTTTATATTTAGACTGTGCTGCAACCTTTCTTCAAATTAAAATGTGACATTGGCCAACTTATCATGGTCTATCTTTGGAAATTGCTGTTGCGGTCAAATTATTTTTCTGACAGAAGTTATTAATTTATTTTAATATTCAGAAAAGCAAAAAAGAAAAAAGAAAAGTAGAGAGAAGAATGGCAGCTGTGAGTAAACTAGGGCTTCTTTGGCCTTCATATAGCCAAAATCAGTTTACTAGTAGGTTAAATATCTCCTAGATGGAGGATTAGTTGATTATGGAAGTCCAATGATGGTCTTGATGAAGCTGCTGGGTACTGGAGGTTACTCGATGCCTTAATCATGGCTGAACATCAATTTTTCAGTGGCTAAATTCGCAATCAACATGCTAGTCTTGGTCATGTTGTTAGTCCTGCATCCAGGAGAGAATCAAGGAATGCAGATTTTGGCATGAACGATACCGGGCCTACCCTTAGAGGCTGTGCTAGTTTCCAGTTGCCATGTCTCCTTTTCTTGACTTTCATTTTTGCCATGATAAAGTATTGGGTTGAAACTAAATGGTGCTCTTAGAGCACTTGTTAAGGTTTACCTTTTGCATTATACAAAAAAAAAAAAGGTTTACCTTTTGCACCACGATCTTCAGAAGGTAAACTGAAAGTGTGAATTTTTTCACTTTTAAATTTACTTTCAATGCGTTTTTCACCATTTATGTCATAGAAAAGGTGAACCTTAACAAGTGCTCCAAGGGCACCATTTAGTTATTAAAATAATAATTGTCAAAAAGTAATTTGACCCCAATCTCCCAGAAGGACTTACAGATTTAAGTGTGTCCTGATCAACTGAGAGAAAGCACATAAGATAGGATAGCATGAGAAAAACACAAGGCTTGTGAATCAGAATATTTTTCATTTGGAGGCTGGTCCTTCTGGTGGTTGTCAATGAGTGTGTTGTCACTAGCTGTGATCTGCAGAAAAAAAAAATATATATATATATATATAAATAAATAAATAAATAAAATGCAAATTATAGAAGAATAAAGGCTGATCTGATGGTGCTGGTCGAGGGCAGGGGCTAGCTGCCACTGATGCTTGGTTTGCATTGTATCGGGGGTTTACGATAGACGATATTGCATTGGCCTCCCTTAATTTGCAAATTTGGGTTAAGCTGTGGGCAGGAGTGGGTCGGAGAGGTGATGGAGGTGAAAAACCAACAATGGAGAAGCGGTTCAAATTTCATAGTGGCTGAGATGAAGGTGAAGCAGGTTGCCTGAGGAAGACGATTGAGGTGGTGAAATGTGAAAAATTATGGCTGGACTTATAAAAGAAAAAGTTGAAAACTGTGAAGTATAAAGAATTTCAATCATTATATTTGTGTCATGTCATTATGATTATCCCATTTCTTTGTCCAGTTCAATCATAATTTATGCTAATTATATGTGAAGTTAAGATTACTATTGATGAATCTTGAAACGAGACATGTACCGTAGCCATCGAAGGAAACTAGATAGGTCGATCAAAATGAATTCTTGTTTTGACTGGACAGTAATAATATGGCTGTGATCTGTCATTACGTGCAACTATCTCCACTCTAGAAAGAAAATATATCAATATAGCTTTTTTCTCGATATCTTTGATTAATTTGGGGCTTACTTTTATGAACCAATGAAATATGTATCGTTTGACAGATAAGAAATTGTCCTTCACTTTATATAGACGAACGAACTGGTTCAATAATTAATATGCCCTTTTTCATCAATTATGTAAGAGTTAAATCCTTTTGAATCATCAGAATATCCAAACTTATTTCTCCCTTTGAATAGAGGATATAGCAATTTCTTTTGGATTTATCAATCTAAGCAAGAGACAATATACTTTGATATTATTGATCATTCTTTGATTTAAATGCATAAAACTGGTGCAAGATCTAGTACATTATGATGATAGCAAATTTAAAGGACATAAAATAAGAGCTAGTTGAAAATTGTTTAATTTTTCGAAGATAATTGAAGCGAGGAATTGCAAAAGAAACAAGATTTGCTCCTCTCAATTCTTTTGGGCAAATGTCATTACTCTAATCACGATAAAATCTCTTTTTAAAGTATTTTTATTATCTGCTATTCATGTAGTTGGGTTTTGACGATAAGTTATTTCTTGGATTGACCATGATTAGCAAATTTTTTATTGACCTAGTAAAATGCTGGTGCTGATTGTAATTTTCTATCTTTTCATCAAGATTTCTTCTTGAAGTAATTCCCTTTAATGTCAGTCATCATTGTAGGAATTTGCCATCTGTGAGGCTCTTCTGAAATAATTTCTTTTCTAAATTTCTAATAATTAGTTTCTGTGGTGACAATATAGTACTGCTGCTGTATCCTAGAATATTCAGCCTAGTGTAATTGAACAAAAGAAAAATGTCTACAGAATAATAGAGGTGGCACAAGAAACAGTTCAATGTGGGTACTGTTAAGAAGTTTAAGGCTGTCTTGTTAGTCATTCCAGCCCTGCCGGTTCTATGGAAAGTTCTTGTCTAGACCTGGTGGAAAAGGATTTCTTTACATTAAGCTTATTACAGATGTTAATGGTAGTAGGCCTCGCATTTATTACGCTAGAGCTGATACTAATTAACGGTTGTGATTGGCTTGGTGTGAAAGAATCTTTTCACATCCGGTCTAGGGAAGAATATCCCGGAATCTAGGTGTTCCCCTGCAATATAATTTAATGGCCATTTTCACATGCAAGCTCACTGGCTTTAGGAGGCGGTTTTTGGAATCCGTGATTGGTCTGATTCATGGTAACAAGCTGTCGTGCTTAAAAGAATCAGTATCTCGCGGATTTGATGTTCATTTATGGAAAATTATCTGACCCCATCCCCCGGACAGTCTCTTGTACCTTCGGAGCTGTCGGATCTACACTGAGAGGTTGGGGGCAGTGCAGATCTGACGGTCCCGGAGGTACAAGGGACCATTTGGGGGATGAGACCATAAGATTTTCTGTGCATTTGCTTACCAGTTTGGAGGAGAAGACGAGAGCAGATTGGTCTGGAATTAAGATATGGAGAAAGTTTGGTGTTTAAATGAATAGGAGTTCTGGGAGGGCCCTTCAAGAACATGATCATTGCAGGGATATGTTGGTGGTTACTTTTAAATGATTAATGTTGATTGCTAGTGCAGCTGGGATATGTCATAAAGAGTGCTTCTGTGTATCACTACCCGGAGCTAGGAATATGGGAAAAGCGGAACGCAATTGATAGAATTTCTCAACTGTTATGATGTCAATTGAACTCAACAAAGCCTGTGAGTTTGTTTTTGCTTTCATCGAAGGTTAATGCCATTTCTTAACTTGAAGGAATTGGGCACCATAACAGTTGAAGGAGAAGGGCTCCGGCCTGCAGTTTCACCACGACCGTATGTATCATCTGCACTATGTTACTTAACTGAGATGGAAAGTTTGTGGACAACAATCGATAGCTGTGGACGATTCCTGAGAACCGAACATGAATCTGATTGTTGTGGAGAAAAGCCATATTGTTCCCCATAGCAAAGGTGGTTTGTGTGGAAAGCTAGGAGTTATAGACAACCAACTGCGTCTGTTTTGTCCGTAACTTTCTTGTCTTGGTTATCTGGCATATAATGGAGATCCTTAACATGGCTGAGATGCTGAGTTCTTGTCTCAGCTGAGCATCTCACCTGGTTCGGTTCTTGTTGAGCCATCAGCCTAGGCGGCCTTTGTAAACAGAAAAGGAAAAACACATAGACTAGTCATTTGGTATTGCGAAGTAGGAATAATGTAATTCGACATTGTGAGTTTCTTGTTTTCCTTTTGTCCTTCCAATTTCGTTTCTGTGTCATTTTTCAATGGTGTGCTAAAAGGGCTGTAAAGGTTTTATTCTGATGATGCATGCAAATGCAGATGTTGGTTAAGACATCTTCATGAGTTGTATACTGGGATCCATGAGATGTCACTAGAATAGATTCAGATCCTCAGAGGAGGTGACTTGCCGGCTCGTAACAAATTCAGATTGGTCGAACGGATAATGGAAAAATAGAACCGTTGGATGCTCTTACGGCCATCTGCTGCACCGCTGCAGCACATTACGAGGTGGGAAGGGATGGTGTGGTCTGTCAATTTCTGAAATTGGTTGAAAGGCTGCGGTATTTGAAGCGAAGTTTGTTTAATTAAATGGGTGGGCAACCGGAAGTCGCAGCCATTAATTGATAGATGAGTTATGAAGGACAACTACTTGAATCTATTGTGGACGAAGGGGCAATGTCCCCTGCCCTACTTTGTCGCATCAGTTTGTTTTTGGCTTAATTATCTAAACAAGCACGATCTTTATATATATTTTTAAATATAGCACGACTTTTGAAAAATAACAAAGAAATGTATGACTTTTGTATTTTTTTCCTAAATATATAACACGATATTTGGAGAGTAGTATATAAAGGTATGATCTTTGCACTTTTTTTTCTCAATAGAACATAACTTTTAAGTTGAGTTGTGCATTTAGTATAATATAAATTATTCAGTCAAATTATAACGATAACAGCTAACGTGGAGTTAACGGTGTCACGTTATAGAACATGATTGACGAGTATACTCCACATGATTGGACGATAACAACTAATATAGAGTTCACGGTGTCAGGTGTCACTCGTTCAATCATGTTGTGTCACATTACATCATTAACTCTCGCTAGCTGTTATTTTTACATTTGACAGAATAATTGACGTCGTGTTAATTGACGTCGTGTTAAAATCGTAACTCAATCTGAAAATCGTGCATTTTTGTACTTTTTTTTAAAGGTCGTGATATATTTAGGAAAAAAGTGCAAAGGTACACGTGTATTTATATGCTGCTATGTGAAAGTCATGCTATATTTAGGGAAAAAAATATAAAGGTTGTGCCTTTCGGTACTATTTTTTAAATCTCATGTATTGGGCATTTCTTTGTTGATAACTTCCCATAGGCATGATGTCTGGATCCAAGTTGGGATGATTTAGATGCTAGGTTTGGAATCGAACAATTTCCAGATGAACACCATTAAAGTAGGTGACATGTCGAAAAAGTCGAAGTACAAGTTTATTGACTCGAGATCCATGCGGGAGTGCATTCATTGAGGATGTACTTGTCATTTGAAAAATAAAATAAAAAAAACGCGTAAACAAAATCTATTCTCAACCAACATTTGGACAATATTCACTCTCACATGGCAATATGGTGATGAACTTTTGACAGTATCCTTTGGATAGGCTTGTGCACGAACTCATCCTTGATTTTGAAGTTTCGGATGAGCTCTTTTGAAAGTCCAATACGTTTTATAACTTGTTCGGTATCAGAACCGAGTTATGGAGGATCCAGCCTGTATATCATGGGGAATGGCTACACAAATGCTGGGACCACTATTTTGGGCATTTAACTTAATGAGTTAGGCAAATTAGTAGCATAAGTCCTCCGTCGATATAATCGGCAAAGTTTTGACGACCTGTTGAACGATCAACACGGTTAACTTCCGAAGACCATTTATCACGACATGGTGAGTAACTATGAAACAATTTGTTTCTTATGTCCCGAGATTCGGGGGAGACCTGCAAGTCAAGACCAGTCAATGCGTGCATCACATGGCCCGCCCCGACATGGGACGGGATTGCTTGTGAGTGCCTTTGAAGAAAACATTGAATTAAAATAGTTGAAGGTAGGAAAATTTAGAGAACTTGCTTGAAAGTACCGATGACTTGGCGAACATGCTTGGAATACTATTTGCTGAGAAGACTGGAGAAGCCCTTTTTTTTTTTTTTTAAATCACTCGATATTTAGAAATTCAATAAATTTCAACCGATTTGAATTCGAGCTCAATTAGAGAGATAGAACTCTTTCAGTCGTGAATTTTTTTTCCATTCACAGGACTAAAATTTGAAATCTTATTTAGAAAAAAAACAGATGTCGTCTACTACGAATCATCTAAATCGATCCGCGTTTGGAAAGTGTTTTTTGGTTTAATGGGGAAAGCATGATTCCTAGCATGGAAATGGAGAGTCCGTTGATTGTTGTTCATCCAATAGGTGAGGCCCACCCTGCCATGATCAAATTAAATGGCCGTACAGTGTAATTACAGATGTGCCCCCAGTGTTTTTACCTAAAGCGAGATCGACCCCGTGGCACGTGCTAGCGCACGGGGCTGGAGAATCTACCCCTAAGATTATCCAACACATGTCACGAAAATGGGGTGCGAGTGATAAATATTATTATCTTAAAAGTATTTTATTATTTATTTAATTTTTTTACTTTGACCTTACAAGATAATTTTATTAATGTATATTTCAATCAATTTATCTTATCCAAAATATATAATATATATATATCTATTTATTTATTTATATTATGTTAAATCTTATCTTTTTTTCCTTTCGAGATATCAAAATTTCGTTACTTATATTTATCTATTGCTCCAACTCGTGGGTTAAAAAAAAAAAATACAATGGAATCTCTGTACCATGCAGTTATTTATAGTATCAAATGGGTATTAAGCTAGAGTTTTTGGTGGTCTATATGTTTCAAGCTTGGCGTGTATTACGGTTTACTAGTTCCAAAATATTCAGTATCGGTACAATTGACTATCATCCATTCATTCAATCGTCTTTCCTCCACGCTTATCTCCGTTCTTGATATCGAATAGCGTGATAACCACGAGTTCATGGCATGATTGAGAGCGATGTCAAGATGTCAAGCCAAACAATAATATCTACTCAACGCGACGATATAGTTGCCACGACTGGTTTTCGGCGTCTTCATATCTTCTAAATGCAATCAAAACAATGTGGCTTTGCAAATTATCAGCTAGAAACATCGATCACATTAATTCCTTTGTCATATATAGCTGCAGTATTATACATTCTCATTTAAAACTCAAAAGTTTGGATTCGATTTACTAGCGAAACTTTTTCCTTCACATGGCCTTTTTATTATGTCTATAGTTCTCCCATATGATCTAATGAAATTGTCTATTGTTGTGTAATTTCAATTTCCACCGTTGAAAGTGCTCGACGATCGACCTCGGAACTACTTTCAGCATCTTCCTAATAAAATCGAATCTTCTCTTTTCTCCCCCATTTATAGCAGAACACGACACAACAAATGTCATGCTGCGCAGGCGTGTGACCGTTTAACGAGGATTTCGCAATCTCATCAATTTCACATGTGTTACGAAAAAAGGTTCTTTTCCCTTTTTTGGACCAAGAATATTAAATTTGGAAGTGTCATTTTCTGGGCTAATTTATTCCTTTGTATGTGATTTTTTTTGGGGAAATTGCTTGCTCAATTTCCTTTATAAATATTTATTTTTTTCTATTATAAGAGAGATTAGATCTAATATAATGAAATATAAATTCTAATATCTAATAAATGAATACCTATAGTCTTAAATCTCTTAATAAGGGTGTGCTACTGCGCTGCATCGTTTTTAATTCCTTTATAAACATATTCATATGATAACAAGCTTTAGGTGATATAATTATATATATTTTTGAAGAATCAACATATTCACTTTTTGTATTCGATTCCAGATTTTTTATTACTAGGCGATCTCACAAGAGCCTCAGTACCTGTAATTAGTCTTTTTAGTTTATTTGGACTTTTGCCCCGTCATCTACCAAAAAAAAAAAAAAACTAACCAGCAACCCTCAGTTGACGCTGGCAAGACGTACTCGACCGCGATGATACATCAATTCTTGGCATGCTCATAACGTGATGATCGCGCCAGACGAAAAAGAGATCAACCAAGAGAGCTTTCTGTAAAATAGAAAATAGAAACATGCGTCCTACAATATCTGGATTTAGCAATATATTTTCGAAAGACAGTTATCAAATCATCATCTGAAGCAAAAATAAGCTCACTGGATGAACTACCCAGCTTCCTCTATTTATGCCAAAAAAAAAGAAGAAGAAAAAAATAGATTCATCAAAAAAAAAAAAGAAAGGGACAGAGACGTTATACTTGGAACACCGACCGCACGCGCTTGCCCACGCAATCCACTCGTCATCATCCGAGTGGCAGATCTTGTAATTACATCCCAACCGGAGGGGCAATTCCACCGGACTAACGGAAACTGTCCCCTCCCCAACCCCCTCCATTAAAACTGAAAAACCTCCGTCCCGGCGGCTCCCATCTCCGTCTGTCTCTCTAATCCAACCTATCGGCGTACAGTCTGTACGTGTACGTATACGTTGCGTACATCTACACACAATATACTCGTATCTCTACGTATAATATTCTCCGCCCCATCTCCCGGTCGCCCCCATTGATGATGAGCCGAAGCCTCCTTCCTTATTATATTAATCTAATCCATTCGAATCCCTTACCTTCTTCTTCGTCATTGCTGCTTCCTTCCCTGTCTGAGCACAGAGACCAATAGAGAGAGAGAGAGAGAGAGAGAGAGAGAGAGAGGGAGGGCAGTGCCCATCCAACCCCATTTTACTCCGGTGAGACGCAGGGAGATAGAGGGAGGGGGGTAGTGTTGTTTCTGTGAGGGGGGGAAATGGAGCCGCCGGCGTCGTCTAGTGACACGACGGGGACAGGGGCGCGGTCGCCGAGGGGTGCGACGCGGGCCGGGGCGCGGTCGCCGGGTGAATCGGCGCGGTCCGGGGCACGGTCGTCGGTGATAGACTCGATCCGGGGGTGCGGCCTCAAGGGTATGAAGATCGACAAGGAGGAGCTAAGGATGAGGCTCATGATGCCCAAGTACCTGCGCATCGCCATGAGGAACTCGATCCGGTTCCAGGACCCCAACAGCGGGTTGGAGAAGGGCCAGCTCTCCGTTGCGGAGACCGCCGGCGAGGCCGAGCCGCCTCAGCCTCCCGAGTGTCCCATTGTCGTCTTCATAAATTCCAAAAGCGGCGGTCGACACGGGCATGAGCTCAAGCTCAGGCTCCACCAGCTGATTGCTGAGGAACAGGTATGAATTCTAGCTATGACCCGCCTCTGCACGTGGGGAAGTGTCCACCCCTCACTCACTCTCTCTCTCTCACTCGATGCGCATGAGCTTACTATCTGTTCCTGGGTTCGGCATTGTATTGGTGTATTAAGCTTGTCTTGTACTTATTTCTCACCCCATTAGTTTTCCCTGTAAAAAATTGGGTCTTGGACTGTTTCGGAAGCTTCTGTCGGAATGCATCGACTGCTGCTGGGATGATGGCTCTCTGTTTTTTTATCTGCTTACTGACATATAGAAATGTCGTGCGTGACTGTTAATTCCGGGTTACGCAGTTCCCTACTTTCTGGGTTGTGTATGGATATGTAATACATGGACGTGCATGGTTCTGTCTGGCTTAGTTCTTAGGAGCAAATTTTGCATGCTTGGATTGGGGACCTCTTTCCTTTGTGTTTACCTTTAAAAGAAAATTTTTTGTTGCTGGTTGCAAGCACTTAACTTCATGGAGAATGCTTGCATTGATTTGCTTCTCTTTTTTAATGGATTTCATATGTTACTGCTTGTCATATTTAAAAAGCTGATCCGTGAGTGCTACTGACATTGCAGGTTTTTGATTTGAAAGATGTAAAACCTCATGAATTTGTACAGTATGGATTGGGTTGTCTGGAGAAGTTAGCCAGTACTGGCGACAAATGTGCCGAGGAAACACGTAAAAGGATAAGAGTTATGGTATGTTCAGTCAGTGGGAATCAAATTTGATGCCCATTTCACACACTTGGCTGCACTCTCTTACCCAGTGTAGTTGAGCTGCAAGAAAAATGTCGCCTTTATGTCTGACAGGCAACTTCTTTGGGTTTTAGGTTGCGGGAGGTGATGGTACTGTTGGGTGGGTGCTGGGATGTCTTGGAGAGCTTAACAGCCAGGGACGAGATCCTGTGCCTCCAGTTGGTATCATTCCTCTTGGTACTGGCAATGACTTGTCACGGAGTTTTGGCTGGGTATGCTTCTCCTTTGCCTAGAAATTTCGGCATTCAACCTAATCTGCTGCATTCTGATCTATATGATTCTGACTTCAGGGCGGGTCATTTCCTTTTGCCTGGAAATCAGCGGTGAAAAGGGCTCTTGATAAAGCAAGTAATGGTCGAATTGGTCGATTGGATAGGTAAGAGTTTTAACAGACTATGAGTAAATTCCTGATATTTCTTCTGGGTGTTGTGCTGGGAATGAGTACCAGTCTTGGTTGTGATATGAAGCAAGAAGTGCTTTTTCTAATGCTATTACTCCTTCCTGTATTTCTGTATGTTCCATCTTCTGATAATTGATTTTATTTGTTTTTGTTGGGCAAATAGAGATCAGATTTCTATCTTTGATTTTATTGGAAGTATCTTGTTATTAGTTGTAAGTCGGATTAAATATGTGATTTTTTATTTGAATGGACAATCATTAGAATTTTCTTTGTGATCATGCAGCTGGGATTTGACGATGTCTATGCCGTTTGGTGAAAAAATTGAGCCTCCCTATTCTCTTAAACCGACAGAAGATTGTTGTCTGGACGAGGTTAGTATTTTTACCCGCTGACTTATGATCAAATTTCTCCAGTAACAAAACCATATTGGAATTGGAGAATTATGTGTCTTTTAAAGGAGTGTGTATATACACACCACACTTGTATCCTAGTTTTGGGTTGGAGGGAGGCAACTTCTAGCCTTGTTACTAGTGCCATTTTGTTTACAAAATGTTTTGGATCTCCTGGATGCCTTCCATTAAACTGTCAAAATGTTTTCAATCTACAGGGGTTAGAGATTGAGGGGCAAAGGCCTGAGAAAGCAAGTTGCTTCAGAGGAGTATTCTATAATTACTATAGCATAGGTGAGCTCTCTCTTTTGATTTGGCTTTTCTGAATTTGAATTATTTGTTCATTGAGATGCTTGCTGAAGTGTCTACAATGTGTGATCCATTTTATCTTGGAGTCTCGTGTGTTGTGTTTCTTTCTCTTGTCTCTATGTCATAGCTAATGCATGACAGTGACTCTTGAAATTTCTTGTAAGAAGAATGGTTTGCTCGGAGCTTGGCCATTTAGTTATTCGGTTTCTGTTTTTTTGATTATGGTAATGTTTAAAACTTTTCTCCTGTCTTATTTTGCCCCATGGTCCTTTAGGTATGGATGCTCAAGTAGCATACGGCTTCCATCATCTACGTAATGAGAAACCATACCTTGCCCAGGGTCCAATTGCGAATAAGGTTCTTGTTCATTCTCTCTACACCTTCCTCACGAGTCTAATTTATGATATTACATATATATGTTTGACTAAGAGTAAAGTATATTAGATTTCATTGCTACATGAGGTTCAGTTTTGTCTTTTTTATTTCCTTGTGGATCGTTGTTAATGAAAGGTGATGCTCTTGTTGCCACAGCTAATATACTCTGGTTATACTTGCACCCAAGGTTGGTTCTTCACTCCTTGTACCAGCCAACCTAGCTTAAGGTTAGTTTTTTGCTTGTTGCTATATCTACCATGGTTTGCAGTTCCGTTTTCTTCTTGGTCAGCAGCGCTAGTTTTGTAATGTTGTAATGTGCTATGATGATAACTTTTTTTCTTTACCGTACAATTTCTCCATTTTGGTTTCCTAACCCAATGTCTTTGAATCTGATAGTAGTTATACCCATACTTTTACCAAGAAATGAATGCATGCATGCTTGGATTACATGGAGTTCTCATTCA
The DNA here is from genome assembly GCF_007655135.1 of Punica granatum. Classification (NCBI taxonomy): domain Eukaryota; kingdom Viridiplantae; phylum Streptophyta; class Magnoliopsida; order Myrtales; family Lythraceae; genus Punica; species Punica granatum. The sequence continues at coordinate 7,010,924 of NC_045128.1, forward strand.
CATGATTCTGGCCCTACCGTTATCAGTTCAGCTTGGACTGATTTTAGTTGATGGGCTGGTGGAATGGTCCCCGTTCAAGAGGCCTGCTTTAAAGGATTTCTTGTAAACAATAAGATATGGAGGGTATCTTTGATCCTGTCCCTTATTGATGATGATCTTTAGCAATTAGCATCACATGCTATTGCTCCAAACACAAAGTAATGTAAAAGAGGGCCTTTTTTAGCTTTTTCATATTTACATATCTTTTCTAGTTAACATTTTCCTTCTTATATGCACTTATTAAATGCAGTCAGTGATAACCAGAACAGAACACATCTTGAAGACTGAAATAGGTCTGATATCTAGTTTACTGATTGACTGGATTCTGGTTGTCTTAGGTTATGTAGTCTTCACTTTTGCCATTACATTTGTTTGCCATGTGATTCAATCATCAGTCTGTTTGCATTGCTTATAAGTGTTCTACCAGTTGATTCTAATCGCAAATGAAAAACTGTTGACTTCAGGGGACTAAAGAACATTTTGAGAATTCATATTAAAAAGATAAATTGCTCCGAGTGGGAGCAGATTCGAGTACCTTCGAGGTAAACTTTGGAAAATTTACTACTTGATTCTCCTAGTCTCATGCACTTTTCATCTCTCCTTTTGTATCCATCTTACTTACGGTGTATTTCTTTGCTCCTCTTCCTATTTGGTTTCTCCACTAGCAGTGTAAGGGCCATAGTTGCTCTAAATCTTCAGAACTATGCTAGCGGGAGGAATCCATGGGGTAACTTGAAGCCTGAATATTTAGAGAAGGTATTATGCACGTGTTGCTTGACATCTGGATTTCATGGGTTCTTTTGCTTGTCATGCCGCTATCTTCTGATTCTTTTTGATATTGGGTTTTGATTTTAAATCAAATTGGAGAGAGATTTGCAGGCCTTTTTTTTTTTTCCCGGGATCTTATATGCATTCTCATTGAAGGATGGTTTTGTTGTATCCTATTCAGAGAGGATTTGTTGAGGCCCATCCCGATGATGGTCTGCTCGAAATATTCGGCCTAAAGCAAGGCTGGCATGCCTCCTTTGTTATGGTCGAACTCATCTCCGCGAAGCACATTGCACAGGTAATGATATAACAAATCATTGTCTCTATTTAATCACATGATCCTGCATAAGACAGATATTAGTTGGTGCGGAAGAACCTGTCTAGGTATACGAATACATGGTTTTTGGCCATTTCCTGCGTTTGGTTTCTCGAGAATCTGGACCTCATATGTTATCAGACATAGTGAACAACATATTCGCCTTTTCAATATCTGGCTTTCGCTCGAGTGACTGCAACATCTTACTTTTCATGTATAGTATATGGTGTGTAGATTGAGAGATGTATGTAATGCTTTTCTTCCGATCTATTTTTTTCTGGTTAGGCGGCGGCAATAAGGTTCGAGTTTAGGGGCGGAGAGTGGGAAAATGCATTCATGCAGATGGATGGGGAGCCATGGAGGCAGCCACTGAGCAAAGATTTCTCCACCTTCGTTGAGATCAAGAGGGTCCCTTTCCAGTCTGTAATGATTCATGGTGATTAGATTAACAATACCTTCTCTCTCTCTCTCTCCCTATCATACATATTGCTTAGTGTATCTATTGTCCATGAACACTATTCTTTGGACCCGAATCCCAATGGGGCAAGGCAAGTGAAACAGCAGAGGGGATCGTGTGGATTGGCGCCGATGTTAATTTTTAGCGTCTTTTTGTAAAATAATGTTCAAGGGTGAAGCAGTAGATGTATGTAACATGGCAACTACGGGTTGCCCAGTGTAAAATAGAACATTGCTTTGCTTGGCTTCGAAGGTAAATACTTAATAGCCTTGTCCAATTAATAGAACTCGCAAGGTTTCGGGACTGAGCACTTTTCTTCCGGTTCCGGATGCTTAAGCAGTTCTATCAGAGACTGCCCTTTCTTGCTTTCAGTGCTGTTTGATGCACTGAACGGAATTGCCTGAAGTACGATCCAATTTTGCGCGGCAATTAAGTCTAGTGCTGTCATACTGAACTTAACAGGTCGAGCCTCGATCCCTGTTTGAGTTCTTAGTGTCTAGTCAAACACTGAGAATGTACTACAAAATACGAAACTGCACACACATCCGGGGGAGCATTCGTTCTTTGGTGGATTTGAATTGTAACGCAACGCGAGAGCCACAAGCTGGAAATGTGTTTCCGAAGGTTCTCTGTTTCGTAAGTGCGGAGTGCCGTCTTAAGGATGAATTTTCATCAATGTGTCAATAGTTGAATCCTAGAGAAGAAACGGGGAATAATTTTACGTGGGAAGGATGAATAATATAGATGATAAATTATCACATGAGCTCGACGAAAAATCATTCGGTCTCATCCTCTGGACGGTCTCTTGGACCTCTAGGCCGTCAAATCTTATGCTGGGGGGTTGGCCCAGGGCATATCCAACTGTTCGAGGTCAGGACCATAAAATCTCTCAAACTTGCATAAATTTATAACCAACTCACACGTAAAAGTATTTCATCACCGTGGTCGAGACGGTTCGGGATGGTCCTTTTCGACAATTTATGATACGATCTTTGCATATGTCTCAGCCAACTTATGATAATGGATAGACTGATGAATCACTGAAAGAGTAAAAGTCCGCGAAGATGACCTGACCACCTGCTGTCAGAGTCCTCTGTGTTTGTATGTGATGTGAATTGAAAGGATAAGGGGAGAGACCGAGGGTGTAGCACTCTGCGCACGCTCTTACCTGTCAATCAAGAGATTATAAGTTTGATTTTCGTAGTAAAATTATCCGTTTTCCGGTATCAATTATCTAAAATTTCTATTTCATTATAATATGTTCATGGGCGACCCTTGTGTCAAAAAAGAAAAAAAAAAAAAAAAGAGAGAGGATAGTGGGAAGAACTCCTTTTATGGTGACAGCTACAGGTCAGAAATCCAGGGTGCAGGGGGAAAAATGACATTGGCCAATCTATCTTACAATAATGTGGAGCGGGCTCCGGCCGGCCGGGGCCGGAGGGGACCATTGCCGGGCTAGCTAGCTTTCGTCGAGTCGCACCTGCCAATTACCGCATCAAAAGTTGCATGTTCCCCTAATCCACCGGTCGAGGAGAAGATGACTCCATACTGTTTTCTCCGGGGTAAAGCAACTGCCTCATGCTCATACAAGATCGAAACTCCAATTGGTATTGCCAAGAAAGAAGTTTAACTTTGTCTTTGTATATTAACAGCGATTAGTGTATCGGTTTCGCTTTTGAATTATCCCGTGTCGAGACAAGGGGAAACAAAACAAGGGCTGTGATCTTTCGCTTTTGGCTTCCGTGACCGAGCCAGCTAGGTAAGGAGAGACGATATTGGTCGCTGACTCATCATCCACGAGCGTCGAGACCCGTAGTAGTAGTAGTTGTAGTAGTAGAAGTAGTAATAACTAGCACTTCCTCTCCTTTATTAAGGGACCACGAAACGACAGGGCAGAGGAGTCGTTTCCTTTTTGCTTGTTTGGTACCTGAGAAACCTTATTTCACGGTCCTCTTTTGAGCACAGTGAGCTTTTGAATGTTGGTGAAAGGTCCTCATCAATATATATCATGGCCTCTTCCCATCTCTCCATAGGCAATTAAATAGCCAGAGATAATAGAATGATGTTGATCTTTGAGCTCCAATGAGGTCTTTTCTCGGATGCCCATCTTTGATTTCTGGGAAAATTACGTTCGACAAATGCGTAGTGTGGCTCCGCACAACACGACCTCGAGGAATTCCGGGGAAGTTGCGTTTCAAGAACAAAATTTCACAAAGGAATTCGGCGATGAAAGTGGCCAAAGTAGGGGAAACGGTGAAGATAGAAAGAAATGAAAAGATTGTTAAAGAGTGTAACATAAATTACGTATGGTGCACATGCTCTATTTTCGTTTAGGTTAATGGCCCCGTCATTGAGAATGGATAAAAATGACGTTGTTTGCATTTCGAATGGTCACGCAGAACAAATTTTATCAGACAATTTTCAAGAATTTAATAATTAAAAAATTTCGAAATCGATGATTCTTTCAGATGTTCATGGACCACATCTTGTGCTGAAACGTAAGTATCTACACAGAAACAAACAACAATTTGGAGGTATGATCGGATAACGTGAAAATCTGATGAGAGACAAGAAATTACCGAAGTGATTGGATTCATACGGTTAAATGTAAAGTACGTACCACAATTTCATAGAAAAAAAAAGTACGTACCGCAAGCAAGGTGGAGGTCCTAAGATTACCTTGTCGTACGATTGATAAATTTTACGGCTTTTGTCTCAAATGCCACGATCCCAAAAAAGTGACTGAATCATCACATTCTCGCGTGTTCGGCACGCGCAATTTACATTGTGATGACTCAACCTTACCATTCATATAAAATCAACAGAAAGTTGCATATTTTTACATTAGTCTTCGTCAAATTAGTGGTATGTATATATATATATATCTATTGCTTTGGCATATACAAATATTATATGTGGATATATGTTGTATGCTAATCGCGAGAAGCAAAAAAACAGCATTCTATTTATATTTCAGGAGAAAACACGAAATTAATTACTCGACAGGGTTATGTCAGATTCCTAAAGTTGTTCCCACAAAACACGGGATATTGAAGAGTGGGGCATCTACTAAGCAAAGAAATTGTCTTTACTCCCACGCATGCATATATATCTCTTTTTCTCAATAAGATAACGGATATCATCTGCCTGTTAGCGTTGAGTAAATCTGTTTATGAGTATCCACTTGTCGGTTGCCTTTGACTATGCAGTACTTTCAGTGTGTTTTGAATTCTCATATTGTAGGTTAAATCCGTTAATTGAGAGTTTAATTCAGCATTGAACCATATTCTCATGACTACATACATATCTCTCTAACTTCAAAAAAAAAAAAAAATATACATATCTTTATTTTTTTGTTATAATGGAGGTCTATAGATGTAATATAATAAAATAAAAATTTTAATAACTAATAAAGGTATTGATAATCCCATAACGAATATTGAATATCTGAAACTTTTTTGTTACCAGGTAAATATGTGTATGTACTACACCTTCTTTCATTATACATATATCTGTTACACTTTGGTATCAATCAGGAAAAAACTTGCTTGATTCTCTCTCTCCCTTTCACTATCATAAGTCATATATTCGCGTACTTGATGAAGACACTCAGTAATGTTTTTTTCACAATGGCCATTCTTGAATGCCAAACGCCACAATTTGAAAAGGGTTCACGATTCCGAGCATCTGATCGCATTAGCAAGGTGATTCGACCTGCGCTATAGAGTTCTGTCTATTATGAGAAAAATATACAAAATGTACGAGTATTTTGAAGCTTCACGTATCACCAGTTCTAGATGGGCAATCATATGGATTCTATTAGTAGTTGCAATAATCCAAAGCATTTTTGCAGGATTGATAACCCTATAACTAGCTCTTCCCTTCACATCAATGAATGGAGAAAAAAAAGCAATATATATATATATCCCAAAAGTTCCAACTGAAAAAAGTAGCAAGACATATAATTCATGGAAATATATATATATATATATATATATAACTTTACTATCTAAAACAATGGGAAAATAAAAGACTGCGGCCCAACGTATATTGCTGGGCCATTCTCAATGTTGGAACTTAACGAGATTAAATGTTGCTTTTTGAGGGCAAAGCACAATAGCACATGAAAGCTTGGACCCATCTGACTACACAATTAATAATGTTCGTCCACCTGCCTAGCTAGCTGGGGCCTAGGCTCATTTGCATGGCATGCACAGCCAAAGCAGAAAGCATTTAACACAAAAACCTGCGAAAATCCTTTACGGTGGATTCGGTTTTACGATCATATCATATCTGATCAGCCAATAACGTGATTCATAAAATCCATCGTGGTGATGTCTACAGAGCCCACACGCGATTTGTCAATAACTTTTTCAAGATTCCAATTGAATTTGGTCGTACATATGGTTGTCCTAATTAGCTAGGCGGCTTCTTCACATAGATTAGGATTACAATAATTCGTGTCCAGTATTATCTCTTATGCAATTGCAGTATATAATGATTCTTTTTTTTTTTCGGTGAACTAGTATATAATGAATTTACCAAATTGATGTTCATATTGATAGTTGTTCTAGATTTCTATATACGCAAATATACCATGCATGGAGAAATATCCTGTCAATTGATTATTATATACTACAAATTTCCTATTCATAAAATTAATGATGTACCTAATTAAGTGGCCGCATTTTAATATAATTAGAATATATATTTGTAAAATAATCATGTCATTGCACGTTGTAATTTTATACACAACTATCAAAATACGTAATTTGATACTCTATGCCGCATACTTTTTAAAAATAAATATTAGTTATTACATAATTATAAAAATCATCTATTTTTTTTTATATTTCAAATGATAGTATATTTTTAAGCATCTTTTAGTTTTCCTTTTCTAGATTTAATGTATTTCATCTATATTTTTACATCTAATTTATACGGTTAATCATGAAATATAAATTGAATATTAATATGTATAACTAAATACAAAAATGATAAAATGTATTTTTAAGAGTACGTAGGCTTTCTAGAACTACTAATAATTTCATATTCAATTAGTCATTCTACATTGTACTAACATGAAATATCAACTAATTTATGCCGAAGCAAGTTTCAAAATTTTGGTTTGGGACAGCTTCCGAATCATAATAGTAGCTCGAGACAAATCTTTAGCATTAATTGAGAATGTTAATGTAAGTTTTGGCATTACAATTTAGGACAGGGCAATGGTTTGGGACTTTCAGTATTAATTTTTTTTTTAAAAATTATGAAAAGTTGGGTAAAAGTATAAATACAAAAAATCGAGAAATGATCAGTTCCACTCCATATTTTTACATTAGTAATTATATGTATATGTATATGTATATGTGTGTGTATATATATATATATATATATACAAGGTCAGCATTGATATTGAAATTATTTCTATCTCATAATTAATTATGATTATACAGGAGTCAATGTCAGGAAAGAGAGTTCTAGTTATCAATTATTTCAGAGAAGAAAGAACAAGTTGATTATGTCAAAACTATCTGTCAATTACGACTGACGAGCTAGTAATATTATCTCATTGGCATTGATTAGAAATCTCAGGCACTTCTGGCGAGACAAATTTTTGGAACAAATCTTGATCCTCACGGGCTACCTGAAGTCCTAGTCGCCTTGATTTCTTGTTGACTACAACTCTATATATGCACACACAAACACGCACTAAGACTATTCAAGTTTTGATTGACAAATTCTTACCGTCCGTGCAAATATCCCATAAGTTTACTGGACAGGTAAGTTTGATACTTGCATGTTATGCATATTGTAGAATAGCAAGTGCTTTTCCTACATGGCTTTATAGTGGCTTAAACTCGAGTCTCTATCAAGAGAGCAGCACGGTTCGACAACCAGACTGATCCCACTTGATTGAAGAAATAGAGATGAAAATTTTTCGGCAACAAGATGAGGTAGTTTTTATATGTGTTTTAAGAATAATTTCCAAACATCTGAAATATATATATATTGTTCAAATCTCTATTGGCACTTTATGGTTATATATGTTTTCTGTATATATTTTTGTTCACTGGTCAAACTTGTTAACAACCATCACCAAATTTTGTGCAATGAGGAACTCATTTTAGCACGGAAAATAAATTCTTGCGTACGTCATGCATGCAGTTGAGTTCAGGAAGGCAACATATATACGTTGGGTATATATTATATATATATATATATATGTATATTTTTCTCATCACTTCCATCTCTCTTTATATAGTTTATATTATTATATACATATATTATAGATATTAAATACATATATTATTATAGACATTAAATACATATGCTTTTTTTCTTCTAGATATTTGTTAGATTCTTTTAAAACTCTACGCACAAGATACATTTCAACAATGACATATATATATATAATCTTTTCTTTTGGGCTGATATGAAACAACAATATACATTCCGATCAGTCTCCTTGATTTTCCCATCTCTTCATTAAAGTGAGTGAGCAAATGGTCTCATCATCATTAATTTCTTTTGCCAAAACTGCACTCAAGTGCCTTATCCACCCTAATCTTTCTTCCTTCATCTCTGTGTGTGGGTAAATTGGTATATTACGACCCAATTTGAGACGATTAATTGATAATCTTGCTCTTTTTCTCTGATTTAATCAGCAACGAATCTGAAATCTGTGAAAAATAGAAAAGCATGGGATCTCTTAATTAATGTATGATCACGGGACCAACTGGATTCGTATACTATAAACGCCACTTATATGACATAATATGTATCCATTTATCCGATTTTATATATTCACAGCTGGAGGATATGTTAAGTCTGTTTTTGGAACTATTTCGGTAAATAAGTAGAGCTAAAAAAATAATTTTTTTCTATTTAGGAGTTCATAAATACAAAAAAAAATGGAAAAAAAGGAATATATAGCTGGCAGGTTTAGCTCTATGCATATGGATACTAGAGTACTTGTAGTGTAGAAGTTCGAAACCTTTTTGATTAAATTGATAAGTGAATCATTTATTAATCCATAGCAAAAATAGATAGAAGCGTAAAATGCCTGATCAGAAATTACAAGAGTGAAAACAAACGAATTATCCTCCGGGCAAACTACTAAGGATAATAGGAGATACGTTAGAGAAAAATGGGAACGATTGTAGCTTGCCATATTGAAACAATAAGTTTCCATCACTACCTGCTAACTGTATTTTATTGTGGACTCCAATAGTAATTGAGAAGGAGGACATCCTAAATCCCCGATGAAATTTCACCCCATAATGAAGTGGGGTAGACAGGTTATCCCATACTTATATCTGAGCACAAGATTCTACCAACAATCACAACAACATACATAATCAATCTATCTAATTCTTAATAGCCCAATCCCTAAGGGCCTGTTTGGTTTTAAGATGTTATTTTAGAATCATAATTCTAACTTAACTCTACCCACTACAAAACAAAATAACTCATACAAAGTCAAAGAGTGGGCCCCATTTATACAACTTTTTTCCACAACAAAACAACATAACTCATACAAAGACAAATGGTGGACCCCATTTATACCACTCTTTTTCAAAATCAAAATCTGATTTTAAAATCCTACCATGAAACCAAACGCAACCTAAGTAATCAAACCGAGGAGGTGAAGGCCTCCTCTATCGAATATTACCTGCGATCACAGTAGGGGAGCTGAGACCTATAAAAACCAATAAAGAGGCTGCAATTTTATAGGCTAGAGGTAAGACTATCAGACTGATGGGGTGATCGTTTGCATGGTAGGCAAGGATACTATCTCGGGGAGGCCTAGAGAAGAATCTGTCACCATAGGGAAGGGGGAGAAGCTGATCGGTTAGAGAGATGGGGTCAGAGATCGGCAAGCCTCTGGTTCATTACTATCGGATTGGGCCGAGTCGAACAGGCATACGAGGGCCGCTGGACTGGGATGTTGAGGATATTAATCTCATATGAAAAAGATGAATTAATATCCATTAGTATATATGAGACATGGGTATCAACACTTATCAGTTTGAGTTTTTAAGTAGAAACGGGCCTAAACTCATTTAAGCCCAATGGAAATTTAATATGGTATCGGAGTCCGGGTTAAACGTATGCAACACACCAACTCTAGTATGTCCGAGAGCAGCCAAAAGAGCGCATTTTGTTAGTCCCCCTCACCCAAGCACAAAAGATAAGCCTGACTCGAGGTCAGTTATTGAGGGCGGGTGTTTAAGAGCATGTGACAACGAGTAGGCAAAAATAGACCACACGTTGCACATGAGGACGAGAGTTGAGGAGTAAAATGTGATAAATCTCACATCGAAAAAGAAAAAGAAAAATTTATGAATTAAAATATGACTTGGGTATCACCACTTATCAGTTTGAGTTTTTAAGTGGAAATGGGTCTAGGCTCGTATATGCCCAATGAAAATTCAATACGGGATAGGCCAAACGTGGCTAATCAGCATGCAAGGCCGTCACTGCCATTGCTGTACGTCGCCACTCACTGTCTTAGATCTGATTGCAGAGGGAGAAGGCATGAATCAGAGGGGAGGAGGAGACCGTAACCAACCTTGTCGAAGATAGAAAGGAAGATGATGAGGGTTACTGTAATTATGATTGTCAGAATCGTGATTCGAATCGTAGAATCGTACGATTCTACGATTCGAGGGGGGTTATACGATTCCGATTCAATGGGCTGAGTCGAAAAATATAGAATTGCAGGTGAATCAGGCCATGAATCGTGGAATCGCAGAATTGGGCTGATTTTGCGATTTCGGATTTAGCCTAGACTCGGGCGAAGCCCAGGCTTGATTCGAGCCCTCGGGCGAAGGCCATGCTATAGTCGAGCCGAAGCCCAGCCCATTGGTCCTAACCCGACACTTTTTTTTTCTCTCCTTTTCCCTTTCTTCTTCTCCGGCACCCCCTCTTTCTCCCCGATTGTGCCCTAATCCAGTAATCCTCCGAGTCTTCGACAGTCCAAGCTTGAAGCTTCTGCAATTTCTTCTTGTTTTGTTAGTGTCAATTTCTTCTTGTTCCGAGTCTCCGACAGTCCGAGCTTGAAGCTCCGCAGTTCCAACTTTCGCGATTTCTTCCGCAGTTCCGAGCTTCGACCGTCTGAGCTTCAACCAAACCAAGTAGAGTCTTGCTTTGCCCGAGTTTCAACTAGACCAGTTAGAGTCTTGCTCAGTTGCTCTGCCTCTGCCTGAGCTTCGAGTGTCCAGAGTCCAGAGTCCAGAGTCTAGATCAGGTAGTGTGCTTCGTGACTACTGACTCCTCTCTCTAAAACATCCGATCGCATTCTGCTTCGATTCCTTCGATGTGATTTAAACTAATTTAGTTGTACTGAACTGAATCTACAGGTCATGTCCCTTGGGTTCTTCTTGATTGCGTTGTTTTTAGTTGGAAATTGAAAATTGGAATTGCTTCTTGCAAATTGAATCGATTGAATCATGTCCGACGTTGCTTTGAATCAGTTTGATGCAAATTGTTGTGCTGATAGTAGTATCTGAACCTTTGGTTTTGATGAGTCTGTTCTGATCCGAGTTTGATGATTCTGTTCTGATCAGTGTATCCCGCATTGTGCTGCAATTTCCTATTCTGCTGGACGATTTTTTCTTGAGTTTATGTTAGATTTGTTGAGTGAGTGATTGTTGAGTTTGAATACAAGGATTGATTTTTTTTTATTAGAAAAGTACGATACATATATATATATATGTTTTTTTTAATTACAGGTAAATCTTATGATTCACGATATGATTTTAAGATTCACAATTTTACGACCTTCGACTGATTCTAGGTAAAATCGCGATTCTAACAACCTTGGCTGTAACCTCCAAGGCACTGTCAAACACCATCTCTACCATGGATCGAGGGTGATGATGTCAAAGACGTCACGGAAGGAACAATCGCAGGTCTGGGACGACCCATCATAGAAGAGCTCCGAGCCTCATTGGAACAAGGGTTAGCACAGAGACCTTAGTCGCGAAAATGACCACAGGGACAACCTCAGCCTCGAAATCACCACAGATCAACGATGCATAGCCGCGAACGCCTCCATCGCTCGATCAACGATGCAGAGCCGCCATCTCTTCCAAAACCAATGCCTCCATCGCTCGATTGGAAAGGGAGAGGGAGGAGAATAGAAAAGAAGGGAGAGGGTTAAAAGAAGCGACCTACCACCAGGAGAGAGAGGAGATCTTCAGCTATTCATTGGTGGCGGCAACGATGCCCGACCAGATCTAAATGCACCAGCGAAAGTAGACTTAGGGTTTTACTGTTTGGGAGGGTTTTTTTTTTTAGGGGGAGGGGTTGGAGGAAGACGAAAGATGATTTGACCAAATTGATGCCTGAATGATGATTTTCCAATGTATTAGTTAAGAATCTCTTGTAATTTCATTAAGTAATACATAGAAGTTTTGCCCTTTGTGCATAATATACATCGTCCCACCTATAACATCATTAACAACTCTCGTTCGAAACCTTAATTAAAAAGATATCATGAAATGGCTTCTAAATTCCTTTGCAATTTCCAACTTTCGATATTTAATGATAGATAATTAAGGATTTTTTCCATTTATTCTCATGCAAGCATTTTACATAAGATAATATAATCATATACCTATCGTATATCACATTTTTCAAAGGTAAAGAGTGCTGGTGCCCGAAAGAAGTTAGTGTAGTATAGCGGCACACGTCATGTCTAGTATTTAAGAGATTTCAATTTCGATTCTCATAGTGAGATTATCTGTGCCCCTATAATAGATTTTTTATATCCTTATATTAGATTCACAACCCTTCCTTATAATAAAAGAAAAAGTGTTATTATGCCCACAAAATTAATAAATCAATCTTCATTGGATACCTAAGCATAATTAAGTTATTGACGAACCCATTGCACTAAATTAATCATTTATGATCACATCATGTGTAGATTAATTTCATCTAGTATGTTAATTGTAGCCAATCATCCTAATATTACTTGAAAAAGAAAAGTTTTAGCCAATCATATTACCGGTGATATTGCTATAAACCTTCAACAATAACAGGGTCATTATTTTACCTTGTGAAGCTAATCCCTTCTTTGCATACCGTCAACATAGGTTCGGCTCATAAATCATATGCCACCTACGATCCAGTGACAGTGCATTCTTCTAGAGTAGCTTGATCGTGAGAAATACGCATATATATTTCCAATAGAACGATATGCATCGTCGAAAACGATAACAGACAAAATGAAAAAATGACAGCAACTTTCTCCTAATATTTGATGACCCAGAGTCAACATATCACACGCACATACTTTTTGGTGATTGTAATTTCTTGGAAGACCATCTTAGACCAGCAATCGTATTAATCATAAACACTGACTTAGCTTAGACGAGGCATTGTCACCTTTTCTAAGTACGTCGTAAGACGAACTAGTCCCATGATGATATATATCCAAAAAAAGAAAAAGAAAAAAGGAACTATTATTAATAACTATAGAGAAAGGTCGAAAAGGAAAGATTAATCTATTAGAAGAAAGACAATGATGTTTTGTTAACCTAAAATGTAATAAAATATAAACATCAGTTAGTGGGATTTGGTTTGGATTCGTTTGCCATTTGCCGCAATATTCATCCCATTTGTGATTGTTTCGATAAGACAACGATTATTCTAATTAAATGTGTCAATAATTCTTCATATAAATATAAATAAATATATATATATATATATATATATGTATTTATATACATATAGTGGAAAATTGACAGCACTACTTTTCTTTGGCTTTATCCCTTTGACTCATTTTCAGTTCAGTAGGGTTCACAAGATACCAATCAAATTCTCCCGTATATAGCTTACAAAATAAAAATAAAAAATTCATTTTTTATATTTAATAAAATAATATTTTTAAGGATAGACAATGGTTAGATACGATGTGATTTTTATTTATTTATAATTTAATATAACTGACATGCTAGGAGTCGTTTGAACCTATTAGGGAGAGAATCGAGGGATATGATATGGAGAAAATCAATTAGGGATATCAAAGAATATTTGATATTTATGATATTGTGTAATTTTTGATATATTTCCACAATTGTTGCATTCCATCTACTATAAATAAGAATACATTCACACCATTTGGTGTGTGTGACATTCTAGCAAATTCTCTATATTCTTTATGGTATCAGAGCGGAACGATCCTACTGCTACTGATTAAAGCTTCCGCTAAATACGTTCTTCGGCGCGTCCGGCCATGACCGGGCGCGCCCGGCAACCTCAATTTTGCACTTGACAACCCCAATTTCTCTACCTTTCTTCCACAGTTCTACCTAGGAAAGCTTCATTTTCCTCGCCTACTTAGATTGTCTGAAATAAATCTCTCATCCCTGCAGATTGTCTCCATCTCCCGCTTACTAACAAGAATACCTCAAATTCTTTTGTCCTACTGCAGCGATAGTCAGCATTGGATTTGAGTCGCACAATTTCGAGTTTTTCCTTCCTCTCTCTCTCTAGACTTGTCTGCGGAATCTCTCTCGTTTCTTCCGCCCCAAATCTCGACAGTTATCTTTTCTGCAACCACTGGTCGTGCTCGACCTTCCTTAAATTTTTTGTTGTCCCAAACCCCAGTCACGGCCTCGTCTTCTCAAGTCTCTCTTTTGCCAATGCTCATAGCTTTTCTCTCTGTTGGCCTTTCCCTCTAAACCTTTCACGCCCAATCTCCTTTAAAATTGGGCTATTGCATTTTTTTCCCCTTTCAGCCTATTCTACTTGTGGTCACGGGCTTTTACACTGCTAAGGACGTGAAAGCCAGCTTTTCCAAGCCATTTCTAATTCACTTCATCAGGCGGCGACCGATCAACTCAATGGTCCTCTTACGGAGGGTATTCACACTGTATTTGCTGAAATCAGTTTCAAGCTCAACGTGCGGCCTCCCCGTTGTGCTTGTGGGGGAGTATTAGGGAGAGAATCGAGGGATATGATATGGAGAAAATCAATTAGGGATATCAAAGAATATTTGATATTTATGATATTGTGTAATTTTTGATATATTTCCACAATTGTTGCATTCCATCTACTATAAATAAGAATACATTCACACCATTTGGTGTGTGTGACATTCTAGCAAATTCTCTATATTCTTTAGAACCAATGTAGTCGTTGATTTGAGACGATCGAGATTGCTTAGCGGTACTTGGCTTGACTAGTCGCAATTGGGTTGTTTAGGGTTAACATTTGCCTAGTCTACTTTGTTTTAATTGTTTCAATGGTGCTTCTGTGATGGGATCCTACTCGGCTATTGACCTAAGGCATCCTCTGCGCTATCTCCTGCAACAGAGGTGGAAGTTTGTCATGGATTTATAGATTGGACTGATGATCTCCCTGCCTAGTTTTCATTAGGGTCTATGGTGAACTGCAACATGGAGGTGATCTATCGGAATTATTGACTTTAAAATGGCAAGCTACAATTGTATTGTTCTTATTTGACGTGGTTTTCACATGTATTTTCCTTTATAGTCTCCCAAGTGGATCAACTAATATTTCCCGTTCCTGTAATTTTTGCTCGAGTGTTTTTCCTTGTATTGACTTTTGCAGTGAATCGATGTATCCATTTGGATATTAGTGAATGATCCTCATTATCGTTTGAGCAAAAAAAAAAAAGACATGCTAGGAGTGGTTTTCGAAATTACTAAGGACGATTATAATTATGCAGGAAAAAAAATACAAGAATTGAGTACAAAGACTAGGAATCTTTTCATTAAAGAAATATATAACAATATAGATGTATATTTAAACTTTGTGAGGGTGAGTGCCAAAATATATAATTATATCGTATGAATTTGCATTTGAGGAGAGTGGGAATTGTTCAGTCATATTATATGGAGTAGGGAAAAAGACAAAAACCCCACTTGTGGTTTGGAGTTGGGATAAATCGCACCTTATTATTTTATTTGAGACAATAGCCCCTTGTGATTTGCTCCGTCAAATATAGGGGGTTACGGCGTTAATTTTTTTTCATTTTCAGTCCTCAATCTTTAACATTTTAATCATTTTGATTATAAATCTTTTTCTTTTATCATTTATATCCTAAACTTTTTATATTGTTTCATTTTAGTCCAACAAAGGAAATCGAAAGGGAATCGGGATCGAGGTCGCCAATCAGCCCACCCGACCCCTCCACCTTGGTCGCCGGCGACCTCTGTGGGCACCAGCGACCTCAATGGAGGTGTCGGGGTCGCCGATTGGTGGCCCAGACCCCGATTCTCTTTCGATTTCCTTTGTTGGACTAAAATGAAACAAAATGAAAATTTTAGGATATGAATGATAAAAGAAAAAGATTTATAATCAAAATGATTAAAATGTTAAAGATTGATGACTGAAAATGAAAAAAAATTAACTCCATAACCCCCTATGTCTGACGGAGCAAACCACATGGGGCTAATTGTCCCAAATAAAAGAATATGATGTGATTTGTCTCAATCCCAAACCATAAGGGGGATTTTTGTCTTTTTTCCTATGGAGTATATGTTTGAGCAAAAAAAAAAAAGTTATATGGACAATCGATAGAAATATCCAAACGTCCCTTGCGTGAATGTTAGGGTGGGGGGAGCGTAGTGGGAGGTGACGATGAGAGAGTGTTGTGTTGGGTTGGGTTGGGTGGGGTGGGGTGGGGTCTTTACTTTCACTAATCATTTCATTTTAGGAACCATTCTTTTGTTTGTCTATGGGAAATGGACCCTCTCACGAAACTCCTCATCTCATTCGCTTGCCCCTTAAGATTAAGACAAAGATATTTAAAAGAAAAGAAAAGAAATGGCTCCTTTGTATATACAATTCATTGAATTTATGCTGAGAATTTCCTTTTAGTCACCATCAAGATTTTCAAAACTCAAAATTTATCACAATTCCTTTTCGCTCTAGTCTGTACAGTTCAATTATGTTGAGTCAAGCACATCCAAGGAGTTATCTCTAGTGTCTTATAACAAAGATTCAAACTCAAGATTTCAAGGTGATTGGACTCACTAAGTTTTAGGGGTGGGGTTTTCGAAAATTGGGAAGATAAAAGAGGGAGAAAGATGTTAGAAGTAGGAAGTGGGAGGCAAAAAGCAAATGGTGTAGGGGATGGTGGGCCTCTTATTTATTTATTTCTTTTATATACTCAATTATTTGACAGAAAGTTTTTTGTATTTTTTATTTGTCGGCACAAAAGCACCTGAAAGACAAGAAGTCTATATTATCATATGGATTGGGTCATATAAGAATATATTTGCGTGTACAGGGAAAAAAAAGTGTACCTGGGCGTTTCTTTTTATTAAGTTGCGTTTAAATTTAACCAAGGCAATTATGTGCGCGAGGGGTTTCTAGTCGACTTTTTTTTTTGGTAGAATGCAACCGGTTTTTTTGAAAGTTTATTTGGCCGAATTCTATGGAAAAGAATTTAAATAATCCTACCTTATAATAAAGTAGAGGAAAGAAACTAATAAGAATGTAATAATTGAAAATGATTATGATAATTATTCGAATGATTATACTAACTCATTTTCCTACTTGTTGCAATTTGATTAGTAGTTTCTCGTGCCATGTTGCAAAATATGATTTACGGGAAAATGTCTCACTTCCATGAATGCATACTTATTAGGTGCGGCTTATTCAATGCGATATCAAATGCCACATTTGATCATCTTAATTAGCATATATATATATATATATTTGGGTAAAATAGCACATATATATATATATATATTTATATAGATCCATAAATGGTGGCATTGAGCGAAATGAATCAATCACGAAGTCGAAAAAAAGGTATAAGTTAATCATTATCACGAAGGCATTGCCTACAACTGAAATCTCCCGTGAAATTTGATATCATACATACACATAATGCTTTTCCAACTAAATACACATTAATCAAGAGACATTAGGAGGTCGAATATACTTCCTCTTAATTTGAAATGAAGAGATGTTGAATTTAATTCTCATTGAAAAGATTTTTTCGCATTTTTTTTTCTTCCATTGACTAGCTAGGCCTAGACAGGCTCTCTTATTGTAATCGAACATGATGAATAGACTGTTACATTACACATGATGGAAAAAGGGAAAGGGGACGGATAGGTAGTTTCAGTATTCACGAGGTTTAGTTGGAAATTAATGAAACACAGACAAAACAAACACCAAACATAAAAGCCAACCCAAAGGTAAAAAACAAACTAATCTTGATTGGTTCACGTGATTCGACATTCGTTTTGCTTAAATAAAGTCTTAAATTCGATTCCTGATTGGAAAATATTTCACGATTAGGGAAGTTTTATCTTTTAATGAAAAAATTTATTTAAGATCTAAAAGACTTTCGAATACCAAATCATTCATATTTATGAAAAAATGACAAAAAAAAAACCTGTTTTCGAGATATATATTGTAAAAAAAAGGCGGTACCGATCTCGTGCATGCATCACCTTAAAAACCAACCGCCTCCTCTCCTGTTTGATTAATTTAGTTCCTTTTTCTATTTTTCTTTCTTTCGTACGGGTAGCTCCTAATTTTAGCTTTAATCACGCTTTTCATACGGACGAAGTGATCATATTGCAACAAGAAAACCTAACTTAGCTAATATTATAAGTAGTTTTCCGGTGAAGCAGCGGTGTCTTTTGATATTTCTTTAACGGCATGTCATTTATATTGTACTGATTTTCTTTTTCCTGTTCGAAAAAACCTCATGAATCTAGTAAGCAAAAAGGAAAATGATATAAAATGAATAATGAGAGTCCCGTTTACGAAAATCAAAACCAGACACTTTTAGATTCAAATTGAAAGTCAATGTCACTACACTCCTCGAACCGTCATTTTGTATTTATTCTTTTTATATCAATGATATGCAAAACACAGACTGAAGCCTGAGGTGCTATACTTCTTCTATCATGGAGATTTAGCTTATAAAATTAATTAACAATATCTTTCTTGGAAATGACAAAATTTCCTTAAGATTGTATCCCTTGTATTAGGGTTCAATTCATGAGCCTTTCAAGCAATTTTTAGCCCGGAAAACCATACTGAATGCTTAGCCAAGAAACCAACCGCTTAAAAGCCTAGCTTCCCTTTCAAGCAATATAATTATCGTAAGGTAGTAATATTGGGTTCTTATTTTATACTATATGGTTTCATCGGAAAAAAAAACATGTGCATATATGATTACTCGATTGATTAGATATAATTAATCAGGGGACGGGGAGGTTCAACGAGAAACATGTGCATCTGATTGATTGTTTAGATATATTCGAGCAGTATATATAATGAAATAACTTTGACAGTAAAAACAAATTATTTATTTTGATTTGCATCACTTGGCATTTAGAAACTCAATAGGTCTCGAATAATTCAAATTCGAGTCAAATCAGTTTATCAAGTAATAAAAAATTCTTTCAATCCTGAATTTTTATTTTTATTTTCAGTTATAAAGGAGGCGGAAGGCTTAGTTAATCATGAGTTTTTTTAATTACAATACTTGCACTCGAAACTCATTATTTATAAAGGAAAAAAATGTCAAACTATTTGATTCAATTCAGGGTGATCCCACTAATTAATTGAATTGCATCTATGAATCTAAGAAATATGGTTATGGAGGAAAATTATTTAGGCTGTAGAAAAGGAACAATGCGAAACATCCATAATATCATCGCACTCGCACCACATAGCCCAGTTCTTGCGATACGGCAGGAACAACATTGTGCATCTTTCCCATCACATCAATTAAAGTGGAAATAAAAAATGGCGTCATAGAACCAAAGAAGCTATCTCTCTCTCCCCCTCATCATTTTCTTTCTTCCTTCCTTCCTTTTTTTCTTTTCTCTTTTAATTAGAAAATAGGTCCATAAATTTAATAAAAATATATAAAAGTCTTCCTAACTTATAATCAAGTCTGAGACTTTTACCTTCAATTTTCTTGTCCCTTTTGTTCTTAGACATGTTCTCATATTAAGATGTGTGCTCTTCATGTTCATGCTCAAAACTGAAAACATGGATTTTTTTTTTCTTTTAATTCAGCATAACACCACGCATACATCTTGTATATGAAGACATGTATCTATATACACTACGGAGAAATTCTTCGTTTGTGAACGGGGTATAAGTTCTAAAACATTTTAGTTTCAATGAAAAATCTCATAATTCCAAGGAATATTCTATATAGCAAAATATAGAATTGGACACGATATACATTTTTCATCACAAATTTTATCTCGGGGCAGCCAAAGCCAATGCTGTATGATGCCATCAGCTTCTAAGTTCTTCCCCCTTTCATTATCTAAAAATTGAACTACCACTGGACCCCCATCCTAAAAACCATGAGCATATGACGACATAATTCAAAAAAAAAAAAGGACCCACCCACCAAAAAAGGTAGCCCAAAGGAAGAAATAGTAATAATACTAATACTAATACTAAATATACTTTCTTCTTCTTCTAATAATAATAATAATAGTATTATGTACAATAAAAGTAAAAAAAATAAAAAAGAAATCTCACCCTCGGTGAGTCTCATGACTCTCATCTCCCTATATATATCATCACAGCCACCACACCCCATCCGAGCCTTCCTCCCTTTCCTCATTTTCGTTCCTCTGATCAGCTAAAGAATCCAATAGACTATATATCTATATAAATATATATAGATACACATATATTCTTTGTAAATTCATCTCTTACATTCCTCAGAAAGAAAAAAAACAAAAAAGGCTAACAAATGGAAGCTGCCAATGCCCACGACATGTCGACGGCGCCGCCGTCAGCTGCCACCCCGCACTCGCCATGGCATTCCCCGGTGCCGTACCTTTTCGGCGGCCTGGCGGCGATGTTGGGTCTCATAGCCTTCGCCCTCTTGATCCTTGCATGCTCCTACTGGAAGCTCTCCGGCTACTTGGACGGCGGCAGGCAGGACGGCACCGCCGGCGAGGGCGACGTCGACGTGGAGGCCGGGACTGGTGATGGCAGGAAGCCAGTGTTCGAGGAGAAGATACTGGTGGTCATGGCGGGGGAGGTGAAGCCCACCTTCTTGGCCATCCCCCTGTCCAGCCGGTCGTCCTCCTTTGGGGACGGCAACACTAACTGCAGTTCCGGCGCCGACAAGAGCGAGAAACCGGAGGTGGCGGTTGAGAAAAATGCACCGAAACAACAAAGTAGTGACCAGCACCAACAGAGCTTATAACTCAACCATCAGATCTGTAGGACTCACAACATGCCTCGGTTGGTACTTGACACCGGAACTAACTAGGCTCAGCTCGGAATTCTACGCTCGATCCGAATCTACTTGTGCCCCCCCGAATTCAAGGGTTTCTTGAAAAACAATTTAGTGTCATAGACATATATGGTATATTAGGATGAAGTAGCTCGGGGTCATGTTCTTTGTTTTCTTTCTTTCATGCTTCTTCTCCTTCTTCTTCTTCTTCTTCTTCTTCTTCTTCTTCTTCTTCGTATTGTCATTCTCTTCTTTATCTGATTCGGAATTTTGTCCATAGACTTGGTGAGGTTTTGTTGTAATGGGAATTGTTAATTAGCGAGAAGTTCTTCTCAAGCACGTCATATGTCCATCCGAATTTTACGTGGCCTCTAATAGAGAATTGTGCAGACTTAAGAAGTGATAAATTTTCCACCCAAAAAAGAAGTGGTATATTTATTTTATTAAGAAAATATTCGATTTTTCTTTTTTGGGATGAGATTTTGCTTTGGATATCGGCTAGGCTTCACAACCATGAGGTGAAGATCGAGTTCAAACCCATGGGGCTCATATTCATTATGTAAGACCAGATTGATTTATTATTATTATTATTATTATTATTATTATTATTTCGATTACAAAAGAGTGAGACACATGGATCTAATATGACAAAATAAAAATTTGGATCTAATATGACAAAATAGAAATTTTATTTTTAATAACTAATGAAAAAGTCCGAATAGTCTCAAAAAGTCCGAATAGTCTCACATCAAGTATCTAAAACATGGTAGAAATTTTATTTTTAATAACTAATGAAAAAGTCCGAATAGTCTCAAAAAGTCCGAATAGTCTCACATCAAGTATCTAAAACATGGTAGAGAAAGTTTACCTCATATCGATCTTCTATACCAAAATCTTAATATTCACCTAATCAAGGTTGCCTAATCGTTGCCAATCCATGTTTTGGTTTCAGAGGTTCAGCACCCCTCCTTCCTTCCTCCTCCTCCCCCCCCCCCCCCCCCCCCCCCCCCCCCAAAAAAAAAAAAACAGTACCTCTCCAACTGCACATCATGCATGCATTTTTAGTTTTTTAGTTAGAAAGAGGGACATGGGCCTGAAAAGAAATAAATAGAAAAGAAAACGAGATATTTCATTTCATTCATAACAATAAAATTTAGAATCTCTTAATCTTGGATGAATGATACTGCATCATCAGATTCCCTTCTTATCGTGCATGCATATATATATACATACACATATAATAAGTGAAAAATTAATTTCATTATCGAGAATGTTAATTGAATTATAAAGAATTTTTTAATTAAAATTTTATATTTTCAAAACGAAGATATAAAGCGGTGACGCAATCCTCGCCTGATAATTAAAAAATTTCGAGTTTAATTTTTGTGATAAAATCATCAATATTCTACTATATTAATTATTAAAATTTCTATTTTATTATAACAAACCAACTAAATCTCCTTTTGTAATCGAAATTCTCATTTTGATTTTTGTTTTCTTAATTAAAGTAAACCGGGGCTTCGGATCTTGAAACCAATGGGCCTGCTATTGTGTCAAAATGCAGGGAGCTGAATTAAGGTGCGCTTACGTACGTGTAGGGCTGTGATGGAGAGTAGGGTGGACGGGCGCTCCACGTGTAGGGTTACACTCTACGCGGCGGATTGGAACTGCAGAAATGCACATATATATATATATTTATATATATATATATATATTTTATAATATATATGCATTATATTGAGAGCTCTTATATACAATAGAGAAAGCATGGTGATAGCCATAAACAACTGACAATCGGACACGAGAATGACCAAGATCAATAGATAATATAAAATGTCTTGATTTCGGGTATACTGTACGTACCACACCTCTTAGTAAGTCGATCCAGTTTAAATTGAATTAGTCGAAACTTCTTCAACTTTCAAATATCATCGTATTTATTGGAAAATGACTGAGCAAGCAAACAGTTGTTTTTCTCTTCCACCCTGATCTGATGTTCTATTGTATGTGTCATGTTTGATGGAAGTTTCTGTGGTCTTCTTCTCCCCCTTTCTGACTATCAATTAATTTAGTTTTTTCTGTCTTGATTTTCTGTATGTGATGCTGTAAAAACACTGTGTCGTTTCATTGGTGTATATATGGAATTGGAGTCCCTTCTAACACGTACTCAGTCTCTGGGTTTGGCCAAACCCTTCGCTTTGGATATAATCATCCACTGTTAAAACTTACATATAAAGGGAAAAGAAAGACGGTGTAATACTACGATGCACGGTTCATTTGAAATCAAGAAATTCGAGTTTCAATTTTTGTCCATGAAACCTCCTGAGTCTTTTTATTTCCTATTTATTTTCTTCTAATATGGTGGAGTCCATGGCTTAATTAAGCAAATAAAATATATAACTATTAAGAGGCTGCGTGGCCCTAACTTTTCTATGCTATCTATCAATGCGTGTCGGTTCTTTCACCCTCAAAGCCATTTTGGAGATAATGCATTAATTATTTCGGCACGATCAGTCCTTATTTTCCCTTAATGACGGTCTTATCTTATATCATAGCTAGGTGGTCCTCACATTCATGCCCCGGACGTTCCCTGATTTTCTTGCATATATATTGTTTAAGGTTACGTAAATACACAAAAATAAATATATGTATATACGAAACCCTATTCCAATTCCTTGACATAATATATGAACTGTTTGAACATTGATACCTCGATCAAATCAACTTTTCTCATGATGACCTCGGGCGATCCATGAGGCAATAAGTGGCGAAATGGAAGGCTTGGATAGGGAAGATGTTATTCCACCATTCATCGCATGTCGACAGGCCCAATGAGTATAACATTAATGCTCGATCAATGAGCAAAGATGCATCTATTCTCATCGCACGCTTTAAAACCGTATCTTCTCTGGATCGTGGGATTAGACCGTATATATCATGGAATTTGGTCAACTGACTAGGTCGTCTAATATAGTAATATTCAGCTTAAAAACTTTGGATAACGAGTGCTAAGTTTAAACGGGATTAGTCATGACTCAATTGAATTTTCGGATATCAGAGTTTACACCGAAAAAAAAAATTATCTTGCTTTTACTTCGACACACACCAAAGAACACAAAGCACTCTGCTATAATCTTACCATATAACCAAAAAAAAAAAAGAAAGAAAGAAAGAAAGAAAAAGAACACTTTAAATATTATAATTCTTCGCCTACTCGCGATTTTCAAAGTCATCAGAGTCGAACCCTAGCTATTTTTTTTTATAATTCATTTAAATTTCATTAATAGAGGTGATCTTACAGATGCGAAAAATCACAAGAGATTTACAAAAAGATCAAAAACAATCCCTACAACCACAAACAATGAGAATTACAAAGAGATGCTTACAAAAGAGATAAAAAGACGACCCATTTACAATCAGTCAACAAAATTTAAAAGCCTATCAAAATCCAATTTGGCTGAACAGTCCGCAAATAGTATCTTCGTATACTATACATAAATTAGCCGTAGATTTCGCTTACTTATTTTAGATATCTTTCTTTATTTTCTCCTAGGTCATCTTGTATATCAGTTGAGTGAATGAAGGAAGTAAGCTTTTGGCCTATATCAGTTTTGATAGAAAACTATTGGATTCTCTAGGGTACCATCCCTAGCTAATGTACCATGTATATGTGTGTGTGTATATATATATACATATATATATATATATATATGATGTGCACATTATGTCCGTAGTGAACGCTATTGGTGCTACATGCTATTTGTTGCCTACATCAGTGGCTTATATTGAAAATTCATGCAATCTCGATCGACAATCATTGGACAGACATTATGACGTAATAATTCATGAAATGAAAGCCACCAAGGGAGAAACTAATGATTAGTCGTTGAAGATCAGAAAACATTTTAAATCTTGTTATATGGTGAGGTCCTCCATTCACGATTATGTATTAAACTAGGATACATATTACGAATGGTGGATCCCATTCATGAGTTGTTGAATAGGGAGTGGAGCATTCAGATCCATTACACTTATCGTCAGGGACGATGGGTTTGTCAGCTGTTTTTGTGCTCATTTACGAATGGTTTTGAGCATTCAGATCCATTTACGATTAGAAAACATTTTTGTGCTCATTGACTGGCGAGAAGTGTTTGTCAGCTGCCCTGGGGAGTTCATGTTTACCAACAACCCCGACCGGTTTAAGAGCACTACTTTTCGATGATATCGTTGGGGCTTCCTTACCCTACCTCTATATTACTTAGCTTGTTTTTATTTTTTCTATTGGGCTTAGGCCCCGTTATCCAAAAAAAAAATGATATATGTTACGCGCTGACACCCAACAATTCAAAAAGTCTTTGGATGAAAAAGCCTTTAATGATATATATTATATTAGTAAAATAATAACGAAAAAATGCAAACTTTATTCGCCAATTATATACTAATCTTTTGTACTCAATAAGCAAATTATGTTGTGTATTGACAGGCAGTATTTGGGTATAAATTATGAAATTATCATAATTTTTTAATCAAATTAGATCTAATTAGTGACATCTGTTGTAGAGTAGATCACACGTCATTTTTTTTCCGAGAATGGAGTAGAACGTACACCTAATGTGGAACTTCTTTGTATTAATTTGATACTAGCTGTAGAGCCCGTGCCTTGCACATGGTAGAATTGATGCTTTTTTCTTTTTTATATCAAATTTATTATATTATTATGCATACTTTAAACATGTATAATATATAGGAATTTACCATCAACAAAAATATTATATCAGATATATATGACTGATATTGAATAAGAAAAATATTTTATTTTATTCGCATTTTATCATAAAATATTTTTTAAAAAAATTACAAAATAATTTTTATTAAAATTGAAAAACTCAAAAATTCGAGAAAGTTCCATTCAATAACGAATATTAGAAAAGTTCATAAATTTCCAATATGTTAATTTTTTAATGTTAATACTAAAAATTAGAAAAAGACGAAATTATTTTTTTAATTTTAAAAATTCAAAAAACTGTGATTTATTAAACTTACGTAACTAATAATATCTTATCAGAAAATTGAAAAAATATTCTGTTTTATTCGAATCTTATTATAAAATATTTTTAGAAAATTTAAAACTCTTTTTTTTGTTTGAATTTATTATAGAAATAAGAAAACTATCGAGAGAAATTCATTACATAACCGAGTGGTTCTGAGGCGATTAGGTTGTGCCCACTATATTCTTGCTTTCATATATTGTGGAAGAAGAGAGACTTATGCGCGAACTTTATGGCAACATTTTACAAACATTATTGACATAGATTAGTCATTATAAATTGTGTAAGAGCAGATCAGAAAAATAAATTATTTGCAATGACACATTCTCATGTGAAATAAAGAGTTCAGGATTTAATTCATACCAGTCAAATCTCCTATTTACTCTATTATTTTCTTTTTTCTATCCTTTGAGTAGGTTAATGGACCTTACTTGAAATCAGGGGAAACTTCGTTTATGATATAAATCTCTTGTGGAATCCAAGAAAACTAGAGAGGACATTTATAGGGATCATATGCAAAATAGGAGCCTAAGCCCTAAAGATGAAGGACGCGGCAGGCAGAGATTGCTCATGTTCTTTTGCTTTTTGTAGACGTTAAATTCTGAAGTTTGAGATTATATTAAAAAAAGAAAAAAAAAAAAACTTCGTACGACATTGCATATTAGATCATATTTCACACCCCACCAAGAATATAGAACCTAGTACTATGCCAATATTTCCAACATTACTAGTGCCCGTTGGTTTCCTTCCTCTTCTTTAAACGACCAACAATTCCATGCATGCCAAATTTACACAACAGACACACATACTCTCTGTCTCTCTCTCTCTCAGACGCTCTCTTTAGGTTCTATCAATTATATATGCAGCTTTAAATGGATTCCTCGATTTTAAATAACCCCGAATCAGATCCACAAGTTGATAACATCGACCAATCTGACTCACGAAAGCATCCAAGATTGACCAATGAAGCAGAAGCATATTATTTACGCATGCATACGGTCTCTTTAATTTTTTTTTAATAAGGGACACATGTAGGTCTAATACAAAAAAATAAAATAAAATAAAATAAAGTAGCACATAAGTCTCATGGGTAAAAATCGAAACCATGACCTCTTAGTTTCGAGTCGCACCTTGTGTCATTGCACTAAAACCCCTTCTCATATGGACTCTTCAATTTAACTTTGCTTGTCTTTTATTATATATCCATCTCGATCGCTCGAAAACGTTTTATTAACTCTTTTGAGCAAGAGCTGTAATTTGGAAATCCCACAGGATATATAATCTTAATTACGATGCGTTTTGTCGCTATTACACGATAATAATGTCTTATAACAAGATACCCAAACGAGATTAGAATAACGAGAAATCGAAAAATAAGTGACATCAAATATACGTGGTAAAACCTTTAAGGCCAGGGAAACATCCACAGACAGAGTCTGAGTATCCATTAAATCGAAAACAAGTGATTATAACAGAGATTACGCTCGTATTTTTTTCAGCCCTTGTTACAAGACCCAACTCATGAAAAGCCACTCAATCCTTTCAATTTTCACAACTCTCTAACTCTAAAAACCCTAGAGACTCCAAGAGAATAATTGTGAACTTCTCGAGAAGATTACACATGATTCACCCAACGTAAATTGTCTTCCAAGACTCTTCCCATATGTATAGACAAGACCCTCATCTTTAATATTAGATATATACTGTAAATATCCTCAAAAATATATCCTAGGATATTTATCTCTAAGGAATTTCTGAGTTGCAAGTTGCAACGAAATCGCACCTAAAGGGAAATCAAATCGCAAGATATTCTCTCTCTCGGCCAAACTTGCCATGGCACATCATTGTGCTCGCCATGACACGATTTGCTGATTACACCCGTTTCTTCGATCGATTCTTCGTTTTCGTTTTCAAGTCTTCGAGTCTTCCGGGCTTGATGCGAGACACCTCTAACAAATCGCTACCTTGGCTTGCATCAAGCCAAACCACAATCTAACTTCTCATACTTGACTACTCTATCATAACCCTCAGGGGCTCAACCCTTACGAGCTCCACCTCCACTCTTATACGTGCCTCTCAAGTCCAAACCACTCTTGGACTTCTCATAGGTGTCGGGCTTCGTCAGAATTTCTGCAAAACTTTCACCGATGATGAGACAAGCCGAATTTACCATGGCTTCAGCATTCTCCAAAACCACTAGTTCTCCTAACCCATTTTTCTTTAGCGGTTTTGATTGCTTCCTTTGCCCATCTCTCGTTCATGAACTACTCTATAAAGAATGCTGCCTCTTTTTAGACCTTTCCATCTGAACATCCTCTATCATCATTGGCTGAAGTTCAGGTATTTTCGAGTCTTCAAACTCCACCTTCTTCTAAGATGTCGCCTTCACACGAGACTCCACCTTCATCCGGGATGCGCTCTTACATTGCTTGTTCAAGGTAATTTTATCAAAAGCAACATATCTTCTCACGAGGGATTTTGAGGACTTACCAACCATCGTGCACTCCTTGCATTGGTTCACCCCTTCCGTGCCTTAGAACATCCAAGTACTTTTCTTCGAGAGTCCATTTGATTGTTGACGTAGATCTGGTTTTATTCTACAAGACATACAGTCTTTGCAGCAGCACCCATTTCATTAATATGAGAGCATCTTTTGAGACTTTCACGACTTTGTCCTGTACTTACAACTAAGACCATCGAGACTCCTAACGAGATCAAATTTTTCCTTATACCCAGGACATGCCTAACATTTGACAATGTTACTTCACTACCATCATACATCTGGATTCTAACACTGCCAATTCCAACAACATTACATGTCTGACCAACCATAAGTATTCTATCACCCTTTGTCTTCTGATAAGCAGCTAACAATTCTTTATCATGACAAATATGGTAGGAGTTACCCCAATTGAGAACCGACAGTGTACCTCACCTACCCATTGTAGTGAGGGTCTTTGTTCCAACATTCGCTGTAACTCTGAGAATATCATATTCTCCATCACTTTGCTCCACCACTCCTATATTTGTTGTTGCTTGAAATTTTCGCCTTGGACAGTTCGTTCTTCCCCTCGCGATAGGTCCCTAATAGTCGCTCCCCTAATAACTAGTCACCTTCTCCGTAAATCTTTCGAGTTTAACGTCGTCTTGATGTCCTCCAAGGTGATTCTTGTTCTCCCGTAGAGCTTGGTGAAGACGAACCTCTTATATAACTATGACAAAGTGCTCAATAGCAATAAGGCTTGATCTTCATTACTTATCTTGCTATCGATGTTGGTGAGACCCATCACAATCTTCTCGTCTGGTGAAAGGGTCGCGGTTAGCTTATTCTCTCATTCTAGAGCTCCTTCAAGGTTGTACTCCACCAGCAAAGTCTTTATCTCTATCCGACACAATTTAAAATCGTTCGTCCTATCGAATTTCTCGACCTCGAATCTCGCACCCGACATCTTTAATAGCTCCGAGACCTGTGCTCTGATACCACTTGTTGTAACAAGGTACCTAAATGAGATTAGAATTACGATAAATCGAAAAATAAACAACACCATATATACGTGGTAAAACTATTAAAGCTAGGGAAACATCCACTGACAAAGCAGGAGTATCCACTAGATTAAAAACATGAGATTACAATAGAGATCATACTTGTGTTTTCCCAATCCCTGTTACAAGATCCAACCCGAGAAGAGCCACTCAATCCTCTCAATTCTCACAACTCTCTAACTCTACAAACCGTACAGACTCCATGAGAATAATCGAGAACTTCTCGAGAAGATTACACGTGATTCACCCCACGTAAATTGTCTTCCAAGACTCTTCCCATATTTATACACAAGACCATCATCCCTAATATTAGATATATACTATAAATATCCCAAAAAATATATCCTAAAATATTTATCTCTAAGTAATTTCTGAGTTACAATTAAATCACACCAAAACGAAAATCAAATCACGAGATATTCTCTTTCTTGGCTAAACTTGCCATGGCACATTACTGTGCTTGCCATGGCACATTTTGCTGATCGTCTCTGTACTTCATGCCGTGGCACATTTGACATTTCCGCATGACACGATTTGCTGATTTCATCCTTTTCTTCGGTCGATTTTTCGTTCTCGTTTTCGGGTCTTTGAGTCTTCCGGGTTTGATGCGAGACACCTCTAACCTAATGCAACTTCAATTCTTCACGGCCACCACTCATACACAGATCGGTCATCTTTTTTCTACTTAGTGCAAGAAACTTTATGCATTTAAATAAATGTGACAAAGAAAGTGTCTCAATAATTGAGAGGAAGAGAGATAGACTTCCATTAGGGTCGATATCAAACTTAAAGTCCTTATCAGAACTGCATATATTTATCTGTGCTGTGATGGCCATGGAATTGGCATTAGAGAAGATTGAGTTGATAAATGTATTTTTGTAATAGACCCCGTTGTATAATATCACGGAGATCGCGGAACACATTTTCGATACTTTACGTTCCCTAATCAACCACCTCGGCGTTCATAATTTTGGCTTCTTTTTTTTCCACTGCTCCAAGTTTGATCTACACTGCAATCTATAACGATTTAACTGCACTACGCTCTTTATAATTTCTCCCGTTGTTATGGTCCAGTTTCATTATTCAAATTAATAACTCTTGCATAGATGAAGATATGGTTTCTAGATCAAATGGTTATGGACGCAATTATTTCTAGCCAACATTATTTGAAGCTGTAACGCGGTACACTTTACATTGAGTAAGACATAGCAAGAGAATGCAAAATCTCGGTTTCATCTGGTAGATATCTAATGGGGTTTTTACCCCAAATGGCTCATGATTTACGAGTTTTGTCTAATTTATCTCATGTTTTCTTTTATCAGTTATATCTCATGGTTTACATTTAGCTTCGAATCTATCCCGCCGTTATATCTTCGTCAACGTCTAACGGTTTTGCTACAGTAACCCCTTTTATCCGGGATAGATTTGAGACAAAATTAAAATCATGGAATAGTTTTAAGGAAATAATTAAAATCATATGATCGATTTGGGACAAAATTGAAACCATAAGATAGATTTGGAGTCTACTAACGTTTCATTAATGGACAGCAAAAATGAAGGGATGGATTTCGAGCAAAATGTAAACCATGGGATATAT
Source organism: Punica granatum (assembly GCF_007655135.1). Classification (NCBI taxonomy): domain Eukaryota; kingdom Viridiplantae; phylum Streptophyta; class Magnoliopsida; order Myrtales; family Lythraceae; genus Punica; species Punica granatum. The sequence goes on from NC_045128.1 coordinate 7,041,914, forward strand.
CTAACAAAAAAAAACAGATGATAGATTTGACAAAACGGGTAAACCATGGATCATTTGGCGTAAAAACCCCATATCTAATCTTCGGTCGATTGATCGAAGCAGAAATTCTTGTGGAGCCAAAAGAAGAGAATGATTGAGGTTTCAATAATTGAGCCTTTTGAGAGCTTTGCTCACTTCATGTCTATCATAAACATTCCAAGCATAGTTTCTAGGGTTGAATCCAACTGTTCGATGAAAAGGTTTGATAGTAACAGCTCATGAAGTTCAACTATCTGCTCGATCGGGACGGACACTTCTGGATTAATCCAAAAAATCATCCACCGTCGGTTGATACCTGCCACAGATACTCAATATCCACAGAAAGACAAAAAGAGGCCGTTCTGCACATTGATAGATAACCCTCACTTGGAATCAAGAAGTTTTGATTTTAATTCTCATCGAGCAGTGATATAGCGTGGATTCAGATGCCCCACTATTCGTCCTTCTCTCATCCACACTGCTAGGCCGCAATCACATATCGACCATTTTATCTAAATGTTCTCATAACAAAAATCTGATTCCACTGATGCATGTCAATTGACAACAGAAGTTCGAAATGCTTGATGGGGTCGTCTCAAATCTTCTGAGAGATGATGACGAGATGATGTTTACTGTAAAAGGTACTAGCGAATAATGCTCATAGCTATGTGGGATCCTCAAGCAAAGAAAAAAATATTGGTCGACTATAACAACCGGTCAGAATGTTTCGAAGTGGAAATCTGTGAGTCCGTTGCGGAGTTATTTTCCCACTTTCAGATATTCTGATTGGGTGTTACACAACCAAGTGATCTAGTAATACTCACCGAATATTTGCTCAAGAAGGAATTCAAATCTACCTTCAATTCACGGCAATAATAAGAAAAATATCGATTAGCACAGAACCACGATGGGCTGTGCTCAGGTCATTAAGATGAAGGTCCACATCCCTTCAATCTCTAGCATTTCGTGATGGGCCCCTGCTTTACAAACTATTGGGCCCAGCCCACCATGAACTTCTTAATCGACCAAAATGGGGTTCGCCGGGCTAATTAAGCAAGCCCCCAAGCAACTTCCATAACATCCAACTGATCTTCAGGGGTCTGTACAAGTAGCCAGCGCCATTGGCATCCGATTGATGTTGTTCTTATCAATAAATATATTAACCCGAAATGCACACTCTTACTCGAGAAGTGCCTGCAGGGAGATAAAACTGCTCCCTGTGATGACACGATTTTGTCGGTTCATCGACCACTCGATTGCAGTGGTGAGAAAGGAGGCTTTAGTGCAGCAACGCTTACTCTCAACCTTGAATTATAATAAGAGATAAGATTTGATTCTCATAAGTTGAACTTCTTATACTCATTTTATTTTCCCTTCATCTTATCTGTAGAATGGTCTTCCGTAGGGAAAAAAAAGAAGAAGAAAACGATAACTGATGGAAATCCATCTAGCGTTCTAATTACATGCCTGCCTAGGTTTTCCTCTATGATTTTCTTATATAGGACTTAACAATCCTAATTACGTGCCAACATGAACACTCACTAGCAGCCTAACATAAAACATGCACCTGGCTGGGTTGCTTCTACGACCGACTACGAGGTGGATAAACTCTTGCACCTGATCTCCCTCTGAACTTTGCCATAGGGGAAATTATCACGAGGCGCAGTACGCAATTCACGGATCGGGTTTAGGAGGCACTAACAGCTACAGTCCTGACTTCGAATAATGGCATACTACTGGCTCTGATACATGGTAACATTCGGCAATTTCTTACTAGACCATATCTATAAGTAGATACCAAATAAAGTTGAATCTAAGCCGCGGTTTTTTCAACTTCGATATGAATACAAGCGCACCCACTCTCACGAAATTCGATATTAATGATGGGGACTCGATCGATGAATCCAATATGGGATGGGCAAAAATCTTGGCTAGTGGCATTGTTGATGACGTTTGACCAGTCACGGTGAGTATTGAGTAATCAATTGGAATGGTATTGGGGAGGGTAAATTGGACCACTGATTTGCCTTTGGGACAACGGTGGTGGCATATTCCGCCTAGGCCCTTTGGTGGGGGCCCGACATGGGAAAGCCCACGTGAAGTTCACGTGACGTTGGGGGGGGGCCATCCATGTCTGATTTGTACTTCTCATACGCAACCTGTCCTCTCTTTTTTTCTTTTATGTCGACCTATCCAACATCTATCATGTAGCTTTTTTTTTTTGACATATATAATTTCTTGAAGTGAAAAAGGTCATTAAAAAAAAAAGATTTTGCAAATAGGCTAAGAAATATATGAATCTTGCTAGGTTTCAGGTCGTTTAATTAGCACACATGCTAGCATTGATTTCTACTCAGTTGAGACTAAAGGTCGATTATTTAAGCAAATGTGACGACGACTACTACATTGAGTAAGCCATGAAAGAGTTAAAGATCGAACAGGATCAGTCCAACAAAATCACTATAATGAACGGGTATACTATGTAAGTCCATTGGGCTTCGACTAATTCAATTTGAACCGGTTCGACGCATTAAAGAGCGATACTCTCAATTATGGATTTTCCTCCATTTATAAAATTCGAACCTTAGACCTTATAACTTAATTAATAGAAATAAGTGCCGAACTATTTAAATCAAATCATGTTAATAAATCTACAAAGATTACTTTATGAGAGAGAACTATAATTACGCTGATCATGACTGTTTCCTTAAGCCAGAGAGCAATTAAGCTGCTTGCTTCTTGCTAGGCTTCTAATAGTACGTGTCACGTGGATTTTTTTTCGATGGACTGTCACATGGTCTAGCTAGTACTTTCAAATGTCCGTATTACCACATGAGAATAGGTAGTGAACGTAAAGTTTGCCCTACTTCTTAAACTTTTAATGTGGTCGGAGACCTCTATTTTCAGGCCTGACATATAGTCAAATTTGAGTTTCATCTGATATAAGATTAACATGCTCTTTGATTAGACATAGACAAATCACCACTCGACTTGAAAGCAAGTACATATACAGTGTATCTAGGCGATCGAGTGGACATGTCGATCTGAACATATATTAATGGTGAACATCGCTGCCTATGCCTTTATATATCCATAATAGTAATTAGTAACGAGTATGGCATTAATTCATCGTCCTCGAGCGAATTCTCAATTCATTGATAGTTAATACGTACTGCAACTTATTGAATCAGTCATGCAAATATGCCTGAGGTTAATAAAAAGGATAAAAAGCATTAAATGCGCTATATCTACGCGTGCAACAAATAATATCCAGAAAAATGACAACTGCGAGATTCGATCTAGATTACTTTAATATGCTCGATATGGTAAACAACCGCAGACCAAAACTATTTGGCATCTGACACCGATGTGCCCCGAAAGAAGGCCATCAACTACTCATATGCGTTTGTAAGGAATTGGCAAAAGAGTGTGATGTTGTACTTAAAGAAATACCTAGACGGTTCCAAATTTAGACGTGGAAGTGATTCGTTGAAGCGTACACCGCAAAAAAGCTTCCGATCAAAGTAGTCTAAAATGGAAAGTTGTGAGGGGTAGCTTCTGTCTTCAGAAAAGCCAAAGAAGATTCATTAGCACCATATGCCCTCGTTTTTCTAACCAAAAAAGGAAGGGGGAGAAAAAAATAAAGAAGACAACATATGATTTTGTTCCTCCAGCTTTCTGGCTGTAAAAAGCAAGCATGCATGATTTACGTGCAATAATTCAACATTTTATGTGGATTAAAATATTTATATACAAGATCGTGTGATACAGATAGCAAACTGCACTTCATGTAGACCAATTTTACATGCGATATAAGGATTAAAAAATATAAGAAACACCTCATGGTAAGATTCAATTCATCTTTGATATAAATTTATTTGTAATTGGCAAGTTGTGGATATTTTGTAGTCTCACCGAAAAATAAATTGGAAAAAAAAAACTAGCCAATCGATGAGAATTCCAGAAAAGTGGGAGCCTCTTAAAATTAAAGATTACAATTAATATGAAGTCAAATGATAGGACGGCTTTTGAGTGAATAATTATGTTGTAAATATTATTTGAACAAAAATTATTAATTCCACCAAAAAAAAAGAATATTATTAATTGATCTTTGTCAGCATAATACACAACTTGCAATAGATGCTCGTCACTTGTGCTCCAATCACCTGTGGCCTTGGGGGAATTTCGTTCACAAGTGGACAGATCATATTAGAAGAGAAGTACAAGTTTTAAAAACAATGGAGGTTGGGAAGCTTCTCATTTCATTTTCTAACACCAATTGTGAATAATATTACTTTTGCATATACTCTCGTAATATTGTTTTTTGTATTTTTGGTTTTCTAAAACAAACTCATAAATGATATAGAAAAAAATTATCTTTCAGTAGGAAGTTAACTCTATTTCATTTTCTTTACTGGCATCGATCGTATAGCGTTGGGAATGGAAATTTGATGAAAAATAATTGTAACCCTGCATTTGCCGTAGATATATATTTTTACTGTAAGACCAAAAACAAAATATCCGAAATTACAAAATGTTTTAACTTGTTGCCTTGTTTGGGAACTGACGGGACAAAAAATTCAGAAATGTATTCTGCATATATGTATATATAGAATTTTTTTAATTGTTATCGTGCATATATTTGTATAACTATGGGGATTTTTGTATTTGATGGAGTGAAGTGCGTAACTTGATCGGCCCTTCCACAGTTTATCGCTTAAAATATATTTATTTCATAGATAGGGAAGCACCATGCCCTTGGAAATCAAAAGAAGAGCCACAATTTAGTATACGTTACTATCTAGAGTTTTAGCCATGAAGACATTTATCAGCTAAATATGGACTCAAAACGATTCAATAAAACTAGATTGATGCCCGCTCTACACTCGAGTTTATATATAACTAAAATTTACTTGAATGCATAATAAATGAGATTGGATGCACAATAAATGCTTAAAAGAAAATTTAAAAATAAGGAAAGAGAAAATTTAAAACAAAGATAATAATTAAATTTTTAATAAATGCAATTAATGTATCTAAATCTCATACTCACTATACAATAATTAAAAGAACATGGAAAAAAAATTAAAAAAAACAAAGAATAATAATTAAAAAATCTAATAAATGCAACTAAATGTAAGTAAATCTCTTGCTAAATACAATTAAGAGATTTTTTTTGTAATTCCTTAATTATATATAAGTGATAGATATATATAAATAATTAACTGAATGTGACATTAATAAAATTGAACCTAGCTTATAGAAATTGATATAAAAATTTTGACATTCTTAAGTAAATTGATGAAGCATATATATAATTTATCATAAAAACTAAAAATATATATGTATGAGCATACTGAAAAGTAAAATTTAACATGCTAAAAATAAGAATAATGAATCATAGAAATGATTATCTTTTAATAAATTCTATCACAATAAGAAATATATAAAAAGTATATATACAAAATAGAGTAAATAAACATATGGGTAAATTACACTGGTGGTCCAAAAAGTTTTAATAATGTATTAGGTTGGTCCAAAAAGTTTGTTTTGCTACTTGATGATACAAAATGTTTCAAAGTTGTAACATGACAGTGCAAATCGTCATCTCTCCATTGTTTTATATACCATTGTAGTCAAAATATTATTTTCAATAAGTTCTATCTAAAACGAGGCCATTTTAGCAATTTTAATAATTAATTTTTTTATAATGACTGTTGTGGGGGAGACCAGCTGGGGGAGTTCAAACGCTGCGTTTGAGGAGGCGGTGTCCGGCCGGGAGACTCTAGCCAAATTTAACCCCCCTCCCCTCCCCCCACCCTCAACCATTTCGTCCAAGTAATAATCACGTCATCTTTAAGTTGAGGAAGTTGACAACAGCACTAAAATGGTAGCTAGAACATAAATATTACGATTAAATTGATTGCAAAAGTTCTTTTAGATTACATTGTTGATAATGTAAAAAAAAAAAAATTGAGGGACAGAACTGACGGTGTACTCTATAAACAATGGAGTTTTTTTTTCCCTCTTTTTCTCTCTCTGATATAAACAATGGGAGTTATGTTTGAGAATATATATGCACATGTATATATGATCTCCTTACTAGTTAAGGAAAGTTGGCTTGCTTCTCTCTCTCGGAGAGCAGAGAAAACAAGCAATAAATAAAAGGAAATTATACAAACATATATAGTAGGGTGGTCAAGATTTGACCTGGCAATATTTTCAAAATTTTCCATTTTTCCGGAAAAGAAGAAATGGAAACGGAAGTTCCAGAGGGATAGGCTGACTCCTAACTCAGGCATATTCTATGACATGCCTCCTTTTTTCTGAAATTATTATTAGTTTATGGAAACTGTTTTCCAGCGAGGGTACACGTGTGTTCCCATTTCCTTTATAAATATTTTTGGATAAGATAGTTATTTGTTCTTGCGAGTTAAATAATCATTTTAAAAAGAAAATTGGCAGAGATTTGTTTAACTGTTGATGGACAGGGACATTATTGACATCAAAAGGTTGCAAATTAGGTCAGAGCCAATAGCTGCACAGAAACAGATCAGTGACCCATCTAACTGGAAAATATAAAGAAAAGACACCCCATCGATGCAGAAACATGCACCTTCTTTTGCCCGGCCGAGAAATTTTTCGATGGTTCTGCAAAAACTCAATATAAGAATCGTAGCGAGCAGTGTCCCGTAAATTTATATAATAAAAGAAATCATATTGGTCTGTTTGAACTGTGTGATTACGGAGAACCGTATGTTTAAATTTTTTTCGAAGAGAAAATCTAAAGGAAAAGATAAAAATAGCAAAAGGACTAGGTAAGAGGTTGCAAATAAGACCAAAGAAATGGGCTTTTGATTTCTCTATTATGAGCTGAAAGAAATCTTTTGAAGATAAAACAGGTCGAGTCTCACGTGTAGCCCATCAAAAAACATCATCACGTATTGGACTCTTATCAACATTATATGCACAAAAATCACAAAATGAGAAGCCACAAAGTTGCAATTATTACCCAACAATTAAACATGGCAATAACAAAAACTATAGCCACATTGACCTCCAAAACAGAAAACAAAATTAATAGACTTAGCAAGATTTAATCAAAAAGTCGGGACGACCCCGTACTGATGGGCGGCTCCGTAGAGGCTATCATCGGGCTCCACCTCGGTCCGCTTGGCGAACCGGCCCTTGATTCTTGGCCGGGTTTCGGCGTAAGCCTTGCGGGAGGCGTATCGGATGGTTTTCTCGAACTTTCGGTTCTTTCTCTTCTCTCGGAACCTGAGGACCCGGGCCTCCCGGTCCATCCCGGTCAGCTGAGTGGCCGGGCTCGACTGGGTCGGTGATGCTGAGTTGGCAAGGCTAGAGTCACCCGAGGTCTGGACCAGAGGGTATGAGATGTCCGACATGTTGGAGTTCCCATCTGGAACCACTCCAACTTCTAGAGATGATGATGAGACCTGCGGTTCCATAAAACAAGCCCAACTCAGTAACAAATATATGGAAAATTCTATCGGGGGCAATCAGGTACGGTACTTTAGGTTCCTATCGATAAATTGGGTGACTTTCCTCTATAAAACGATAGAGACCCGATCCAAAGTAATTGGACCTCAGGTACCATATCTTAGCGGTATAATAGATAATGGATGTGTTAGTAGAAAGTACTGACGCTGTGGCTGAGCGAGTTCGTGAGGTAACTGAAGGAAGAAGCGATCCGATTGTTCGGTCTGCTGAAGTCGATGTCGAGCCGGCTCTCCGATGACTGCTTCCCTGCCGGAATCGGGATCGGCTTAGCCTGAACCGGGACTAACCCATCCGAGCCAATCCCCTGAAACCGGTCCACCGGATCCCCGAACCCGAAATCGATAAATGGATCCATCTCGCTGAAGAAACCCCCCATGTCAGCCCCCGGCATGACCTTCGAGCATGAGTTCAGATTAGGAAGCAACCACTTGTCCATCTCTGCCTCGCCGTCGTGATCATGAGCGCCGGCACCGCCAGTTTCCGCTCCTCCGGCGGCTGCTGTCGCTGCAGCGGCCTCATCCCCGGGGAGGATGAGGAAGCTCAAGGCGGAGGACTTCATGAAGGATTCAGCAGAGTCGAAGAAGGGCTGGACGGGGACGCGCTCGTGGCGCTGGGCGAGGGGGTTAGCGGAGTGGATGTCGGTGTCGCAAGAGACGCAGAGGGCGGCGGCATCGGCCTTGCAGGTGACGGCGGCGGGGGCCTGCTCGCAGACCTCGCACATCCAGACGCGCTCGTGGTGGTGCGTGGAGGGTGCCGACCTGGCGTGGAGCCGGGTGTCGCAGCCGAAACAGAGGGCCGCCGCATCGACCCGGCAGAAAACGGCCGCCGCAGCGGACTTGCACGAGTCGCAAGGCTTCGCCGCCACGCTCCAGCCGCTGCCAAATCCCATCTTTGTCAAAATCTCCCTCTTCAGGCAAATGATTCGGCTCGAAGATTGATGAACAGCTAAAAGCAGAGGGAGAGAGAGGGGTAGAGGTTGAGCTCTGCTTGCTTCTGCTCTGTTAAGAGTCTTTGCCAATGTAGCTGGGTAGGTTTTGTCCGGATAACTTGAACTTTTAAGGCAGACGGTCCTGGTTTTGGATAGGGCCCACGCAGTATAATATGGACCCATTTTTAATCTACACAAAAAATAGTCAAATTTTAATTAAATTACCTGAAACTTATTCTGTTTAAGTAAAATTTTCGATTCGAGCTCTTATGATTGTAGAAAATTCATATTGAGAGTTTTACTCCTTAATAGTCTGATTTGCTCGATTGAATTAGTTGAAATCCAATTAAACTTTCGAATACTATGATTTATACAAAAAAAAAAAATAGAACAGCCGAATTTATGTACGAGATAGACTGGAAGTTCCTTGCATAGCATAACTAGACTCATCTTCTAAATCAACTGATCTCGTGCTAGTACATAAATTCCATCCTAGTTCGATACCAACGTTGTGCAGTTCAGAAAGATCTCATACAATGGTCACGATGTCAAACCTAGGTCGTCTCCTGACTGAGCTGATCTTGCAGCTGGCGATCTATGTAAAGCTCATCCGCTTGATAAAATGTCATAGTTCGATGGTTAAAAGGGCAAGACTTCCTTGGTAAAGACACAAGTTTGAGTCACCAGCCTGTGTGATCGGACTGACCTGTCTCGTGAACTTACACGAGATATACACATGCACCGTCAAGATTATCGGAGCGATGCCCGGATACTCCTTGTCATAAAGAAAAAAGGTTTTGATCTCTTTTTTCTTTTTTTACGGCGTGACTCAAGTTGATGTCATGATTTTCAAGTCGATTGGAGCAGCAAGTAATGTTCAAAAAGATGAAATTACTGGTACTCGGCCTTATTACAAATTTCCACCAAAAGTACATACTAAATACATTATATGCCCGTGGATGCATTAGCGGCGACCCCTCTGATTGTGTATGTATGGATGACCGTGGATGCCTTGATTTGGTTGGTTTTGTTTGATCTGTTGCGTTTGCTCAGTGAAGGGCCTGAGTACCGGCCCGAGATCCCTTATTGCACTCCTCCCTTGTGGCGAGATCTCTGAATGCCACAAACAACTAGAATTCTATATGGATTATGGACTAAACCGAGGATCCCCTTCTCAGTTTTCCTGGGTCCATTTAGAATTGTTGTAGGAGGTCGATATTCAAGAATACACGAAGGCTTACTTCAATTATATAGGGACTTATCACATGTATTTTCTTTTGTTGTTAGTCTTGGTGGATTAGCCGTACTTTCATGCTCTTGTAATTTTCTCTCGATCATTTTCGTTTTTGTACTCGCCTTTTGCCTGTGAAAAGGATCCTCATTTACCGCCGAAAGAGAAGAAGTTCAAAAAAAAAAAAAACCCCGTAGGTCAATAGATCAAGTAAATGAAAAATAAAAGGAATATAAATGGGTGAGAGGAATTTCACAAACAGAAATACACTCAAAATTTTTTAGTTTCAGAAGAAGAATTTGCAAACCGAACCGTAACACCATGGAAGGATCAAGCGTTACACCTTAATTGATCATTTCATGCAAAGTATGGATCTAGAGTCTAGGCCATGTATGTAATTTCACGTTGGAGATGGGCAACGTGCTCTTGGGGGGGCTGTGATCTATCCGAGTCAGAGAGAGCAAAATCTGGGTGAGGACGAATGAGATAGTGAAACGTGGCCGATCCATGGCCACTCAAAAGATTTTATTCAATATCTTATTACTTTAAGGTGACAGCAGTTTGTCATGCGTCCGTGCCGACGTGGGCCCACCAGGGGGGTGGGGGGCGGGGGAAAGAAACAGTTGGACAGCCCCAAAGATTCATGAATTCTCGGCTGTCCGAAATGCGACGAGGCGACCGGTTCGAGACGGTTGGGGTCTCGCCCGAAAAGGTTTCCGTCTTTTCTATTTTTGGCCCCGTTTTTCTTTTCTCTGAAAAAAACAGTAAATAAAGTTTAACTTTTTATTTTTCGATATATACTCTTGTATCCGATGGCACAATGGATTCTGACTATTCATTAAAAAAAAATCACAATTTGTCCAATAATTAAGTTTTAATTTTTTTTAATTTACGTCTTTGCTAACAAAGTTTATGTGTATATAGGCTATTATATTACCAAAAAAAACTAGTGCTATCCCTCTAGCGTTACACGTTTTCTTTTTTCGCATCTATCTATCGTTAACACAGTTATTCATGTTATTGCGAAGTATACTTGCTTCGTGAGAAAAATGAAAATTTCAATCTAATTTTCCCGTAATTAAAATTTTAAAATGCTAATTTGACATGGAAATTAAGACTGATTTAAATATTTAGTAGATTATAAATTTTTTACACAAATATTCAGTTTGAAAATTTTTTTTATACATACTTCATTTTTAAGATTATGTTTGTAAACTACATCTTGCACTATTTTTGCCTTCATTTTTTGTTTTTGTTTTTTACACTACCTAAATTCATAAGAACTATGTATATTGTGATTTTATTTATTTTCTTTTTTAGGCAAATATGTTGTATGTTCGTGTGATTAACGATACCGACTCGGCCGAAGAAAATGAGTTATCATTAAGATAATTTGCCGCTGTAATGTTTTGCTTCAAGGACTTGGAATTCCATTCCACCATATTAAATCCGGTTTGGCATGCACATGATTTGCAGGTTCATGCATTATGACAGCTAAAACCAAATGTCACACAAAGCAATGCATAAAGCATAAGGTTTGGAGGCCAACCATTGATTTGTACCATCTTAGGCACAGCAGAATTTGGTAGGCCGAAGAGTTCAAAATGGGGGGAATTTTTTTTTTTTCTGTCTAAGTTTACAAATTAAAGGTTGTATATTAATTGGCATATCATTTCATTTTGGATTCATAACTGTTCTAGCTCGAGCTTTTGAAAAAACTAAATTGAACTAATTCATCGATACTTTTTTACTTTTAGAACCCGAACTTAAAACAGAACCGAACATATAGAAAGAACCTCGAATGGGAAAAGACGTACTACTTGTTTCATTTGTGTTTAATTCCGAGTTTTGCATGGCATTACTATTTTAAGAGGCAATAAAGTGAAATTAAAAGAAAAATAAAAGAAGAAGTTCTTGATGTCCTAAAACTACCATTTGATCCTATAGTTAGCTTACTTTTCGTTATAACTTCAGTAGATTAGAACGTGAGAAAGTATAATAATTTCTTTTTATCATAACTCAATATATCATTATATGGAGAATCATGGATATTGAAAATGTGTCAACTAATACTTTATATATTGACACCTGTGACTATATTATTTTGTTTCATTAATCTAGTTTTCGTGAATTAATTCGCAATGTCAATACTAAAAGTCCCAGTTCAATTCAGAGTCTCGATTTTAGTATTATCTAATATGCAAAAAAATGACATACATTCCTTTAAAATATAAAACTTTTTTTTTTTAAAAAAACCTACTTTCATAACTAAATGCATCTTTCTTCGATGAAATCATGATGGGTGTCCTCAAATGAGTGTTAGTCCCGTCTACAAGGCACTTTAACTACTCTAACACTATTCGAGTAAAAATCCGCTCACTCGAAGCACAATTTACTAATTGCATCACACCTGATTGATAACCGGAGTTTTAGCCGTGTGTTTTTACTGTTTTCTTGGAGATTAAAGTGGCGGTGCGTGTGAGACGGGTTGACTTGACCCAGCAATTGGATCCAAAAATCTCTTCAACGGGAGAAGTAGAAGATGATGATACTGAAGTGAGTTGGTTTTAAGGCATACGTCATGTCGTGCGTGAGCCATGGGGAGAATTGGACGGAAATGCCCCTTCGTGATCCCCCAATGGCAACGGCTCAGAAATTAATACACGTCCCTGTCATCTGTCCTCCCAATTGCAATTGGGCTGTCACAGAAAAAGGTGTCAACGAACCGCGTTGGCGTTAATTCATTTCGTCTTTGAATCTTTTTAATGTCTGTGTGTGTGTTTGTTTTTCTAAAAAAATTTCCTAACATGGATTAGCATCCAGGCTTCGGCTTTCATCAAGTCTTTTGATATCCACGCTTATCATGACCCGAAAAGCGTTGAGATTTGTCGCTGCAGGACATGAATCGAGATGTGTAATGCCAACTGAAGCAAATCCATCATTTTGGGTTCAAAAATTAGAGATACCTTCGCATTTCAACCCTCCCCGATGAAACGCGTGATATTTTCACTTTATCATAATATAATTAGTTCGTGTCCTTTTCATTTGCTTTCAAAATTTTTCCGTCCATGCAATGAGAGCTTTCCACATAATTATATTGGACTCACAAAATTTTTCCATTCGTACCATTCAGCTCGTGGTGAGCCCTCTCTTCCAGTCTACCAATTAATATAAATTTGGACATTTTTTTCCAAATTCTATAATATATTTACAATTTTATTATATATTCCCAAAGAAACTTTTACAAATTATTTAGAGATACAAATTAATGTAACTACTCTCAATATTTTTTCATTTATTTCTAATATTTTGTGTTATAAAATTAGTAATATCAGCAACATAAACAAACATTCTCATAACGCGCTAGGTATGTAAATCAAGCAAGAAACATATATATTAGCCTTCGCAATAAGAACCTTATGAGAAATAATATTCCGTAGCTTTTTTTTCCCATAATAACATGGTTTTTCTACTATGCAAGGCTACAAGAGGAAGTGCCATCGCTGCTATGCTTGTTTATAAAATTAAACTTAATTAAACTTAATTTAATTTTTACTTCAATTCAACAACACAATTATTACTTTTTATATTTTTTTAAATTCTTTCTCATACTTTTTCTTATCTATTATTTAAATTAATTTTTTAATTACTAAATTTTCTCACTTATTCAACACTTTTTTTTTCAATTTCAACACTTTTTCTTCAATTCAATAATACAATAATTACTTTTTTATCTTCTTTTTCAAATTTTCTCATATATTTTTTCAAACTATTTTTATCTTTATCTCCTCAAATCAAAGTACAATTCTTTACCAAACGCTATGTAAATGTTTTTTGTATTTCCTAAAATTCATTTGCATTGTTCTTTTTTATCCTGACTATAAAGAAATAAAGGAGAACATACACCAATGATAATTGTACCTCGAACTTCTCAGTCTCAGACAAGAAGTGGGTGCGATCGCAGTCCCTTTCTCATTGCATTCTTTTTAGGGTTGATTTCCATTTACACCCCATAGTTTAATTAAGGTAGTCTCAAATTACTCTTGTAGTTTTTTTTTTGGTCTCAATATATATACTCCTCATGGATAGATAAATTATCTCAATTCAATCCAACCTCTAACGACATTTATGATCGGGAAGGAATGAGAATAATGTGCAATTCAAATGACTCTTAAACAGGAGTAGAATACAAATTCAACATATATATATTATTATGGGTTATAGTATCTCTGTAATATAGCTGCAGGATATTCTCAATTTAGGCAATAAGAGATATTGATGTATATAGGGATTTAGTCCGTATTTTCTCGATACTTTCTGTTTTATGCAATCCTGTATATATGTAAAGATATTACATCAATGAAGGTTAAGCTATTCAGCTTATTTGTTTATTGACATGGTATCAGAGCTTCAATCCAGGATCATCATTTTTTTTTTATTGATTGTTTTCTTATTTCATTTGCTTTGTGAGCCATGGGCAACGAGCATAACTCGAAGTTGCCCTCCCTCTATGACCTGGGATCATCAGACCGTTCAAGCTCAGGAAATTCATTGATTACTTACAAACTTAATGGGACCAATTACCCGGCTTGGTCTTGTGTCATGAGAATCGCAATTCAGGCGAAGAACCATCAGGCAACCGAAGGAGGGCGAGTAGTGAGACAGGCTTTTCAATAGGAGCAACAAATGAAACCTCCCAATGAACAAGGGTCGAAGGATAAAAGAGGAAACCACCGATACGGTGGTCTAGTGACTAAGTATCAAGCGCTCCACTTGAACATTACGAGTTCGAACCTCACTGAAGACGTAGAGCTTGCCACTATGTGAGTGTATTATGGGATAGCGGTGGCCGGCCCATAATACTTGATCCAGTGGGCCTTAGACTTAATTCACTAGTGTGTTTGTGGGGCTGCGATGACCAAATTGGGCTAAAGTCTCAGCGAGTTATGGTGAAAGGACCATTTCGTGGTGGTTAGGTTTCCTTAATTAAGATAGTCACAGCGGGCTAATAATCCAACTTAATCTTTAGATGCAGCGAGAAATAAAAAAGAAGGATAAAAGAGGAAAACACAAAACATCTGACTACACATCTGATGTAATGAAATTGAGATTTCCTAATTTAGCAAACCAAATTCTGTCTTTTCCATATTATACTATATTATCTTCAACCCAAAATAAATTATATATTGTACTATATTATTTATTTATTTATCTATATTGCTCGGTGATCTCAAACTCAGCCTACCAGAATCTATCGGGACACGTAACGCCATAGGGACGCTAGTAAAAGATTTTGGGCGCGTGTCTACTGATTACCATAGTCGTCTGGACACGTGGCGTATAGCTGAGTAATACACCCCTTAGCTTATTTAATTATTAGTTTTATATCAAAATTATATATATTGTATTATATTATTGACTACTATTAAGGAAATAAAAAATATGGTTGAACCGAACTGTCTTAGGATGTTTTTTTATATTAGCTTGCCAGAGTCAGTAGTGGCTGATCTGTATCGGGAAATGCGTGGCACTGCTGCATGATATTTTGGGAAAATGCAATATATATAATGATCCTAGCGAGTGACGTTCAAGAAAACTTAACACATGGCAAAGATTGGATAATACATATATATATATATATATTGTTTCAGATATTGTTGATTTACTGGCCCATTTTCTGGACTGAAAATGTATTTGGATTCTAAGATCGGATAACTCTTAAGCACGTAATTTAAGTCAACTCGGCAACAAGTCCAATCTTTTCTTCTTTTGTATGTTTGAGGGTTATCCAAATATCGATGTAGTGCTTCCTTCTCATTAATATATCCCTAACCTTACTTATAAAAAAAACACATGGCAAAGATTCAAAGAAAAGAAAAAGATGTTCAAATATATTCTAATAACCAAATTCTCCAAATTTTAAATCTTTCATATGAATTGTAATTTACATAATATTTAAAAATTATTTAATATAAAAAATTTGAAATTTTTGGACACCGTTAGGAAGATTTAGCATTTTTTTTTAAAAATAAAAGAAAAGTTGTTATCTCAGTTTCTTTTTTCTTTTTTAACAGAAATACACTTGTTAGCTGGAGTTCAAATCTTATCATGTCATATGAGAGAAATCCAGATTGTATCTATATGGCGAAGGGATCACTGAGCAACAATCGGGTTAATCCCTCATTGAACCATGATACCACTATGTTTGTTTATAATGGGAGGCTATCTGTATTTTTGCAACATTGGAAAGTGTCCTTTGGCATATAAGTAACTCTCGTGTACGCACAAGTAGGATAGAATTGAAACCGATTGAAAACTACCCTAATGAATTGGTCTCGGGTAGGTTTAAACCTAAAATGGATAGATTTCAGGTAGTAAAATTTGAAACCGGTATGAATTGATCCTGGTTCCAGATAAAATCAACAAATAACCAAACCAAAACCGATACATAATTAATGTGCGTATGTATATATAATATGTTAATATGGTTATCCTACGCTAAAATTAACTCGTAAACTCTTATGAGTTGAAGAGTTCACCTAATGAAAATGTGTAGGCTCTGTTCAAACTCTAACTTGGAAGTAAATTGGTAGATTCATGAGTAAACTTTTTCCATTAAACAGATCAACGAGTCATCAAAAAGGATAGAGCAGCGGCGAGCGTTATTACCTGATAAACAAGAAGTTTCAAGTTCGATACCCAGTAGGACTACCATCGCTTGATAAACAAAAGGTTCCAAATTCGATACTCAGTAGGATTACTCGAGTCTCAATATTGGCTACTAAGATTTCTTTTTCATTGTACTAAATTAATGGATCTACCTTATACCCTTATAACCTTATAACGGAGCAAAAGAAAAAAAAAAAAACGAATCTACAAGTCCATCGAGTTTGCATTTTAAAGGGGAAAAAATGAAAAAAAGGTCAAGCCCATTAAATAGTAAGATACAAAATAAACTCATTAGCGCATGCAACGGCAAGCTTGCCCAGTACGCTCTGTAAAATCACATAATTTTTTTTTAATTCTTTCTTTTCCAGTTTAGGTCTTCGCAAGTATTAAACTATCCTCATTTATTTTGGTTATGTGCAAGCACAATTGACATCGAGCGAGTCCCATTTTTTTGTACTTTTATTGACTTGAAATTTAGTTGATTTGGAGTACATTGAGTGCTTAAAATTTTATTTATTTAATTTTTTTTGCGAATATACATAAGATTATGGTCTAGATATAATTCTGATACCTTAAGATGCGTTGTTTGTTAACCCTATGAGTTTAAGGATTAAGTTTACGGTTCAAGTTCATGGCCTCTATTCAATCTCGTTGAACTCTCGAATTTTTTTTTAATTAAAAGAAAGGTCTATGAGTCCAAGGACAAGAAAAAAGAAAATTAAATAAATTGGCGCATACAATCCAATGAACGAGAATTGAATATGGAACGACATTCTTAAGGAAGCATTTTTTTCATTCCCTTACACTCCATTTTCTCTGCACTTTCGAATTTGATAATTCTGTATGTTAAGATTACTATTTACGCTTATAGTTTATTCTTCCAAGTTTTTACGTGGTCCAAACTAAATTTAAGTTCTATACGTTCTCACATAACGATTTTCTTTTCTCATATATCCCTTTTTGCTCCACTCTACTCTAGTTAATTCATCTACTCAATTTGTATTTGTTAAAGTTTGCTTGCCAATCTCGCCTCTGCTTTATTTGTTTATTCTTATTTCCTCTTCTTCGTTGTAAATCTAAACTCCAAATTTTTGTAAAAACAGGAACTCGAAATTTATGGTACTGTACATGTTCATGTAATGTCCGATTCCACTACTATGTAATAGATTAGGGACCTTATCCTATGAAGTGTAGGCTTCGGATCTCGTAAAATTAAAGGGTAAAGGAACTTGCTCCCATTAAAGAGGGTGTACTATACTAGTGCATGCTATTGTCTAATAAATTGGCGCATATAATCTAATAAATAATCAAGAGATTCTAGGTTTGATACTTCTAGCGGAACTCGTTCCTTTTGTTACCTATTGGATTTCTATTTTATGATACTGGACCCATGAACCTGCATTTGTAGGGGAAAAAAATGCTCCCCAGCATGGTAACTTAAATACACATAAAATACAACGTTTCATTTTTACTAATGTTATCTTGCACGTTGCACGAGCTAATATTCACATATTTATATACTGTAATATAAAATTTTCAGATTTCAACCAAAATCGCTTCTTAATTACAAAGTTAATTTTCAATATTAATTTCATATCTTAGAATATTGATCTTATAAATAAAATTATACTAAATTTAATTGGTATCGCTTAATCACCTAATCTCTTATTTCATACTCATTGCTTATTTATTCTTCAGTAATTTAAATAGACTTGTCATGTTCAGTTGAAATACACAAATTTGCTTCTATCACTTTCTTTTGAATTTTTTTTATTCTAATATTTTAATGTAAATATAACTTTTATACAAGCATAAGTTCATAAAATCAAAGGATTATGAAAATCTATGTATCTAAAATATATTAATTATTTTCCACTGAAAAGTTGCACTATACTTATTCCACTAGTTTTCAAAATTCTTTGTGTTTTATGAATATGTTTCAATAGTAATTAATTACAAATTTTAATGATAAATTTACTTTGTTAGAATATAATTAAAAAATCTCCAGTTATAACTAAAATTATAAAGAAATTGGGTATACTGCATTGGAAAAAATCATCACTTGGTAACATAGTGGTTCCAGTTGGATACTCGTAGTGGCATTGCCCTTGTCTATTTAATTAGGTTTTCTATTTCCTTATATTAGGCTCATAAGCCCCTATTGTAATAAAGAAAATCAAATAATAATCCTACTATATTAGACAAGTTTTAATTAGTTTGGTGATGAATTTGCTACTTAAAGTGCATTGAATATTTATTTAGGTATTAACATTATGCAAATTCATTATAGATAGTACGCGCAAGTATAAAAAACCTGATTCCGCAATTTTTTTTAAAATATTGTTTTTTTATATCCTTACTTCATTTATTAGTGTTTTGTGTTATTGTTATTTGTAATCTTGGGTGTAAGAAACTCATCAATTCATTTGATATAAGTTGCAGAATCAATATAATACAATAATATATTAAACATGCATATTATTCAAATATAAAACTTTTAGTTTACACATTTTCAGAAATAGTGCTGCTGCTATTCAAAATCCATATTTTCAGATGTAAAATTTTATTTATTAATATGCTCATTAATTTATATAATTATTGTATTGTGGTAATTTTTGATAATTGCACATATGCTTTATTAGTTATTTTCGAGTATGAATTGTTATAATATCTATTTTTGCACATACACTTGATCGCCTATTATTTTACAAAAAAAATTAACTATTACATTGATTTATAGCTTTTTTCCTGCGAAAAGTAGTAACTTTTACTATATATTATGATTATGATTATGATTATGTGATTATAATTATGATAAGGTTCTGCATTACCACTGCCCATATTACAATTTCAATATAAATAAATCGACAATTTTTTTACGAAATTATTCTATACTTATCCCAAAAAATATAGTCAAGATTCGCCAACCTATATCAGTATTCACATCTACAGCAATGCATGGCTGATAGCATCAGTCACTATACGCAGCACGAGCTTATCATGTCTAGTTCCATTAACCATCTTGGGCCAAAGAAGTCATGATGTTGAAAGCTTGCCTCCTCTCTTTCTCTGCAAAAAAAAAAAAATGGAGCAAATCAACTCGATCATTTGAATTGGACGGTGGGGGTGTGGAATAAGAATAGTATTTCACTGAAGGAAGGTTCTGGAATTGCTAATGATGCAACCCTAAAAAGGACAAGCAATTGCTCATCAAAGAAGGGAAATAATTGTAAATAATATATAAGACAAAAACATAGCCATTGCTAAATAATTAAACCACGACAAAATACGTCCCAAATATTGACTAATCCATATAATTAGCAGTCCAATTTCAATTTAAAAACGTATTAAAAGGACAGCAATAAAGCTGATGAGGGGATGTAAGTCAGCTTTTATGAGGGGGAAAAGTCGAAAAGGACATCGCATCTTTTTTGCTGAATGAAAAGGACAACACACCATGTTAGGGTGGACTTGGCTTGGGAGAAGGGCATTTTCGTCATGATGGTAAGGCTTCTCCATCTTCTTGCCTCCATGGGAAGGCATGCCTTTCGGCAGTTGGGGACAACGTAACCATCTTAATCACGAGGAGAATGGCAATCTCGTCCTTGCATTACGGAAGTTGCATTAATCGGGTTCCTTAAAAAAATTATATCAATTTGATCTCTAATCACATCAATTTCGTCATTGATCACATTAATTTCATTCTTGATCAAATCAAATTGATCATTGGTCACATTAAATCGATCTTTGGTCACATCAAATTAATCTATCCGTGACGTCTTGCCTCAATGTTCATCTTTGCTCTTAAATTTAAATTCTCATGCATTTATTTGAAATAAATAATTAAAATAAAATATATTTTTAATATCAATATCTCTCATCTCTCATCACTCTCACCTCTCTCTCTCCCCTCTCCCGTTCTTTCTCTCTCCGTCACGCTCTCTCTATCCTCTCGTTCTTGCATTGGACATGCATAACAATCAAAACTTTTTTCGCTCTCACAGAGGAAGGAGGAGAGGGAAAGGGAGCTCAAGAGAGCAAAGAGGACGAAAACCACTTAGAATCATTGTGTTGCGGAAAGAGAAAGCTCGAGAGGTCATTAATAATGACTTTTACTTCACCCAAAGGTCATGAATAGTGACTTTTACTTCAGCCACTTTTGGTACAAAAAATCTATATGGCTAGATTTCTCTTTCTATAAGAAAATTATAGGATTTTACGATTTTTGATTTCGTTAAATGGTTTGAAAGATATTGTCATTTGAAATTTTATTGTTTCGTGGTAAAAATTAAACTTTGAACCAAACTTTTGATATTGTTTCTTTATTTTTTTACTCAACTCTTGTTTAGGAATTGTAATTTATTATATTAGCATTGCATAGAAACAAGTAACTTGTCTATCGGAGGTCCATGCGAAGAAAACGGATGATTTGAAAGTGGTTGTTCGACCACCATTTAGAGTAAAGAGAGAGGAGGGGATGAAGGAGAGTAGTAAGAAAAAAAGACCAAAATAATATTACAAAAAATGATCAGAAGGACCTTTTTGATAATCAGATCATTTCAGCACACTTAAAATAAGAATGAGGGATCAAATTGATATTTCGACCTAAAGGCTAAATTGATGTAATTAAGGACTAATTTGATATGAGAATCAAATTGATGTGACTAAGGACCAAATTAATATGATCAATGACAAAATTGATGTGCCAAAGGGAGGAAATTGATATGACAAATGACTAAATTGATATAATTTTTTTTTCAGGGACTCGATTGATGCAACTTACGTAACTCAGAGATGGAATTGTGATTTTTTTCTAATCACAAGTGCGTAGATCAGGGGGTGTTGTGCAATTTATTAATTTGTTGTATATATACTTTTATATTTGGGAAAATGACACTAATGGTCCTAAAAGTTTGCTATTTTTTGACATTGAGTCCTAAAAGTTTCACTTCGAATAACAAAGTTCTAAAAGATTTGAAAAAGTGTCAACATTGGTCCTAAATGTGACTGACCGTTACCGTGATGCCACGTAGACCTAACGGCGTCAAATTCGTCCACGTGGTCGTTAATACGATGATGTGGCACGTTGCTATTGGACCATATATGAAATCCGCCGGATTTCAACCCGACTCGACCCAAACAGGGCCGGTAATACCCGACCTACCAATAAAATCGGATTACACCCCGACTTGTCTGTCTTCTTCCTTTTCTTCTTCTGCTGCTGCTTCTCCTATTCTGTTCGACTTGTCTGTCTTCTTCCTCTTCTTCTTCGACTTCCAAAACGTTTTGGAATTGTTTCGCGACAGCGGGATTCTTCTCCGAAAATGTAGAGGATTCTTCTCCAAAATTCGCTTCCCCGAAGTCGCCGGCTACAATAACAAGCCGACCCGCCACATATTCTCTCTCAGGGAGAGCGATTTCTCCGGCGTGGACGAGAAGGGCTTTATCAATATGAAGTTCATCTCATCCTTGGAAGCCAAAGCAAGCGAACCGCTTTCCACCGGTGTGAACATGGGGCTTCTTGCTAGAAACATCAAATTCCCAGAAATAGAATTGAAGGATGTCTCATATGCTTCTTCTTATATTCGGACCAAATCTTGTTTTCTGTCTTTTGCTGGGAGATTGTATAGATTATTATTAGCAAAAATTTGGCCTAGGATGTGTTCTTTTTCTCATTACTGAGATTTTGATTAGTTGAATGCAAAACTAACCAATAGCATTCTCTCTACCAAATCCAGTAAGTCAATGATCTAGCTGGGATGTTTGTGGTTGTGGATCGTCTTCACAGGCATTGAAGTTCTCTGCATTATTTGTTAACTGAAAAATTTGTGGATCGTCTTAAAAAAGTAATGTTGGCCAATTAACTTTAATTGTCTGTGGTGTTCTCCATGCTGCAAAATTGCAGAGCACTCCATTTCTGTCAATCATCAGGTTGTGCGGCTCATCAATGACTGTA
The DNA here is from genome assembly GCF_007655135.1 of Punica granatum. NCBI lineage: Eukaryota > Viridiplantae > Streptophyta > Magnoliopsida > Myrtales > Lythraceae > Punica > Punica granatum. The sequence goes on from NC_045128.1 coordinate 7,064,237, forward strand.
AGAACGTGAGAGAACTCAAACAAATCCACATCTAACTCGTAAAGTCCCTCAGCATCACCGAATCCGTTTCCTTGTTAATCGGCTCCTCTTCGTTTGTGTTCACCAGAGCTCGCAGTCTCTGACTTATGCCGCTAATGTGTTCAACTCCATCAAAAACCCGAACCTGAGTGCTTACAACATCATGATTCGAGCTTTTGCATCGAAACATGGTTCCGAAAAAGATATATTTGTCAATAACAACATGATCTCAATGTATTCATCACATGGGGCGTTTGTGGATTATGCCCGAAAGGTGTTCGATGCAATGCTTGAGTGGGATGTTGTCTCATGGAACTCGATGATTGTTGGATATAGGGCCGGCAATATTTGATACGACACGATTACACGATACGGACACGACACGGAGTTAAACGGGTTTTGGTTGGGTATTTTTGATATTCGGGTTAAACGGGTCCAACCCGTTTAGACACGATTAATAAACGTGTCTTAGCGGGTTGAACCCGTGTAACCCGATTATACACGATTAAACCTGTTTATTTAACTGTGTTTAATCGTGTTACTGTAATCGTGTAACCCATTAACCCGTTTATCTAACTGAATTTATGAAAATATCCTTAGGTTAACCCTAATTTCGAAATTTCCATTGGCAGTAGCCGCAGTACCCGATTTCAACTTTCAATCTTTAACACGCCCCCCTTCATCCTTCATCTTCACAAGTCGAAGTCGATTTCCCTCATGCTTCCACGGTTCCACCCGATTTCCTTCGAAATTTGGATCCTTGAGTTGAATTCTTGCAGATCCAGCCTCCACCTGAGTCAAGGACGACTTCGATCGTCTTCACAGTCCAGTCAAAGATCTCTCGTCTTCGTTGCCTTTTGGCCGGAGGAGAACCTTACTGGAAGTATCCTTCCCCTTCCGTCGCCGGAGCTTCGATTGGATCTCGATCGGACACGGTTTCCGCTCTGATCCTCTTCGTCACGTTCCTCATCATCAACATACTCCTCTTCGCGTCCACCTTCTAGTATCAGGTATGCTTGCTGATTCTCATCACTGTTTCTGTTGCCGGAGAGGAATTAGGTGAGGCGGCTTGGAGGAGAACTCGGTTGGAAGATATTTTTACTTGGCTGCTAGCTATTTCTTCCTCTTGAGGAAATTATATGAGACTAGTTCTGATGAGTTCTTCTTCCAAAGTTCAACATTCTTTGAGTTCGTCTTCCAAAGTTCAACATTGCTTTTGTGTTCCTTTTTGTTCGTTCAGTTTACGATTGTGTTTGGTAACACCTAACTGTTTGACAGCTCAAAATATCTTTCTAGTATTGTCTCTCTCTCCCTCCCTTCCTCCTTCCTCATGCATTATGAAACTTGTGCACTGGGAATCGTCTCTGTTGAACCCATATGTAAATCTTCGGGGGCTTAATCCTGTGAGAATGCTATAAGCATCTACATTGTACTATTGAAAAGATTTTGTTGACTTATCTGCTGAAAAGAGAACGGTTTGTCCCTGATATTGAGCATTTATGTATTCAGATACTGAGTGTCCAGTTGTTTATATGCAGATGTACAAGAGCGAGAGCAACGGTGAAGGTGAGAGGCGTGATTCAATTGACATCTCCTGGAGGAAACTGACGTTCCATACGATGAAGAGGAAAAAGTGTCGGATGAAGAGTCTGAAGGAGAATCAGAAAACAGTTCATTTTTTAGTCTCGTTCATTACAGCTTTTCATTTGATGTCGTAAGCAAGACAGTTCATTTACTGGGTTGAATTTATGAACTGATGAATTCATTTTTGAGTCTCGTTCTTTGACATTGATGGCGGAACTCCTTAATGATTAAGTTGCCAGTGGAATTGTCAATGAACATGTCGTGTTTGCATAATTCCGGAACTAATTGTATTGGTAAGATCTGAATTGTATTGTTTGAAATTTTGTTGAGCTGCAGTGCAACTGTACAATGCATGGAGGAAATAAACGGATAAACGGGTCGTATAACGTGTCCGGGTAACCGGATTGAACGGGTAAATGGGTCGTGTAAATGTGTCCGGGTAAATGGATTTATCGGATAAACGGGTCGTGTAAACGTATACGGGTAATCGGGTTTATCGGATAAACGGGTCGTGTAAACGTGTTCGGGTACCGGTTATAATCGTGTCGTGTATTGGTGTACCTATTATGACACGTTTCGATAAACGGGTTTAAACGTGTCGTGTACGGGTTGACACGAATATAACCGTGTCGTATACGGGTTTTCAAAACCTGACCCGTTTAATAATCGTGTCGTGTATGGGTTATGACTTCGATAACACGAACCCGTTTAGACACGACACGTATAAACACGACACGATACGAATTGCCGGCCCTAGTTGGATATATGAGAGCGGGAGATCTTAATTTCGAGTCTGAGTTGTTTGGTAGAATGAAGGGCAGGAACATTAGAGATGGACATCGATGATGGGGAGGGAGTCGGGTGAAGAATGAGACATCGATGGTCGTGGACGGCCATGACGAAGCCGGGTTAAAAATCAGGCTTTCGAGTTTTCCAGTCGGTCCAAGGTGCCATGTCAGCAAACTAACAGCCACGTCGCAGAAACAGACGGCGTTAACTCTACATATGCGGGACGGTAACGGTAGTTGACGGATAGGACCACTCATGTTATTTTTCCAAAACTTTTAGGACCACTGTTGACGCTTTTCGAAAACTTTTAGGACTTGATTTTTCGAAATAAAACTTTGAGGACTCAATGTCAAAAAATGACAAAATTTTAGGACCAACAGTATCATTTTTCCTTTTATATTTTCCAATAAAATGTCATTATCCATTATTTCTTTAGAAAAATAGGAAAGAAAAAAAGAAAAAGAAAAAAACACAATTACGAGCACCAGCACAACTCCAAATATCTAACAAGATCCTCCCTCAGACTTCTACATAGGACAGAAGTGAAAGTATCGGACATCAGAGAAAGGAATCGCCACGGATAATTTGTTCTCATTCCATACCTCACGATCGATTCGGGATAAGTAAAGAAGCTTGATACATAGAGTTTGATCGAGAGAAAAATAAAGATATAGATGGTTATGATATCACGAGAATAATATTTTCTTGTCATAAATGATTAAGTTTGTAAAACCGCACTTGATCTTTCTCTTAGTTTGGGATGGCTCGAGTTTCAACATATGAATTTGAGCTAGATGTTTGTACTACACTTAGGCCAATGCCAGACTTGTTTGGGATTTTGCATAGGCTTAAATGTAACGTGTAAATAATAGAAAAACGTAGTTCAATTTCTCTGGTTAAAAAGTATGTACTTATTTTCTTTTCTTGGTGTATTATGTGAAGCAACTATATGTATATATTTCAGTGTGCTCTACTCGATATCTACAATTGTAAGGCTAATGGACCCGGACTCATTAGGTAATTAGCTGGATAGGCCAATTGAGGATAATATTCTTTCAATTATTGATTTTTTCTTATAAAATAAAGACTCAAACTCTGACATCTTTTATATATATATATATATATATATGAAAAAAGGCGTCCAACTATCTATATCAACCGTAAGTATAAATATTTTTAATTAATATCTTCGATCAGATTCTAAGTACAATTCGCAAATGTCTGAGGGGGAACAAAAGCTTGAATAAATGAGATAGATGCTTCCTAAGAGTGGGTCCAAATTTTGGTCTACATAGGATAGGATAATAATTAAAGCCAATTAAAATGGGTAACAACCACAACCTATAACAAAGCTGTGAAAGGCCACCCATTATAGTAAAGGGGGCTATTTTTCTAAAAAAAAAAATCGTAATTTATCATTTGCAAGAGTAACATCTGACGTTGGGATCAAATATTAGAGTAAAAATTTTAGGAGGGCGCATCCTTTGAAAACTTATGTTGCAAGCGCTAACAAGCCGTGATTTGGAAACCTCAATGAAAAAGCAAAAAAAAAAAAATACAAAAAATACAAAAAAGAATCTTTGGATTAAGTATCTCTTTAATTGGAAGTTCATGTGTATAATCACGGGGTACTGAAAAGTGCACCCTTCATGTACCATATAAACTGAGAAGAGGTGTATAGGCCCATGCGGGCAAATACATAATCGGAAGGAAACAAAGCAATGGAATCCCACAATATATAGCGCAAACGATGTCCTAGCATTTCATCCTAGCTTTTCGTCCCTTCAAACTGAATCCATGGGCTATTTATTGCGGAGCATGGAGCCGAAGAAGACAGGACTAACAATTACATACATTCCAGTATCGTTGGAGATACCCGAGAGACGAGACCGAATGATCTGGAGTTGAACTAAGCGCTTGTAGTTCAACTGAACATGCCAAGGAGTATACATGGCTATGAAGTATGAAATGAGCACTTTCATATATATGCTCATGGAAGTGGGCCGATCAGCATGCGCGAGAGCTGAATCAATAATCCACCATCAACATTTGGGGCTTCCCTCCATAGAGAGGAAGCAGCTCATGCTCTATTGGGCCATGACTGTCTCATCTAATCTGAAATCACAAATCTGTTGGGCCATCTGCCTCCATGTTCGACCCGGTTACGATCGTAGTGAATTGAAATTTAAGTTACATCATGATCATTTTGATATGAACATGGTAAATTTGCTTCGAAACCCGATATTACTGTGTCCCTCGTGCTGACAATCTGCGTTTAAGTCCATTTCACGGTTCCGACTTACCTGCCCAAGCATACTCGGTGTTGTGGAACGGAGAATTTGACCTAGCTTCTTCTCTGTGCAGACACGATGTTCCGTATTGAAAGCCCAATTGTTCTTCAAAGACTCCCTCGTCATCCCGTGGCTACGGCACACCAAAAGGTCCAAACCCTCCCCCCTTCCCCCCCCCCCCCCCCCCCCCCCCACACACACACACACAATTCCTGGTGGCCTACTTGGTTAAGGCTTGAATCAGTTGCCTTGGGTTTGGACGGTTTCCCTCTTATATGGAGAATAATGAGGGCGGGTATTGGAGGTAATCTCACATGAAAAAATTGTGAGAAAATCCATAGGTTTATAAGAGACAATGGTCTAGCAACTCATTGGCTTAAACTTTTGATTGCGGATGGGTCCGAGTCCAAAGTAGGTCTGTGGATTTATCCTAATAAGTGGTATCAAAGCCCAAGATAACGATCCTGGCGAAGTGCACACGCTATGCGTGGGAACTCATACCATACCAAGGTCCAAGTGTGAAACTCGTTACTAGTGAATGGCCTAATAATTAGTATCCGAGTTCGGAAGTAGAAGCTCGGCTCGAAATCCTCCACATAGTCGAGAAGGAGGAGAATTGTTAAGACGGTTTCTCTCCTATATGGAGAATGATGAGGGTGGATATTGGAGGTAATTCTACATGAAAAAATTAAGAGGAAATCCATAAGTTTATAAGAGGAAATGGTCTAACAACTCATTGACTTAACCTTTTGGATTGCGGATGGGTCTGAGTTCAAAGTAGGCCTGTGGATTTATCATAACACCTTTATATCTCACTTTCGAGTCCCTCTCCATGCATCAGCAATTCTTCAAATGTAAATTAGGTTTTGCCTCTAGTCACGTCTTGATGTACGTGGGAGTGGTATTCGGCCTGGTAGGTATACTCATTATAACAGAAGCTATGCCATAGTTATCTGTTTCGTTGCTTATTCTGAGAAAGGCGAGTAAGATGTTAATGACAAGCGCGGGGTGTACTGTCCGCCCGCTTTCATGTAATAATGTATAACTCCAATTCATTCACACTAAATTAAGAAACAAGTTCCGAACATATATAATTAACATCGCTCTCTGGCCACGTAAGGAAGTACGTCCTCTGTCGCAAGTGGCCAACGTGAAAATCCATTGCATTTATGGCTTCATGAGACTGTATTTTAATTATATATTTAATTTCAGTTTAAGTTTCTCTTATCTTAAAAACTTTTGCCTAAATGCCACACCTGACGTGATGTAGAAATCGGAACCAATCGAGACAGACCCCAAAGTATCTTCAAGTTGGAGTCATCCATGCATCCATAAAAATCAATCTGACAATTAGATAAAAGTTGTGTGAAACCGCCCATAGGATAGGTAATATGCACTTTGACTGTTAAGTAGTTTGGCCGTGTGCTCTATATATTTTCCCATTAGGAAAGAGACTCAAGGACTCTATACGTTGAGAGTAAAAGATTTCACACCAAAAAATTAGGAAGAATCTAATGGGTTTATAAGAGATTAGATATCACAACTTATCAGCTCAAGCTTTTGAGTTGAAAATGAGCACAATCGCTTATAGGTCCAATGATTATTTTCATGGTATCAGAGCGGATAATGCTTCCGCGCGCATGTGTGTGGGTTCACATCACGCCATTTGAAATGTCACTTTGTCGATAGGCAGCTGAAGTGCGCCCATGTTTCGCCCAAGTGTGAAACTCGTGGTCTCTTTGAAATCTAAGTACGGATAGAAACCCGGCTCATCTTAATTCGGTCCAAGCGTGGCCTCATTGTCAATTGTCATCCCCCTTCCTCCAGAGTACGAAAGTCCAGTCCCGGCTCATAGTTAATTGTTGAGGATGGGTTGTTCTAGTTCACGTGGCACGTGTAGTTGACTGTCAAAACCATACATTGTCACGTGAAGGTGGATGTTGAAATTAAAAAATTCCACACAGAAAAGTTAAGAAGAATCTAATAGGTTTATAAGAGATTTGGTACCACAACCTATCAGCTCGAACTTTTGAGTTGGAGATGAGCCCAATCGCTTATAGGTCTAATGGATATTTTACACTATATAAAAAATATAAAGTTAAATAACGGAATATAGATAATTTCACTTGCGAGAATCAAACCTGAAACAATTTCATTCCTCAAGAGCATTTGTCTCTGCATTACGTTTCCTTTCTCTTATTCTCTCTCTTATTCTGCCTTCCGCATGAAGTCTGGTTAGGAGGAAAATGGCTTCTTTGATCCAATTTTGTAGATGAAGCCGCATATACATGTTTTGGTTGTCCGATGTCATAAATGCAAGTTGATGCCATGGCGCATGCCACCCCTGCAATATATGGATCAGCACTTATTTGTACATACGATCTACGAAAGCCGGAGTATGACATTTCCGACTAGTTATGAACTAATAATAGTTTGGCTCCAGGTTGGAGGACTTTGTACGCTTTTACGTAAGGGTTAAGTTAATCATTTATCCCATTAAGCCAATATTGGTTGCGTTTAAGTCCATATAATGAAACACCTCGTTTCATGTCTATCTTCTCTTTCTTATTCTTTTTATGTAAAAGTTTCATGTTCATCTTATCAAAAATGTTGACTCCACGTTATGATTTTCAGAATACCGAATCCTCTCCCACGTAAACTCTTCAATTTTCAACTTGATGACATGTGTACATACTACATAGTTTTCTCAGGTTAATTATTATTGGAAAAGCCCACAACTGCCGTCTCATCATAAAAGAACTCGATGAGCCACCAAAGACTGTTTTATAAATGGAGAACAAAAATTGCAATCATGAGAGCTTTATCCATAGAATTCATTGAGGTTTTAGATACAAGTAATGCTCATCGAAAAGGGAAAAAAAGAAAAAAAAGAAAAGAACTCAGTGAGCCACTACAGATTTAATTAATTTCAGAAAGGTATGTGAACTTTGGCCACTATTTCAAATATAGCCTAAAAATAAAAGTCGTTTCAAAAATGCAATTGTTGTCAATTAATTATATTGAACACGACCAATCGGTACTGATAGTGGATTGCTTTGCACTCAAATTCTTATATATTACATGCTAGCGGCGGTGATGCTGGCCGTGATGTTGCCATCACGTAACATAGGTATAATAGTTGCGCTTTCTTATTTTAATTTCATCACTTTTTAAAAAAAAAATTCACAAATTTTAGAATATTAATTGTATAATTAGAATTACTATCTCATACATGAGAAGCAAGCATTATGGGGCCGAAACGCAAGATTCTAATAATATCTGGACATGTCTGAAATAACTAATAAGTTTTGGAAGGTAAATGTCTAAATCTAAAGCAACTTTTTGATAGCAAAATACATTGTCCTTAGTCCTATCCTGGAAATGAAAAGTTGACACAATCCGTTACAATAATTAATAGACATATACGATTTCACCCAAAAGAAAAATATGTATACATTATTGGGAAAATTTTCTGATGATGTTATCTTACCACTTAATATGAGAAAATACTAATAAATTCGCAACTAAATGGATAAATGAGATTGTTATAAACACATAGACGGTGGATCATGAATTCCCATAATATTGAAAGAATCTGATCGATTCTTCTTTTACCTTACATTATTATAAGGAAGGACTATTAACTATTTTCTCATATTACTAACAATAGTTTAAGATTCACATGATCATAATCATAATCTTTTTAGTAATTCTACCTCACCATATGACACATATACGAGCAATCTTATATATGTACTTAGTTTTAATTTGAATATGTATAAATGAAAGCAAAGAATTGTCGAAGAAGTAAATACTTGTTGTAATTTGATGTTGATAGATACAATTGGAAAATTGGCATTACTTCTCCTCAATGGTCCCAAACACTAAAGATTGTTCATCCATAATTATCCACCCCCTTTTTTTTTCAAATTGTTCTATTTAGCATTTTTTTTCTGATTACAAAGGAAACCGTCATGTACTAGGGGCTGAATTGTAATCAATTTAGAATTTTTTGAAGGAACCGAGAGGGAGAGTGCATAAAACAATTATGCAAAATATTCTGTGATGATTCATTCATCGGGGAAATCCCTTATAAGGACAAAATACATCCAAGAGAAATAAGAAAGTCCTAGAAAAACTAAGTAACAAATGAAGTCTAGCCTAAAGTAAGAATACTTTACATAATATCAAGATACAGTAAGAAAAATGTACAACTGTAATATCCCCCTCTCAAGTTGGTGCGTGAGGATTATGAACACCCAACTTGCTGAGAAGAAAAAGAAATCGATCTCGTCCCAGTGGCTTAGTGAATAAGTCCGCCAATTAATGTTTCGTGGAGATGTATGTGGCATCAATGACATGATTCTTAATATGATTGCGAATGAAATGACAATCGATCTCGATATGTTTTGTACGCTCGTGAAAAACCGGATTGGCGGCAATATGGAGCGCTGCCTAATTATCATAGAAAAGTTGAGTAGGTCGAGGTAAATTGACATCGAGAGATGATAGTAAGCTGCGCAGCCGAATGATTCTCACTAACTGTAGTGGCCATAGTCCTGTATTCTACTTCAGCAGAAGAGCGTGAGACAGTGGTTTGCTTCTTCGTCTTCCAGGAAATGGGACCGCCCCCTATAGTTATAAAGTAGCCAGTAATAGAACGCCGGGTCATAGGACAAATAGCCCAATCGGAATCACAGAATGCTGCGATCTCTAAAGACTGCGGATGAAGAAAGATTCTGTGTCCTGGTGATTGTTTTATATAACGGAGCATACGAATAGCTGCGTCCCAATGATCTTGACGAGGTGCCTGCATGAACTGCGATAGAATCAAGACCGAATAAGTGAGTTCCGGCCTAGTGATAGTGAGATAGAGCAGACGTCCCACAAGTCGACGATATTTTCCTGGATCAGCTAAAAGAGCACCAGTGTCGGAAGAAAGGCAATGATTCTGTTCCATAGGAACTCCAGAAGGACGAGAATCCAGTATTCCACATTCAGATAAAATGTCAATGGCATACTTCCGTTGACAAAGAAACAACCTCGAATCCATGTGAGAAACTTCTATGCCAAGGAAATACCTCAAGGTACCTAAGTCCTTAATGCGAAAGCAAGAACTAAGATACCTTTTGAATGTGGTACAGTGAAGAAATGAATTTCCAACAACTAGTAAATCATCCACATATATGAGCACCGCAATGAAGATAGTCCCTTTGGAATAAGTAAAAAGAGAGTGATCGGCTTCGGACTACTTGAACCCATATGCATATAATGCATCCGCTAATTTGGAAAACCAATTTCTGGAAGCTTGTCTTAAGCCATAAAGAGATTTATGAAGTCGGCATACTTGTCCTAGCCGATTGGAGGAGAAGCCAGGTGGAAGTGACATGTAAACCTCCTCGTGCAAATCACCATGCAGGAAGGCATTATGGATATCCATTTGATGAATTTCCCATTTCTTCATGACAACAATCGCAAGAAAGCATCTAACTGTCACAAGTTTGGCAACGGGAGCAAAAGTCTCACCAAAATCAACCCCTCTACTTGTGTGAAACCTTTAGCCACAAGACAGGCTTTATATCTTTCGACAGAACCATCAGCATGCCGTTTGATTTTGTAGACCCACTTACAATCGACAGGTTTCTTTCCCGGGGGCAAAGTGCTCAAGGTCCATGTACCATTGAGTTCAAGTGCTCGAAATTCTTCTGCCATAGCCACTTGCTATCGTGGATCACAAGCAGCCTCTTTATATGAACGAGGTTCAACATCCGAATCCAAAGTTGCGAGAAACACTATATATTTATCGGTAGCACCTATATAGGATAAATAGTTATGGAAGGAATATGGTGTACCTGAGGAGTTTTGATGTTCAGGTGAGTGAAAAGAGGAAGGATTAGTCATAGTTGTATGACATACATAGTCCTTGAGGAATGAGGGTGGCCTACGCTCTCGATTAGATCGACGTAAGTATGGAATATACCTTGGAGTCGGCTCCAAAGATGTTGCTGGACTTAAATCGAGCTCTTCTTAGAATCCAACGAAGAAGAAATCCGGACTGGGCTGTTCTGTTCATGGGCTAGCGTTATAGGCGATCTTGGGCCAGAGCCCATTGATAGGCCATCACCGCTGATCCGGAAAGAAGCGCGACCCGGAGAGGTTTGACCTGGAGAGGCGCGACCCGGAAATATGTGATCCATTTGGCCATCGTCCGGTCTTATTGGGCTTTCACTGGACTCTTTCATGCCGACGTCGTGGACCAGATTGTGGGCTTCTCCATTCACCTTGCCCAATTTTCCTTCTTTTTCATGCAAAACAGGATCCCGTATGACCAAAGGTGTGCCATCTTGCTGACCACCTATTCCCAAAACTTGAAAAGGGAATGAATTTTCATAAAAGCTGACATCTCTCGAGATAAAAAAATTCTCGAGTCTTCAAGTCATACACACGCCATCCCTTCTTCCCATAGGGATATCCAAAAAAAATACATCGCCGTGCTCGTTCTTTGAATTTGTCTTTAGGCGGTGATCTTATCTGCACGTAACAAAGAGAGCCAAAAACTCTCAAATGCGAGTAGATGGAGGGTTTGCTGAATAGTACTTCATATGAGCTTTTTCCAGATAATATCGGAGTGGGCGTCATATTGATTAAATAAGCCGCCATCAAAATGCATTCACTCCAAAACTTAGCTGGAAGAGAGGCTTGGATGAGTAAAGATCGTGCAACATTTAGAAGGTATCGATGTTTTCGCTCAACATGCCCATTTTGTTGAGGAGTATCGACACTCGAAGTTTGATGAATGATTTCCTTATGAGCATAGTATTCCTGCATATCCCGAGACAGAAACTCCAATCCATTATCACTTCGAATTATCTTCACACTTCGATCGAATTGGTTTTGTACGAGATTGCAAAAATTTATTAAATGTTGCTTTGCCTCAGACTTTTCCCGTATCAAATAAACCCATAAGCCTCTACTGAAGTCATTAACTATGGTAAGGAAATAGTATGCACCCGAATCTGATCGAACTCTATAAGCACCCCATATATCAACATGCACCAATTGAAAAATAGAGCTCGTTTTATTTAAATTGTTCGGGAATATAGATCGAGTTTGCTTAGCTTTATGGCAAACCTCGCAATCCTTGTTCACATCACTCTTAAACAATAAACCAGGAATAGACACTCAGGGAGATGGATGCCTGAGCCTTTGGTGCCACAGATCATTTCCTCGTATTGCTGCCACCTTATTGACTTCACGAGCTTGAGCAATGTGTCGCAAATAATAAACTCCTCCATGAAGCTCACCGACTCCAATCAACTTCTTCGACACGCGGTCCTGAATAAGGCAGAGATTAGAGGAAGAAATTATATGGTAATTCATTTCCTCTGATAGTTGGGTAACAGATATAAGGTTGCAATTAAATTCTGGAACAAGCAAGACATTTGACAATGTGAAATCGCCACCGAGGTGTACATTGCCAGCATGCGTAGCTTGAACCGACTTTCCGTTAGGGATAAGAACTGTTGAGTCACCCCGCGAAGACGACGAATTGAATAAGAGCCGGGAACAACAAGTCATGTGTTTAGAAGCCCCAGTATCAATAATCCATGCCTTATTACAAGATACGAAATCAAAACGGTTACCAGTTTGATTATCTCCTTCTTCATCAGGTCCGATCAAGCTCAGTAATCGTTGTATCTGTCCTTCAGAGAAAGGCAAGGTCTAGGACGACTGGTTTGCTATCTGCTGGTTTACTGCCTGCACTGCATTTGCCTGGCTGAAATTAACCGTAGACTTTTTGCCATAAGAGTTGTGCCGTTTCTTTCCATACGAACCTCTTGACCCTTTTGAGCTTCCTGCCTTGTATTGACTGTCTCGGCCACCAAAGTTTCGCTGCCCATCCATGTTTTTCGGGCATCCATTCAGCTTATAACATGTGCTTCTTGTATGCCCAACCCGATTGCAATAGTCGTGATGAGGTCGGTTTCCTCCCTGTTGTGCTGCAGGTCTGCCTTCGTTTGACATTTTCACCACAAAAGCGATAGTTTCTTGCCCTGATGACTTCTGGGAACGAGTTACAGCTCTCTGTCGTTCTTCTTGACAAATCAACTGATAAATACGATTAAGACTGGGAAAAGGTTCCATGCTAAGAATATTTGAACGAACAATGGTAAACTCGGGATTCAATCCCATGAGAAACTGGTGGCCTTTCTCCTTCTCCCTTTGCCCCAGTCAGTTCTGAGCTGCGCCACATACACAAGCGCAGGAGCAAGCTACTAATTCTAGAAGATTATCCAGTTCATCCCAAAGTCCCTTAAGAAAGCCATAAAACTCTGCTGCTAGTTTCCCTTCCTGTCGAGATGAATAAATCTCACTTTTGAGTTGGTAAATTCGCATTTCATTTCCCTGAGCGAAACGTTGCTTCAAGTCTTCCCACAAAATTCGAGCATTTTCGATGCACTCTATGCTCGGTTGCAGGTCTCTTTCAAGCGAGTTTACTATCCACGTGAGCACAAGCGAATTTGCCATCACCCATAATGGGTTGTTGGGATTGTCATCAGTAGGTTCAGGTAGGGTCCCATCAATGAAGCCCCTCTTGTTTTTCGCACAGAGAGCCATCCTTATTAACCGAGACCAGGTAAGATAGTTTTCTCCATTTAGTTTGCACTCAGTGAGTCGCAAAACTGATCCATCCGATGAAGTCACGGAGTATGGAGAAACCAAAGATATTACAGGTGCTGTTGGAGGTGGAGCAGCTTGGACATTTCCTGCAGGAGGGAGGGCAGTTGGAATTACGTTTCCTCCAGACATGATTGATAGTGAGTCGACTGATTGATTTGCCGAGAACAAGAAAACGATCGTGATTCAATCACGCGGTCCTCAGATCGCCATACTCTGATACCGTGAAGGAACCGAGAGGGAGAGTGCAGAAAACAATTCTGCAGAATATTCTGTGATGATTCATTCATCGGGAAAATCCCTTATAAGGACAAAATACATCCAAGAGAAATAAGAAAATCCTAGAAAAACTAAGTAACAAATGATGTCGAGCCTAAAGTAAGAATACTTTACATAATATCAAGATACGGTAAGAATAATGAACAACTGTAATGTTTTTGGGCCATTTTGTAAACAATGATTGTTAGGGGTGGCAATTGACAGTTAACCTGTGAAGTATATCTGTAACTTTGTAAAGGAAATGAAGGTATCGAAGTTGATTGTGGATGCCATCTCTCTCTGAATTCTCTTCCTCACTCTTCTCTCTTTCCTCTCTTTCTCTTATGTTTCTCTCCGTTACCATCAAATTCTCGAATTGATCCACACAAGAAACACATCCTAATACAATGGAATAAATATGTTAATAACTAATAAAGGGTACAAGTAATCCCATAATTAGGATCAAACTCGCAACTCCAAGAGTGTGCACAACTACACTATTTTCTTTCTCTCTCAGTTTCAAATGCATGGAGTCACTTCGAGCCCTACCTATAGTGTCTTGGCAAGGTTTTTTGTTTGGTCTGACTATGCGTAAGACCCACATGGACTTAATTACTAATGACAAGGGAAGGAGAAATAAATAGGAATATGAAATATTTACTTACGAAAATCGCATATTGAAAATTTTATATGGAGATGAGGACAGGCACAACCCTGCGCAGGCTGCGCTAAACTACCTTCCCTAATAATTTATTTCGTATAAGCTTGCTAGTCCAACCTTTCCCATGAAAAGTCGAAGTCATTGGTGCGTAATTTTTGTGTGTTTTTTTTGGGTAAGCTATCGGAAATTTTGTGATTCTCTTATAGCAGAATTAGAATTTAGCATAAACAAAATATGTGCAGCACATATATTTTGGGAAACCAATTTCAGAAGATTGAGAGGATATATGTGCCGGTGCCATCCTTCTGAGATTCATTGGGACCTAATTTTGTGATTGGTCCCATGATTAGTCAAAGTCAATGGTGTCTAATTTTGTGATTCTTTTATAACAAAAATTAGAATAAACAACCAACGTAGATTGATTCAAGCGGGTCAGCGATAATTCCGTTTAAGCAAGGTCTTGGGTTCGAGTCTTTATGAATACAAAAAATCACGCCACGAGAGTTTTACTCTTTAGTGGGCCTTAAAAATCAGGGTTCACACAAAAAAAAAGAATAAACAAAATACATGCTAAGCATATATATTTTAGAAAACCATTCTCAGAAGATTGAGAGGATATATAAGCCGGTGCCATCCTTCTGACATTGTTTTTCCTCCAATAATTGAAACGGGGATAATTAAATAAAATTATTATGTAGTTCGACATCTTAATTACTGTGAAATTAATATTGTGATTGACATATATATCACCGGATATATATTGAGAAAATTACATTTGATTTTGATCCACCGGCCAGCTGGGAAAAAAAAAGATATCGTGGAGGAAAAATTGCAAAAAAGAAGAAGAAGAAGAAGAGAGAGAGACAGAGAGATAAGAACGAAAAGGATGGGAAACCGGCCCTACGCCGGATCATATTTTCCCCAGTTGAGACCTCCTGCTGAATTATTGTACAAATTGAGTCAAACGATAATCGAGAGCGAGAGCAACGATCGATCTTTTGTTTGCGTCCTTTAGCCTCAAGTGGATGCAACTCATGCATAAATGCATAAAGAAAATGTTGGACTTTTCGATTATAGGGAAGTCTTTTAGCATCTGATGAGAAATAATAAAAAAGAAAATAACGAAGATTAATTTGCATTTGGTAATATAGTGGAGTTGAATTCAACTCCATTCCAAATATAAATATATATATTAAATGAGATTATAATGATGGTCAGAAAAAAGTATGTCTGTGAATTTATCATTAAATATGAGGAAAAGAGGAAAATGTAATGATTATGTTGTTAGGTTGATGAAAGAATTGAGTGAAAATAGAGAATTTACTATTAAAAAATTAACTGTATAATGATAAGGAAAAAATATGTATGAAAATTTATTATTAAATAAAAGAAAATAATGAAATAGTAATAATTATGCTGTTGAATATGAAAAAAAAATGGAGTGCAGTGTAATTGAAATGGACTTTAACTCCATTCCCAAACAAAACCTCCCAAATATCTTGATCCAAGAATCCGTTCGTTTTCGAATGGAAGGTGAGTGAAATTGTATCATGTCGCATCGTTATAATTAAAGAAAAGAAAATGCATTTCACACGCATATTTTTTTATATGGTTTACAAGTTAACAAATTTGGAAAGCGCATCGTAGACTAAATATATCGAATAAAATCTGAAACGGGCAAATACTTCATTGGTCAGCTGTCTCCAATCATGCTGGAAATTTAGATAGAGGATCAAATGATTGAGCGTGAGTCTAAGAGAAGTTGAATTAGATTTTTCCACATTAAACACATGAATGATTAAGTTTGCCGCGGTCTTCTTTTGAAAAGCTGAGCAGCAAAAACTTCGAATCTTCCCCCACTGGAATTAATTGGACATGCAAGCCATGACGTTCTCTTTTTTAACTTTTCTTGTTTCTTAATATTTACCTCCCTTTCTTCCTTTTATTTTTCTTCGGTGTATATCCTGACACTCGAAAGTCCAATGGGTACCGGATAATTCAATCCGAGCAAGTCGGCTCCCTAAAAAATAAAACTCTTCCAACCAAATAATTTCTCCTTTCATGAGATTTGAACATGAGACATTAATTAAATAGGACATATATCGAATCGCCTAATTCTTTTTTTTTTTAATTCCAAGCAAATAGGCATGTGAACGGTTTCCCGACATTTAGGCCAGGGTGGTTACCATATCTATTGTGGAGGTTTTTTTAATATGAAATCGAGCCATCATAACACATTTGGTACTTTTCAGTTCAAGTGTGTAATACTTTTAGTAATCATGATTAAATTATTTTTTACTTCTACTTCTAATTTAAGTGTTTAGCATTACGATTGAAATATTTAATATTTTGTATAATCTATCATCAAAATACTAAACACTTAAACTGAAATACTAAACATTTGAACTAAACAACGAAGCGTTTCATCGCAACTCAATGTTATGTTAGAATTGCCCCCATTGTTAAATCTAAACATGTCCAATAGTTTAATTCCACTTACTTTATACGAAATCTGAAAAAACAAAAGGACAAGGATGAGCAATATTCAGTTTGAAAAATAAAACAAAATCCAACTAAATCGAACCGAGATTTGTTTTGAGCAGTTTCATCTTATATTTTTTATTATTATTTAGGGAAAAATTCATATTGCAATCCATATTATTTTTTAAATAAAAATTAATTCAAGTTATTCGACACTTATTTATCTCAAATAAATTCTAAAGTTCGAGTTTTGTGAATAGAAAAGATTTTTGATTGGAATAACTTTATTTTTTAGGGGACCAACTCAGGTCGAACTTGATTAGCTTGCATCCTTTCGACTCCGGATAACAAGATCTACACAGAAAAACTTATATGTCATCATACACATAAACAACTAAAATCTCTCATACTTTCTGGGAAAATACTGAAAATGAAAAATAATAAGAAAAAGCTGCTACTCTATTATCTTAAAAATCTCTCGCATTTTTTTCTCTATCATTTATTTTTAAAATCAACAAATTCTAGAATTAAAACATGGGGACAATTTTTTAAAATTAATAAGAAGCTTTGATTTTGCACAAAAACCCGAGAGCGATCTTGTATGCGGACCGCGTACGAAAAGGAATAGTATAGTTTAAGTCCAAACAAATTTATAATTTGAGGGGAAAAAAGATAAAAATATTAAGACCGGTTATGTAATTTATTTGGCCTGAATAGGTTATGTAATTCAGTAAATCAGAATAAATTGCCTTTATTTTCCTCATAAAAGCTCTAATTTTCCTAAATTAAAGTCTTTTATTTTTTTGTGAATTAAAGCCGATTTTTTTTATAGTAATTAACTTATTTGTCTTCCAATACACCAAATTTTTGTTCCAATTCCAAGTTAAGTAAAGTCACTTTCGCTTTTTTTTTTCTCTCTCTATCAGCAAGATCAATTAATTTCCTTCCGTAAACTAAAAATAAAATACAATAAAAAAACTTTGGGGACATAAGCAAGTTCTCTACTTGATTAACTGAATGTTTCTTAAATACTAGAGGTGAATTGGGAGTTTCATTTTCTTTTTCCGTTTATACCATAATATCGGAAAGTCTAATGAACTCCGATAAATTCAGTTCGAGCTGAATCGGTCCACTAAGAGGTAATATTCTTCAATGAAAGATTTTCTCCATTTACAAGACTCCAATTCGATAGTCTATTTAAGAGAAAAAATATTGAACTGCTTAAACCACCTCTAATTGGTTGAGAATTTCAAACTTTGTTAATCCAATATCTCTTCTAAATTTTTTAAATAAGTACGTATATATATATGGTAAATCTAATTCCACGCGGTTAAATGCAGTCATTTTTCTTTTTTAAATTTTTTTGGTCTGTTGATTAACCATAGTTGACCGATTTGGCAGATATCAAGTCTAAATCAAACCTTGATAGTTTTTAAAAGCAGAAGTGCACATATCAGTTTGGAGGAAGCTCTTTTTTTATTTTTATTTTTATTTTTAAATTCTGGTTCTCTGGTTCTGGTAGGAATGGATCCTCTTCAGGTCTGGTTGTTAGGGAAGGAAAGATATTAATCACCAAAGATTTTGGTTACGTGTCCGTTTTAGTTCCAAGTCTTTGGGGAAGGTCGACCCACCACGAATCAATCAATCAATTAATTAATTATTATTTTTTATTACAAGAGAGATTCATCGATCCGAAATAATAAAATAAAAATTTTAATAATTAATAAGGGACATGTGCCCA
Source organism: Punica granatum (assembly GCF_007655135.1). Lineage (NCBI taxonomy): Eukaryota > Viridiplantae > Streptophyta > Magnoliopsida > Myrtales > Lythraceae > Punica > Punica granatum. The sequence continues at coordinate 7,082,739 of NC_045128.1, forward strand.
ATTACCAATACTGAGCCTGAATCTCTTTAGTTACCAGATTAGAGCGTGCATTATTGCGTATGCTGCCCCCTTTTGATTGTCAATAATATGATGTTTTATGGTACTTGGTGATCAGAACGCTCATGACTCTGGAAAAAGATTGAAAGAAAGGGAAAGATCATAAGGGATGTAAAAAAAACCTATAAATGAATCCAAAATCATATGAATTCAGTTTGAGAGAACAAGCGTATTGCACTGAGTTATATTGCCTGATTAATATATTGTCTTTTTTCGATTACAAAAGAGTTTCATGAGTTCGATAACAATGAAATATGAATCCTTATAGCTAATAAAGGAGTATAAGTTTTCATAACGAATATCGAATTTCAAACCTATTAATTATCAAGTAAAACTATACGCCGTAGAGTTACATCCTCTTTGCTGCCATTATCTTGTATTTAAGGCTGCGTGTGATAGAAATCCACGTATGTTGCTCCACTTTGATTATAGCCAGAAAAGGCTAATGGCCGACAGATGCATTTATCCACAAATTAGGAGTGTCATATATGCCAGTGGTTTTCAAAGGAAACATGGCCACAATCTTCGGATTATTGGGGGCCAACTCTGTTCGTCTGTCTCCATTTGTCTGTGCCTGTGGTTGGATTTAGCTGAGAGAATCGCAATGAAGTTTCACCAACCAGTCTGCACCCCGAAACCTGAGCTGGTCAATTTTGATTCAATCCACATCCTAATGACTGTTTTATCTTTTCGATTCCAAAACGACAACTTGATCGGATCGAATAGTATGACTCGATCGACCAAGGGAAGATCGCCAATTGCTAGCACAGTAAATGTCTACTAGTCAATACCAGACACGAAAGTAAGGGAAAGTATGCATCACACTACACATGGTCCCCAATAGGCTCGTCCGGTGAGGTGAATGTCCCTTCAATTATCAAAGAGGCCTCATGATCATTCACGTGCCGAATGGTAGTAATTACATGTTGTTCAATTAGAGGATCGATTTTATAGCCCGTATGTGCTCTCATATGCGACCTAGCCATCTATCTTGACATGTTCGTCGCCAAAAATAAAAAATAAAAATTATTGACTTGTTCAGTCAAACGAGAAAAGTGTAATATATTCATCCCTGTGATTCGTCTTCTACACTGCTTATATGTAGATTATATATTTAATTACTTGGCAGAAAAGAGGCCTTATCAGTTGAGAGGACACTTATAAGCTGCAGCTAGAATTGTCATTTGAGTTATATCAGTGTAATTACCTACCTAATTAATTACAGGACTTACAGTTACCACTTGTACCATGGAACAGTCAGTGAAATATATCCACATACATATATAAAAATTATGTTTGATAACCTTATTGAAAAAAAATTTGACACTGAACTTTATAATCAGATGTAAGGAAGGTATAACATTGGGTTTCTTGAACTCTTGTGCTGATCGCTTGCGCGGTAGGCGGTTATGAAACTATAGGTGTGCATAAACCTGACTCCATTTCTAAAGGTTTAGATTTAGATAATCCATTATTAGGAAATAATCCACTGGAATCTACCTTACAAGAGTTAGTTTAAGTGATTTGGCGTTTGCTTTGATCCCCTTAAGTAAGATCTCGTGTTCGAGTCACGTGAATAAAGAAAATTCTTGACTAAAAGAGTTTTAATTTTTAGTGAAATAATCCGACTCGAATTGAATTAGTATGGACTTGGATTTCCATATATAAAGGTAGATGCAGAAAAAAAAATTATTGGAGCCTCTCTAATCCGTCTTCGTATGACTTAATTTATATTTTGTTTTCGCCGCGGCCTGTTTACCTACCGAATAAGAAAGACAACATTTGGGTTATCCACTAATATTGTCATCTTCTTCTTTGTTAAATATATAAATAAATATGTACATGCACGCACTTTAAACTCAATGGCTTTCTCATCTTCCTCTCTGTTAATTATGAATTAAGGTTGTTCACCCATACATGTATAAATATATATATATATATATATATATATATATGAATTAAGGTTTCTTTGGGCCACAACGTATTCAGGTTGTCTTTTTTAATGTTCTTCTCCCTGCACCCACAAACTGTTCTTGTTTTCAAAATTATTCAAGATATGACTAATTGAACGGCGCCCGTGGTACGTGCGAATCAAGTAGGTCTAATATTATATGAATCATGAGGTTCAAATAATATATCCTGGCAGCGTTATTATTTGATGGCTTCATAAATGATCTAGATTTTCATTTGGCTCATCCATGAAGGAATTTTAGCACATGTTGATGCTGTACTCGGTGAATTGCTTTGCTTTTTAGAATAAAACGCTAGAAATATGGAGTCCACTGAGAGCTCATGGGAAGCAACAACCACTTCGGTACTTAACCCGACTAGCCTTTGTGGTACATAGTCGATAAGGTGTCATCATCCGTGATGTGAATAAGCGAAGCGATCATGAAAGAATTCATTAATGCAACCCTCCAAAAAGCAAAAAAAGGCAAAACTTAAATATGAATTTTTATAAAGGTAAATTCCTTCTGTATTCTTTGTGGTTTCGATAATTCTAGAAAGACCAATTTTTTTTTTAAATAGGACACTTACCACTCTTATTTTTATTGAGTGGTGATTGACTCAGCATGACTTGGACATTTAAATTAACTTGCCCCTTCATCTGCACGTTGCAGTGGGATTATTGTTTGACTAATTATTTTATATAGTTAATTAGATAATAATTCTATTATATTGTATGGAATAAATTGATATAGGATTAATTAACGTTATGTTTTTTTTTCTTTTGGAGAATTTTCATCTTTTAATTAATTAATGTGATAGTTTGATTAATGTGGTCGGCTAATAAATGTCAATCGTGTAATAGATGAAAGTGCTTAATTAATGTCATGGGAAATGTGAAGGGACGGACCATAAGGAGCTGAAAGTTTGAAAAGTGACAATGTTAATCCTCGCTCTTTGTTTTAAAATGATATATTATATACAGATGTGATACTAACAATAATAATATTTAGTTTAAATATAAATAAGTTCTAAAAAGTTAAAAATAAATTATAAATTATAAAGAATGGGTGGAGTATGGTTGGTTATGATCCTAAGACGGCCACCGCTGCTGGTCCCCACCCCCAATTTGAGGTCATCGGTAAGGCTGTATGGGAAAAATTTAAAAATCGAAAAAACCTACCCTACACTATAATAAAATCCCGAGCTTGCATTTGGTTTTCGAGTTAGATAATAATTCAACTCAACTTGATCTTGTGCAATAATTGTAAGTGTTGACAAATATATTGATGCGTGAAAATAAAATAAAATAAAATAAAAAATATATATATAGATGTGAAAGTATATGAGAAATTTATTATTAAAAAATTATTATGTATATATAGATGTAAAAATATATAGAAAATTTATTATTAAAAAATTGATTATAAAAATTATTAAAAAAAAGTATGTCATAAAATTTATTTTTAAATTAGAGAAAAATATAAAACAATAATGATTGTATTATTGAATTTGTGAAAAGTAGAGTTGAGTTGAGTTCAGTAAGATATTTTATTCAAAAAACAAACAAAGCCGAAATTTTTGATCCCTAGATGAATTTTAGGCGGTTTTTCATTTCCAAAAAACCGAGCCGCCAAAAAAGTTGGTTTCTATGCAAAGAAACCCGACCGTCCCCTATCCAACCGAAACTAGTAATATTATATTTTTATTTATTAAAATATATAATATATGTAACATTTAGAATATTTATTCATAATAATATTTGAAAAAAAGGGAGGAGTAAGATTCTAATATTATACTTTTGAGTTCAATGTTGTTTTCTTTTATGTTTATGGACTTACATTTCACATGATTTAAACATTGTACTTGTTCATGATCCTTATATTTGTTATTGGATGGATAATTGCAATGAATTTCATTTTTTTAATTTTATATTTTATAATTTTTCTTTTTAATTCGGGGACCAAAAAAATACCTGAAAAAACCGGAATCGCTAATGGTCGGTTGTTCTTCATTCCAAATGGTTTATTGTGGGGTGTTAGATTCGAAAAAACCACCCAAAAAACTTAGGGCTCGAAAAGTTTAACTAAAAGATCAACCCACCCATCCATTTTCACCCCTAGTCATCGGAGAGCTATCGAGCCTTTGGCGACATCATCTACGGAAGTGTATGTAGAAGGAAGAAAAAAAGGATTTGAAAAAGAGTACAGTGCAGCAATACTAATCCTTGATTTGAAAGAATGCGTCTGGTGCATCCTGGATTTAATTCCGATTATCCATGAAGTTGCACCCGTTGCCTTTATTTCTATCCCCTTCTAGATCCAGTAGAGGTTTTTTTTTTTTTTTTGGGTTACCGTCAAGCAGAGATCTTTAGAATTAAAGAAGACATAATTGTTGATTGTTTACCAGGAAAAAAACGATTTGAAATTATCATCTTATTGCTTTAATAATTGAAAGCTGCTGCTTGACCGACGGATTATTCGAACATTATCTTCTCATGATTAATTCAATCTATTCAGTCCAACTTATATCTGAGGAATCTTTAAAAAAAGAAGTCCGAATTTCATCATTCATATAGCAACTTTTCAATTGAACAGGTTTGAGAACGATATCTCTTAATGATTACCAAATTAATGTGATAAACATAAACAGCGATATATACCGACATGTATAAAATTTGAATCAGTATTCAGTTAATTCGTAGACAGTGCTTAGCCATAATTTGAATTATACCACCACATAGTTTTTGAATTTAGAATAAGCTGTTCTTACATCTATTATAATTCCCACATTCTTCGCAATTCTATTTTCTTGTCAGACTTTTGCTTCTTTATAATTTGTTTCTTTTATATATGATGATACACATGGATATAATTTAATCACTTAATTAAGAAAAGAGATTATTGAATTATAAATGTTAGGCATTGGGAGTTGTAGGATATGCAAACGCTGTTTCCGATATATATATCGAAATAGTCAAATTGCATTATCCATAAATTAAAAAATAAAAAAAATAGTCAAATTGCTATTACCAAAAAAAAATAATCAAATTTGCTTCATTTATTTATTTATTTATTTAAAAGTCGTAAAAGTTATATAGAATTGACTTCGAAATTTCGTTTACATAATTCAGACGGAGTATGCCTAAAGAAACTATGCATATGAATGCAAAGGTTGGCATAATTATTGGTCGACCCTACTAAGAGCTGAATGAGGTGCTCGATAATTTGAAAGAGCAAGAAAATAATTTGATTAGTAGAAGTTGTTGACCGTGAATGAAACAATTAATAGAAAAGTTGACTCGGTTTCGGTTCGACTGCTTATATATTTAGGAAATATATACTTCCCGTGAATATTTGAGTTTCTGAATATGTCTTCTTTAATTAATTAGCGCGTTTTGCGAAATTTTCTTTGTTTTTAATTCCCCCTCTCCCCTATTAATTATTTTCCCTAATTTCGCATTTGGGTTTTCTGGTAAAGCGGCACAAAACCGAATAAAGGGATCTTACAAAGCTCCCTCATTCTGGGAAATCACGTTAATAAATATATATATATTTGGTGTACAATCACGTTGATAATTTGTACAAGAAAACAAAAACGAAAAGTTAATTATGTAGCGGTCAAATCCTACCTAAGGTAACTCCTAAGGAGAACCAAAATTAATTTGCGCCTTATTTTTTTAAAAAAATTTAAAGATTTTTCAGAAATGACCTTAATTTTGTTATTATTCGAAAAAGCCTTCTCTGGGATCACATATTTCTTCTTTTTTGGTGAGCATCACATGAAATTCGAAAATTCAATGGGATCCGACTAATCTAAACTCATGCCAGGACAACATATGAAGGGATTGAGCTCTTTCAATCGTGAATTATTTTTCTATCCACTATACTTGAATCTGAAATTGTAATTAAAAAAAATAAGTACTAAATCACTTAAATCAATTAATCAACTCACCTTCATTGAATCAAACACATTAATATATATATTTTTCCCCTAAAGACTCTAATTTGAAGGGGTTCCTATGAACTAGTGCTCCCTCTCTCTCTTCGTGAGTTGTCTGAGAAAGGGTGGCCTCGAGAGGTTATTGGGGCCGGTGCGACGGAGTCCCCACCGTCGAAATTTTTAGAGAGAAGATAGAATGACCTTAAAAAATTAAAAAAGAAAAATAATTAGGATCATTTGATAAAAAGATAAGCTCTTATTACCAGGATAGGTGACACGATATAATGCTTTGATTATGGTATCAGAATATCACCCAACTTACCGTTGGAATATTCGTTTTTAGATGATAATTATTCGGAGTATTCTTTTGTATCCACTACTAATTGTTATGAGTATTATATTCCATCCCTTATGGAAGTGAGACTTAAAAAACGAAATTCTAATGCCCATCAATTCCTGTCTATATTCATGTCCATATCTTATCAAAAAGATAATTATTGATCTTGTTTAGACCCATGAAACACTTACTTGTTGCACTAAACAGTTTTCTTATGGCCATCGAAATATCGACTTTGCTTTGCACCCTCGAGCTTTAGTTGCTTAGCTTGGCCGCACAAGATAACGGACTTGAACCATAACTATTCCCTCTCCATAAGACATGTTTGGTCTTATAAAAAGTCTAGGGTATGGAATTGCTTAATTTCATCCATTGAATAACATGTACAGAGCATAGATATATACACTTGTGCCTATGAAGGTAATCGGAAAAATTAACAATTACAAAGGAATAAAGATGGAAAGTACATCACATAATATACATAAGAATATCGAGGGGGATCAAATCTTGTATTCCAACACCTTCATCCTTAATACTCCCCATCAAGTTAGAGCGTGAATATCATGAACGCCCAATTTGCCCAGCAAAAAATGGAATCGTTCCTTGTCAAGAGCTTTTGTGAAAATGTCTGCTGGTTGTTGTCGTGTAGGCACATGCTCTGTGACAATTTTTTTTTTTGCTGAATAATGAATATTATTAATTAGAAACAGCGTCTACAAAAGTACAAGGGTTGGGGTACCCCTAGAAAATACATAAAGAGGCAAAATTTGAACTTAAACCAAGATGGCCTAGATCATGAGCTAGGGTATTATCCGAACTTGGTATCCAAGAACATATCCAATTGGAAAAGCGATTAAGAGTAGATCTAATATCCGATACAATGCTCATAATCTCCCACGGTGGGCAGTGCAGGTGCAAAATGGCATCTATCAGTAGCAGGGCATCACATCGAAGCCAAATTTTGGTCAATCCTCTTTCTGCCGCAATCGATAAAGCAAGGAGTGCTGCTCAAGCTTCTGATTGAAGTGGTTTGTCTTCACGAGAGATCTGGAACCATGAGAATGATGGGGGCTATTCAGATGTTGTAGGACTCCTGATAGGCATGATCTGTTGATGTTCTAGGATGCATCCGTGTTGATGATGTTCCACTCAGGCCCCGTGGGTTCTTGTGAAGGTCCAAGATGCAAAGATGATGTGGATGAGCTTCCTTCTTGCTTCCCTGATCGGCATCCGCTTTCATTATGCTCTATGTAGTAGCTTTTGATTCTTTTGATGGTTTGATAGAGGTATCCTGGTTTCCCTTAAGCTCTGTGACAATGTGTTTGGCTAATAAATGCTCCCGAATAAAGTGACAATCTATTTCTATATGTTTGGTTCTTTCATGAAAAACCAGATTAGCCGCAATATATGAATTAACTCAAAAGGACGATCCGCTTTATTCATACTTAAAAGGAATGAAAGTTGAGTCTGCTTAGCTCGCAAACAAACGTCACATAATTTGTTTCATTGCTACGAAATCGAAAACTGGAAATAAGAGATAGATGTTTCAATGACGGGTGCCATAAACGTTTACGTCATTTCTCACAGTTTTCATTTCTCTAGCTCCAAATGCACACTCGTGAGCCACACCATCAAGTTGATATAAGCCCCCTTGTAATTCAGTCACTTCAATCAGCTTCCTCTCGGTTAAGTCATGTATCAAATAACGATTTTGTGAGAAAATTAATCCACAATTTATATCCTTCGTCAAACGCAACTAAAATTAGATTACAAGCACAATTTGGCACGTAGAGAACATTTTTCAGAGATAGACCCGGTCCTATTTCAACACAACCCATCTATTCAGCATGCACACATCGGCCATCCATTGCCCATATTGGATAAGGTCAATTAATCAGAACCGGATCAATCAGCCACTTCGAATTTCCTGTCATATGCACAGTAGCGACAATGTCTAGAATCCATCTCGCGTTGTTCCTATGGAAAGAAGAACTCATACTAGCAAAGTTGGAGGTATCCTCGATTGGATTAAGCAGCGAGAGCAGTTGTTGGACCTGCTCATGTGTCAGGGTAGCTGCTTTCCCTTCTGATGATTCACCCACCTCTACATCTTCGGCAGATAAAACAACCTATTGCTGTCTTCCTCCAAATGGTTGTTGCATCTGCTTTTTTAAACTCGACTGATTTGATTTACCTAATGATCATAACCAGCCCATTTTCGCTCAAAACCTGTCCTCTTGTGCTGTTTCCAATTAACCGGATAGCCAATTATCTAATAGCAATCCAACCTTTAGTGGCCTATCTTGTCGCAGGTACTGCAACTCACTCATTTTTGGTGACTTGTTTTACCGCAATAACTACAGGTCGACTTCACATCTTTGCCTCCTCCATTACTTGCAGCGAAAGCAACTGCGTCCATTGCTCCTCCGCGTCCTTGCGTTGCCACCTGATGTGATGCGGCAGAAGACATGACAAGTCGGTACCTGGAAAAAAATAGGTTCTGACGACCCTATTTCGAAGGAAATGGCCTCCGGAGCAAAACTCACGCTTCGCCGTAATTTTTCGATATTTAAGGCAAATTCCATCGTTTAGGCCTCAAATAGGTAATTTATGTTAATTAGGGTGTTCTGCACTTTTTGAAAAGTTCAGTTCTTTTTATGTAATTTAGGTTTTTTTAAACCCTATTTAAGTTTTCTGTAAGCCCTAGGGCAAGGAGAGTCGTCTTTTCATTATCAATACAATTAAGAGCCTTCGTGCTTTGTCCAATCTCGGATTAATTCGAGTTTGATGCCTATTTATTGGTATTCGTAGAATTATAGAAGGTTGTAGTTCCGGTATTTGTGCGCGAATCAACGGGTTTTTGACTGTTACTCGCGTTGTACGCTGCGTCATGATGGCTTTCCTCCGGTGAAATCATCTGATACAGCTTTGTTAGCGAGGGAAGTGGATCATTGGTCAGTATCTGTGGTCGCACTATTCCAAAAGTTTATGTATTTAGCCCCAATAGGAACTGATGAACCGTCTTTGCTTCCCTTTCCCTAACCAACTCTCATGCAGCACCACGCGTACATGCCGTGGCAGTAAAGTAGTCCTCCAATTCATCCCACAGTGCCCTCAACAGTGTGTAGCACTTTGACACAGAGAGACCCTCCTGGCGTAAGTTGCTCAACTCGGCCTTAATCTGTTGTATCCTGGTCGCATTTCCCTGAGAAAACCTCTGCTTAGGTCTTCCCACATCACCTGTACATTAGTTATATATGCTACGCTTGGCCGCAAACTCGGATCCAGAGAATCGAAAATCCACCTGATTAGCATCGAGTTGCATTGCTCCCAAAATCAACTTCTTGGTGTGCCCTCCTTTGGCTTCGGGATGGCTCCCATCGATGAAGCCCGCCTTGTTCTTGGCTAACAAGGCATTCAACATTGCCTTCGACCATGTCGAGTAGTTTGCTCCTGTGAGTTTTATGTTGCATCTGATATACGATAGTAGAAAACAATATGAACGAAAAAACAAAAGTGACATACGGAATTGATTACCCAGTTCGTCAGAAATTCTGACTACGTCTGGGGGCACCGTCAAGTCAGGTATTCCACTATTTTAAGTTAGGATTACAAGAGATATAAACTGCTATTTATAAGGGAACAAACCCTAATTACATCACTATTTGGAGTTGGATCGCCGATCTCGAACCGGATTCACAGTATTTCAGGCTCCATAACTCAACATTTTACACCTACAATTCCAACTCCTGGATTATCTCAACTGCTCAGATAATATGGTGATAAGAAATCAGTTGGTTTGAACTCTGCTATGGCTACACGCGCTCTAGCTAGGGTTCTTCCTCACCCTTTCTCTGATATCATAAAAAGTCTAGGGTATGGAATTGCTTAATTTCATTCATTGAATAACATGCACAGAGCATAGATATATATACTTGTGCCTATAAAGGTCATCGGAAAAATTAAAAATTACAAAGGAGTAAAGATGGAAAGTACAACATATAATATATATAGAAGAATATCGAGGAGGATCAAATCTTGTATTCCAGCGCCTTCATCCTCAATACAAATGATATTCACACAAACAAGCAAGACCATTACATGTCGACCCCTTTCTCAATTAAAGAAAATTCCCCTCACATGGCTAATTAAATTTGACACCAACGCAATCCTATATCCACTTGGAAAAGCCCTGCCGACTTTTACAACCGACTCATCGGATCACCGATGACCATTGTCCATGCAATCCCATGTTGTCACATAGGACGATGACATCTGGGCCGGCTCAATTCCGTGTGGCAGTCATCCATTGGGCAGCTGCCAATCGCGTGCTGGTTTAGGAAGAAGAATGATTTGACTTTTCTTTTGGCCACGTTTTACATCATCAATCAATGCCATAGACAAAGATAAATTATCTCCACCGAAAGAAAAAAAGATAATCAATTACAATAACGCATGGATAAATAACATATAAAGGCCTATAGTCAGAAGTATAGTAGATAACAATACAGTAAGGATAACAATAATAACAACGAATATTAATAAACATGGTCCGGTGGTTATATGACACAACTTTCTTGGTGATGATTCAAATTTGAGGCACTGTGACACTTCATGAGATTAAAATCATACCATGCACATGGTCTGTGTGCCGGATTTAAGTGTTTCGTGGGTTTGCAGAGTGTTTACATGGATTAACTGGGATTAATGGCGCCGATCATTCATAGGCCCCAATTAGGGAAAAAAAAAAACAATAATAATGACAAGAAAGACACCTTCCATTCAAAACACGTCCCTTACTCTGTGTCATGGCTTCAAACCAACTGGTCATCCTCCATTCCATGCAAGGGACAACCGTTAGACTTCTTCCAAACCTTCCATGAAAAAAGAAGACCACATGATCAAAACAAAAACATTAATAATAAAAAAAATATTGGACTGATATAACCTCTCTTTTTCTCTTTCAAGGGGCCAAGAGGAAGAAGAAGAAATATCAAAGGTGGGAATCGGAGGGAGAGAGAGAGAGAGAACAATCACGCAGTAACATTCTTATGGCCGCAGCTGCGACGAAGAAGCTGCACGAGTTGAGCCTCGGCCCGGATTCCGTCTTCTTATATCCCTTCTTCTTTGGCCTTGACTCGAATCGCTCTGATTATAAGGAACATCTCCAAGGCGTCTAAAACTTCTCGTAATCCACAACGAGGACACCCGTAACGACAACAACAACGAAGGACAAGTCGTTAGCTTTTGAGGTTTCCGATGGGGCACCGAAGCAACAACATAGGGAAGTACCAGTTCCTTCGGACGATCGGTGGCGGCACGTTTGCTAAGGTGAAGCTGGCCGTGGACAGCACAAACAACCAGTATGTCGCGATTAAGGTCATTGATAAGCACATGGTCATGCAGAGCAATCTCAAAAGCCAGGTCCGGTGACTAATTGAATCACACTCCGTATCTTCGTTTTCACAGCTTCGTGTGTTTCTTTCTGTTTGCTTGATGATTTTTTTCCAGTTTTCCATGCTTCTGGGAAACGACGACGGGCAGCCACAATTGAGCTCTAGTTTCATGGAAAACTTTCCTTGTTTCTGGAAGTACGATAATGAATGAATAGGAAACTTACATTGAGCTGAGCTTGTGCGAAGAATTCGGAAAACGAAAACAATGCTTTTCTGCAGTGGCAGAGTTTGTTCTTTGGGATTTCTTTTATGTTTGGGAAGTGAAAAACGACGGAACTGCATTTCAGGTGCAACGAGAGATTAAGACAATGAGGCTTCTGCATCATCCGAACATCATTCGGATACACGAGGTAACTAATAAGCTCATATGCAACTGCTTCCGACAAATTCGGGAACTCAAGAAGGCTTAATCGTATACTGTTTTCCTAAGTTTGAACCTATTTATATGGCTGCAGGTTATCGGAACAAAAACGAAGATTTACATAGTTATGGACTATGTGTCGGGAGGGCAGCTGACGGACAAGCTGGTAAAAACTTCAGGCTCGGTCGTCCCAGAAAGGAGAACTTGAATTCTGTTTTTGATAATTTCTTGCACATGTCATAATCCTTAGCTCATTTGATGATCAGTCTTATGAGAAGAAACTGAACGAATATGAGGCAAGGAAGCTGTTCCAGCAATTGGTTGATGCAGTGGATCATTGCCATAACAAAGGAGTCTATCATAGAGACCTTAAGGTAGGTTGCAACCGACTTTCTTCGATCGGTTTCATTAACTAATTCTCTTCATGGAGTTAAAAAGCAAACGAATAGTAACCGGTTTCTTTTCGTGTTTTTGGGTTCTTTTGCAGCCCGAAAACTTGCTTTTGGATAACAAGGGGAACGTCAAGGTCTCGGATTTTGGACTAAGTGCTTTGCGGAAGGTATTTGCAGGCTTGTGACACACTCGTTGTAGTTTCCGAATCATCTTTACTATGAAATCTGTCTAATAGTTGAATCATTTTAACAGCGAGGAGAACTGCTGTCGACGGCTTGTGGCTCCCCATGCTATGTTGCACCTGAGGTAAGAGTAGTACTCTTTCCTCGGTATGAACTTTTGAAACACCACTGAAGTTACGGCAATTCAGTTGTTCGGGAAAATGTTTGGAGAGAAAATAGAGCTGTAAACTATTGGGGGGATGAATCATGTAATTATGTCGGACAAGATTAGTTTGTCGAAGAACAAAGTTTAGTTTTATCAATCAAGTACTGATGATTTGGCCTTTTGTATGAACAGCTACTGACCAACAGAGGATACGACGGGGCAGCAGCAGATATCTGGTCTTGCGGGGTAATCCTGTTCGAGATGCTTTCTGGCACTTTACCTTTCGATGATCGCAACCTCATCAACTTATACAAGAAGGTAACCTTCTAATGTTCATCCGTCGAGCTGAAGGTGTAACTTTCCATGGCACGTAAAGGAAACAGATTACTAAGTAAACTGTTTGCTTTATTTCTGAATGCAGATCTACAAGGCAGAATACAAATTCCCGACATGGTTCACAGAGAGTCAGAAGCGCATAATATCGAGAATTCTTGACCCAAATCCTAAAACGGTATGTGTCATATTGATTTCATTTGTACGCTTAATCTATGAGACAGAGTAACATGTGAGCTCTTGATTTGCAGAGGATAACAGCTCCGGAGATCGGCGAGGATGCTTGGTTTCAGATCGATTATGAGCCTGCTTACGGCTATGAGTGTGACGGGAAAGACTGTGCCGATGAAGTTCGTGACGCTTTTGAGTCAGTCGAGGTGAAATATATCAGCAAAATCCGGACTTTACATAGATAAAATAGAAAGTCATGAAGAAGGAAGCGGTCCAACTATGACTGAATATAAATCAATTTTGAACAGGAAGCAGAAGCAGAGCAGAGCATCCCTAAGTCGTCGAGTTTCATCAATGCGTTCCAATTGATTGCGATGTCCCACGACCTCGACTTGTCTGGCCTATTCGAAGAGCAGGCAAGTCCTCTGCAAGTAACTGAGGTTTGAAATTCCAAAGTACGTCTTAAGTTTCAACTTATTCACGGGTTTGATTTCTGCTGGCAGGACGAAGTCAAGGAGAAAGTTATGCTCGTCTCAGACAACACACTCGGTGACACCATGACGAAGATCCAAACAGCAGCAGCAGACGTGAACCTGTCGGTTGATCGTTGTAACAACAAGGTGCGTGAAACCTTGCAAAATACTATATAATTTCTTGGTCTCCTTAAGCTATTATCCTCTTACCGATCAACTTTCTGCATAAATTCCAGTTGAAGATGCACCCGTCTCTGAAAATGACCAGGTGTTCTCGATCGTATTTCAGCTTATCGGCAGAGGTAAAAAGATCTACCAGCAATCACTGAAATTTTTAAAAGCGTGTATTGGAGACTTAAATCTCACGATATCTTTTGACAATATCAGGTGATTGAAGTTGCTCCGTTGCACTGTGTGATAGAAATATCCAAATCTGCAGGGGAGCTAGGCGAGTATAAAGAGGTATCTGAGGATTTTTAATATATCGAACTCCCTTTTATACGCTGATCACGAGTCTGGGAATCTAGTCGGCTGACAATATACCTTCACGAATCAGTTCTGCAGGAGCTTATCGAACCTACTGAAGGACGACTCAGGTGTTGCATCGCCAGCGCAAGAGTGTTAAAAGCATTTGAACCGTATATGCTTCTGAAGTGTCTCCCCATTGAGATTCTTCAGCAGACGATAGTGATAATGATGATAAGTTCACCGAAGTAAACAGGATCAAGAACTTCAAAGTTACAGACCAATAGAAGGAGTAAGCCGAACTCCGAGATGTTTCAACTTATTTACCAGCCTGCACTATGAAGATCGCGGCGGTTAAGTCACGAAAACCAGTCCGATTGTTTTCCTTTTTCACTTGTTATTTGGTGTGTGAAAATTTACTTCTCTTTTCGCATTTCTGTAAAGGCAAGGAAATACAGAAACTCCGTTTTATTGCTCGAGTGAGAAAGAGAGGATAATTATCTTAAGTTGGTTTGTTGTACTTGTGGACATTCCATGTTGAATTGAAGATACGGTATGCCGAGGTTGTAAATACGAGCAGTTTTGTCATAAGCTTCGGCGGCAAGTCTAAACATGAAATTTTTTTATCGACGGTACCATTAACACATTCTTTGTATGTACCATAAAATCTATTGATCGAATGAGCATTGCCTCTACTTCTACGGATTTAATAACTCTTCCGGTGATCCAACCCCGTAACCGTAACCATCATCGGGTTTCAGGAAGTGATTTCTCGGGGAACCGTAACGAACGGAAATCGGACTGCCACGGCATCTTCCGTCATCTACGCTTTCAATTTTTAGGGAAAAACCCCAAAACTTTCGTAATTTTGAAAATAAACCCAAACTTCAAAATTGTGAGTTTCGTGAAAAAATTTCAAAAATGGCGCCATCGGTAATTTCAGAAGGCTGCGGCGGAAATGGTGCCATGAACAGAAGCAAGAGAAGCAGAGAAGAAGCAGAGCGTTCCTGAAGGCTTCGGATTCTCAATACAGAGATGAAATCCGATGATCGGGGGATCAGATTCAGGGCGTTCGGGCAGCGATCGATCGTCTCGTCGTCGGAGTCCTCTCCATCTTCCGCCCTGTAAGAGTAACCCTACTTCATCTTCCGATTTCTGAGCTAATTTTCTGGTTCGGGTCACAAATTGTTGGTTTTTTGGTTCGTGAATTAGGGCAAAGGGTTCCGGTGGCAGCTCACGGATTTCGTTGTCGGCGTTCCTCAATCGGAAACTGCCGAAGACTTCTGTGCCTGCTGGGACGGTTCAGGTGCTTGCTTCTGATAATTCTGTTTGCTTGCTGAGAATGTTCAAGCAAAAAAAGGATGAACCTTTAGGGGAAGTTCGATACTTTTTGAGTCCACACTGAGCTAGCTAACCCATTCGACGATATGTTTATTCCCGAATCTCGAAATCCTGTCTCTGTGCAGGTTGTACTGATTTGTTGGGTCTGAGAATGATAGCAGACCTCTCTTCCCATGGATTAGAGAATATAGCAGAGTGATATGGAGTAGTAGAATTCATATGGTAGAATAATTTCAATTGCATCTGCTATCATGGAAATAAAAGCATGATCTATTGGCCTCCTCTTTCGGGTTTTACCTAGTCAGGAATCTGATCGAGTTACATTTTTTATTTTTTCATTTTTTCCTCACTGCGATGAGTAGTGCAAGTTCAGTCGCAAGTTCATGTTTTTTAATGAGAGGTTCTGTTTTTTGACAGACCAAGTCAAGGCCCTTCTCAACACTAGTGGAACCAAGAGGTCGTGTTTTGCCCCAAGACGAGCAGGGTGGGGATAAGGATGGAGTGAACAAAGAGAAGCGGAGTATTGATAAAGTAATCTTCCAGCAGTTCAAGCTTAGCGATAAAGAAAAGGAAGATTGTGCAGTTTCGTGTAGGTTGGACGAAGGTGGAAATTTCCAAGTTGAAGAGGAAGTGCAGGAGTCAAGGAAGCGGAAAAATCCTTTTCAAGGTGGGCTTTTGTCCTAACACTATTTGTTGTGCTATATCGCTTTTTCCTGGTGGGTCATCATAACAACCAAGTGAGTTAATCCGAAATTGCAGTTTCTTAGACAGGGGTTCTGTCAATAATGTAATTAAAGCTTCAAGCATAAACAGTTAGCAGATAATGGAATATGAAGTCATTGCTATTTCCCATTCAAATAAGCTGAAACTGGGATGTCATGTCAGTTGTTTGAAGTTATTTTAAGTGGATGAAGTTGTAGACAATCCTTGACGTCTTCAACTATAATGACCATACTTGCTGCTAGTTGTTTGTGTTAATAAGTAGAGCATTTTGACCATTGCAAAATATTAAAAATTCTCAATTGAGAAACTTTAAGTTCTCACTGAAGGGCCTAAATGCTTTCTTTTCCTGGATCAGTTGAAGGTTCTTTTTCCCTCCTCTATCTCCATTTTGTTCATTAATTAGGATTTTGTAAATGGCATTTGGCGGTCTTAGTGCTAGTCCTTATCGAAGTTTGTTGGGCAGGAAATTATAGATGTGCTCTTTATTCTGTCAACTATGCGGGAAACAAGGTAATGAGTTGGGTGGAATTTGATAGAGCATTGCATCAGCAAGTAATGAGCGTGAATTTATTGCGTGCTAAATAGTAGAATAACGGGATATGCCCACTAATTTCAGATGTTTGCATTCTACATCTTACTTGTCCGTCTTATAGCTTATGAAGAAGGTGTTTTTATAGGCCTAAAAATTATGCTATAATTACAAAAGATAAGCTTTGTGGATTATATGTCTATAACTCATTTTAGTAATTGATGAGTCATACACCGGATATATATGGATACTCAGTTATACGTAGATACTTATTTGTTATACAGCTGAAATGGCAAGCCTTTAGTGAGTTATGGGAATCCTCTTGCCTGTCTCCTTCAAGAGTAAATAAGCATCTCAAGAAGATGAAGCATATAGGCTTGATTTACAGACGTTTCGGGTATAAGAAATTTACCTGCTGATTCAGTAGCATCAGATGATTGGTCTATATATGTGCACGATACCGTGTCAAGTTTATTTTAAAAATGTTTCTATTCTCTTGTTATTAATCAGATTTTGGCTCTGCCATGCAATTATATGTACTGCTTACATGTTCCTGCACTACCATTTTGGAGTAATTGGATTTTTAATTAATCTGTTTGGTGAGCAACTCCTAGCAATCTTCCTCTTTGATAGTACTGTGAGAAACTTCAAAACCTGAGTCTGATTCTCATATTTATGCCATATCGAATGTAAAGGCATAAAGCAAATTCTTTGAGTTCTCCCCGGAGATCTCCAGAACCTTGCCCTCACATTACGAACAAACCATTAGCATCAGCTAATCATCAAATTAAAACCTTCCGTTTCAATTACAAAGATATTAATACTTATTCCACTCGTTTTTCATTGCTTCAGCAATCCATTGTTCTCTATTAATATTATAGTCTTTGTTCCACTCGCTAACAAACTGTGGTCAGTTGAGCTGCAAGGTGGACATCATTCCGGTAAGCATGTCGTCATTCTAGGAAAGGGCCCAGAGCCAAAGCCAAGAGGAAGGACAGAAAGCTTCATTAGAAACACGAAGCCAAGGACCGAATATAATCATTGTAAGTATGCAGAAAACTGTATTCATCTAAACGTTGTTCTGGATGTCTCTGTGCTTTCACCGAATTCTGCCATTGCTAACATACATTTTGATGAACTTAAGTGAAGCTCGTTGCATATGAAAGGATTGAGTTATGGTTGGTTTATCTGTCCCTTTTGATCATTGTTATTGTTATTTCTCTGATGGCAGATGAAAACGGCAGTGGCTTTTGGGACTCAAGCATGCTGGGCATTGACAATGATGAAGTAGGGTTCAGTGAGATATGGGAAGGCGTGGGCTCCACGACCTTGGGCGGAATTGAATGGCACTAATATTGAGGGATTCTATCCTGAACTTGGCCTTTGTAGATTGGTAGATCATAGCTCTAGTCTTTATGGGAGTCGAGTGCGTTCGTCGATATCCAGACATAATCCGATATCTCTTGATCAGGTCTCGGCAAGATGGCTCGTCTGTACATTTTGAGTCTAGCCTAGATTGTTCTGAAGTGAAGCCATCTGTAATATGGTCCTGCTAAACCTCTAACTTGTGTCGCCTAAACCGTTTGATATCAGACGATTCTGATAATGATATCGAATTAAGCGTTGAAAGGAATACTTTCTTTGGGTCACGTGCTCGCTGCTGCGGCTTCTGATTATGTACAAATTTATTACGGGACTACAGGATATGGCCGAGAGATTTGTGGGATTTCCATGTATCATATTGTATTTATTATGAGCCTTATTAGTCATTGTATTTTAGGGAACAATGTAACTTTACCTTTTTCTTTCTTTTACTTGGCCTATATGTATCATACAGTATAGTAACTACAATTAAAAGGGCCTATCGCGATATTTTTTGGGACTTTAGGGGACCCATACAAGCGTCGCCAAAAGTCTCGCGACGTTTACGATAGGCGTCGCCAAAGGCCAATCTATGCCGACCCATAATAGTAGTCGTCACAACCCCTAGTTAGCAGAGGACCACCTAGGGCGATGTTTGTATGGGTAGCCCTAGACTTGGCTATGACGACGTTTGGTAAATGCCGGGCATGGACTACCTATGCTAACGTCGGCCTCAAGAAACCTACGCTGATGTTTAGTAGGCGTTGCCTAACATCAACATGGGACGACCCATGTTTGTGTTGATCTAGAATCACCTTAATGGAGCAACCCGATGCTCAAATGGTGGGTTTTTTGTCAGCAAGCTGTCCGCCTGTTAATGTGCTTAAAAAAAAAAGAAGCCATCGCCAGTCCACCGTCAACAAGCTGATCGCTTGTTGACCGTGCCTGGCCATGATTTTTGTTAGCCTATGAACAAGCTAATAGCTTGCTATTAGGTTCAACCGAAAAAAAAAAAAAGGGCTTGCTATTAGGATACTCTCGAGATTTATTTTAATCAAATCTAAATAATTAATACAAGTATGCATGTAAACTCAAGAATTACATCACATAATTGTGTCAAAGATTACTATTCCACCATAATTACCAAATCTAATGTTACAATTCCCGACCAAACTAGGCCAATGTCACAAGATCAATAACACCGGAAATATTATCAATAACAATCCCAACAACTTGAAAATTCGTCATACTCATACAACATGGCCTTATATATGCCCCCTTGTATGATAAGCTTGAGCAACTTCGCCTCTACTGCATTCTTTCGAACCGCAACCTCCTCTTGCATTTGTCTTTGTAGAGCTACTTGTTCTTCTCTAAATTGTTCTTCTCGACGTGCTAGAGCTTTCTCTAAATTGTCCTCCAATAGAACAACGTTCGATCAATTAAGCAAAGGAACAATTCAAGGTGAAACCTCAAAATTCAATGCATAGGAAGAGAGAGGGGAAAAAGAGAGAATCGAAAGGGTGTTCAAGCAGACGGATTCAACAAACATGAAATTTTTCTCCAATTACCACCACCAACGTTTGTAATCAACCAAACAAGACCTAATTTTATTGCACTGAAACACTAGCAAGACTTTCTTTGTGCAAACCTCGCAAAATCAACTCTTCATGTATTGCAGAAAATAAAGCCCGTGAGTTATTACATAATTCTCATAGGTAGCAGCCTTTGATTTCACAATTTTATCCACTTCATTCTAACTCTAAGCGAACAAATCGATCAAATTTAATTTTCAAATGATAAACACTGAATCGATAGTTTCCCTCAAACATTAGGTTGGAACCCATTGACCAAAATTAGACACCAAATGCGACATTTTGGTTCATTGAGAAAATGAGGCAAATTAATGGCAAGAACATGGCTTGCTCAAATGAATTTTGGTCCCCTATAGAATCCGTCAAGAAAAGATTGAGCATAGGCATAGCGGCCTTACCCGGGTTGCCTTCTCATCTTGAAGCTTTCACTAGCGAACCCGATCATGACTTGGCCCTTAACATTAGCATCCTTCACGTACATCTCAAAGTAGTAAATCAGCCGCTTGATGGGAGCAGGCCTGTTCGCTTACACAGCCCCGACATCGTGGCCGCGTAGGTTCTCGCTGGTGTACTTGACGAAGAGCTTGTCGGTGGAGATGACGAGAAAGCCATCGGAGCTGTTGATCGTGTTCAGCTCAGTGGAAGCTTCCTCCTCCTCGGCCTCGACCATAGTGGAGGAAGCCACAGCGGAGCAGAGCCTCACCTGGTCAATTTCTCTATGAGGAATTGATAGAGGGGACAGTGAGAGAGCCAGATGAAGAAAAGAACATTTTTAATTTGACTTTTAAAATTTGGCTGGGCGGCAGTGAGAAAGGGGGAACTTTCTCGTCTGGCATTTTAAATTTTTTAAAAGAACTCAAGACTTTGGGCGACGTTTTTATGGGTCGCCCAAGACTTGTTAACAAGCTGCCAATAAGCTATTAGATTAGTGACTGTTGAAAACTTTGATCAATTCGCACATTATCAACTAGGTGGCAACAAACTTACAGACATTAAACTTGGTGAAACGAATCCCTCTCACCCAATGGCAACTACTTCCCCACCCAACGTAAGACTATATATGTTTGCTATATATATGATTTCATTTGACCAATGTCTACTACTAATAGTACAACAAATGAATTTGAGTTTAATTTATAACATACATAAATAAAGTGAGAGAGGGAAAGTATAATCAAGTATGGGCGCTCCAACCGAAAAAAAAAAGCACATAAAGTTACCATTGCATATCATCTTTTAAACGAGCTTCTAATCTTTTAAGCGAGATTTATATACAAATCTCTTGAGGAATTGATCTGCATCCAATCTTATCTAAACATGGCTACTCCACATACTTGTACAAACCTCATGAGATTTGTATACAAACCTCTCAAGGAATTAATGTCAACCCAATCACATCTAAACATGGTTACACAAAAATCACCGTAATAGTCCAAATCGATCATACTTGCATAACATCTGTAATATGGTTTGCCATCGGCAAGAACCATCACATGACAATTTTGAGCTTTACGAGTCCTATCCTGGCTTATGGTATGGAAGTGGAAATCATTTATAATCAAAGCACCAAAAGTAGATATCGCATCATTCGGTTCTTGCACAAGAGTAATTACTTCACAATTTACTTAGTCGGCAGCCGAACGACCTTTGGCACTCCATCCCAAGAGGTTAGCATATGCTAAGAAATTGTTATTAGTCCAAAAGAGGGAAGCTCGTAAAGTGAAACTCGTAGACATAGAGGCATCAAAAGCTTCAACTCCAACCTGTAATTGTTTCACCCCTCAATCAACAGCTGTAAGTACATGTCAAAATCATTACCCGGTCTTGATCTCTCGCCATGGGTAACCATTGATAATATGATAGACGACGATTTGATGCAAACCCATGGTATTAGGTTGTAGGGAATGAGAATAACCGGTCACATACTATGTTTGGTGCTCATAGTCTTGAACGGATTGAATCCATCACTCGCTAAACCCAACTGAATATTTCGAAGATTAGTGGCAAAGTTCGAATACCTTTCATCGAAAGCTTTCCAAGCTCTGATGATCTTCTTGGCTTGGTAATGGGAGGTCGGGAGGTTTACTCCGCTTGGATATTAATCATTTAGCTAGTCCAGTAGAATAGTGAAAGATTTTGTGGACCACTTATGAAGTGATTTAATAAGGAAGAAACGGAGGAGTAAATGAAATGGTCGAGCAAAACATCATAGTCATTTAATGGAGTTTTTGTTATAGATGTTGTACCTTGAGTCGTCTTAGTAGATTGAATTTCACGATTGTTATCACCTACAACTCCATGTTCAAGCTCGGTATTATTGTTCATTCCAAGGGCATCCGTAATGAGTTCTCATACATGCAATTGATCGTGTGCAACTGCTTCAGTCATTAGTGAACTTCTTGAAGGCTGCCTTGTTTGAATGAACAGCCTCTCAATTGATTCTTCATGGAAAACCCAATGCTTGTTATCTTGTAAAAAGTTGTGGTCAAGAATATGATTATATGCAATATCCGATGGATGGATAGACACTTTGTTGCATCGACGACACGAACAATAAATCTTCCCATTAAGTGTAGAGTTCTCAACCTTGAATGCAATAAATCTATGGAGATGGTCATAAACGGCCATGTAAACCTTGGATGATCGATCCAACTTTTATCCATATAATTATTTATGGAAACAATATATAAACATGTGAAACATTTGATTGCAAATTTAATATGCTTTTTGCATACACTGCAAGTATAAGCATATACACTCTTCTGACGAGTTTTCAAAGTGGGAGAGAATGAGAGACAATGCTTATTGGCAATTTCATCATTAATCTATCAATTGCGTGCTTAAATGAATCGAATTCCTGACCGTTCAGTTCTAGCTCGACATATAATGAATTATCGTCTTTCAACAAGCTGATATATTGTTGATAGTAGGCTCGACAAAAAAATTGGTTTTGGACGACCCACAAAAACGTCATCATAAATATGAAGGGACGACGTTACGGCATGGGTTGGCAAAGGGTTAACTTGTTGCAACTTTTCCACAAACATCGGCATCAGAGGACCTTTTGCTGACTCTTTTTCCCCAACTTTATGGTATGGATCGTTTAAAGCGTGTTTTAGGTGATGTTTATATATGGTCGTCCCAAGCCCATTTTTTCGTGACTATTGTGGCTGACGTTTATATGGATTGTCTAAAGCACGTTTCTTGCAACGTTTACTTATGGGTCGCCCTAGACTCCACCACATTAAACTTTTAGCAACGTTTATTTATGGATCGCCCTAAAAAAGTCTCCCTAAGCCGTTTTTATTGTAGTGAGTCAATGAATCTATGAGTCTTTAAGCTGTTCCATTCTTGACTTAACAAAATTCGGATCAAATTTGCAGCTGAATACATAAAGCTCGCAGATATTATATACTCAATTAATCCAATGTATGAGATGAGAAGTTCCAGATAAGGTCGTTTTTTTCATTGATAGTGGTCGTGCTGGAAGATAACGGCCATACATACCGGACAGAATGGCCGTTTTATTTTTTATGCATAAATAAAACAGACCACATAGCAAAATCATCTGTCATCTGTTCTGTTGAGTGAAAAATGGAAATGAATAAATAAATAAATGAAAAGTTGAGTAAAATAAAAGGGGCAAATAGAGAAGTCTCTGCCAGAACATGGCCACTTGCTCCTTGTTCAGTCATGGCATTTTCTCACCATTGATATGTCTCTTTGCTATGCTGTTCAATGCCCAGTCATGGCTTTCCTTTTCTTCTCTTTGGAAGTAGTAAGAATTTATTCTCTCTTAATCGCGAGTACAAATTTTAAGGAAATGGCTCAAGACAATGGAAATTACAAGAACAAAAAAATATCAGAGGAATCATTGAAGCAACTACATACGAATGAAAGATTCATGGGAAAACATTACAGCAGATATGCACAGTTGCTCAGCCATGGCATTTTAAAGTTTGTTGCTAATTCTTGCATAATTATCCTAATGCCTTACATTAATAAGCTGCCAGAAGCATGTCAATTTTCTCGAAGGTGGCTTCTTCAAATTCAAGTTCTTAATATTGGAATATTAAATATAATAAACTGGTGAATTTGTCAGATATGACACTTGCCAATCTCAACCACACACATTTTTTAGGCTTATTATATATAAGAACGGATTTGTGTAGTCTATAAATATATATATAGTATGTGGCCCGAACCTTCTTTTTCTATTTCCCCTTTGGTTACAAGGGAAATTCTGCGGCCATGGGACTGGTGAGAACTAGCTCCTATAAAGTCTATTGTTTTCAGGTTGAGTATCATTACAGTAGATCCTCTATCTCAATAGTTGGAAGTAATAATCTGAGCTTTCTATCCTATCTAACTTTTTGCATATATGTTTACACGTTTATCAAGTTTGTATTTTACCGTAGTCACTTCATGGGTACATCTACTAGATCTATCTAGTCATGCCAAAATTTGATAACTCTCACACCAATGGGAGCAACCAAATCAATGAAGAGAAACAATCAAAAGGCATGTGTATTGCACCAACGTAGTGGCAAATAACCACTTGACATATGAAAATTTGGTCCAAATCTAATTGATGACAAAAGGCCCCAAAGAAAAGGTCGTTAAAGACCTTTTTTTAGTTCAACTTTTTCATCGTTCTTTTTCTCAACTAAAGGAGGAGGTTCAAAAATCAAGCAGGAAATGATAAAGGAAATCAAGGCCTCTCACTTACGAATGGAGAATGAGTGAGATTATATGCTGAAATCGTTTTTCAAATTAATTCTTTGCAGTTGGGTGTAGAATTTTCTTGAATAGTTAATTAGCCGGAATAGTTTGCCATTGCAATTAATTCGCCCCTATTGTCCCGTTGCCCAGTACTCTATACATATGTAGTCAAGCTTTTTGCCAATTCATAATGTCCCTTGTCAGTCTGGTAGCCGTTGGATCCATTATGTGATAATATAATATAGGGTACATCATCACGTCTCGTTATTGAGCTTTTTTTTTTCAATTAATAAATATTTTGGTGAAGATCCTGTGATTGAGCTTGTGCCATGGAATGATGGATCACTTCCCATTGGCTATGTATCGGTCCACTTGGCAATTTTTACTACTAATAGTAATACAATATGTATATTGTGGGACCCATCTGATCAGAACTCCCACACTATGCACATGTGTCTTGCCCCTCTCTTGTCCATTCATCATATTTCCCCCGTCACACATCTTGAGCCTAGATCAACACATACATGCATGTGTATGTATGTTTATGTGTGTGTGTATATATACATATAACATTTCTCCCCCGATCTCTGTGCAACTGCAACCCCCTAAGAGTTAGGAAAGGAGCCCTAAAAAAAGAGAAAAAAGAATGGAGCCACTGAATCCCTTTTCTCTCCATCCTTTCCTTCTCTTCTTCATCATCATTATGATCTCCATCACCCCTCCTAGAACTCTTGCAACTCATCAAGAAGGAGCTGGCCCAAAGAACAAGACCGGGTCGATGACCGAGCAACTCCTCGCCCATGTGGTCTCCGAGTCGCTGCAATTCCTCTACGCGCACAACATCGTGAGGCAGTCCAAGTCCGAGCCACCGCTCACGTGGGACTACAATCTTGAGAAGTACGCCCGGTGGTGGGCGGGTCAGAGGAGACACGACTGTGAGCTCATCCACTCGTTTCCTGAAGGCGAGTTCACCCTTGGGGAGAACATTTTCTGGGGTGGCGGGTCGGCTTGGACGCCTGGGGACGCGGTGAAACTGTGGGTGAGTGAGGAGAAGTACTATGACTACAACAGCAACACGTGCGAGGAGGGTCAGGTGTGTGGGCATTACACACAGATCGTGTGGAAGGACACGAGGAAGCTCGGGTGCGCCCGGGTAGTGTGCGATAACAGGGACGTCTTCATTACCTGTAACTATTATCCGCCGGGGAACTATGAAGGCGACCGTCCATATTAACAATGGCTCGCTATAGATTATATCCATTGGCCTATATATATCAGAACGACTATATATACTTCGCGTATGAAGTTCTTATAACAATTACTTTTGGCTGGCGCATTGTGGCACTTAAGATAGTATGTATAGTATGATATCTCATTGTCATGTGAGATTTGTAAGAGATCTAACACGATATATATGTATAAGAAAATGTGCTTTGTTATATATATATATATATATTTATTTATTTATATCCATGCATTTGCCAGTTTATGCATCTACGATATGTTGGGTCTCGATGGGCTAGAGAGTAGGTGGTGGGCGGTGAACGAAATTAATTATTTTCTACAATATAAAAGGTAGAAGATATTCCATAAGAGGAAATATGATGAAAAATCTGAGCAGTTTTAAAAAATAGAAAAAATAGAAAAAAACCAGTAACTACTGACAGAAAGGTCAGGAAGTCGAAAAATCAGTTTTGCTTAATATGTCTCGTTTTTCTTTTTCTTTTTCTTTTTGCTTTTTTACTACGTACTTGGGTCTTCTTTGGGGAAAATATATATATGTATACATATATATGAGTACAAGTTACTAATGAGTAATGAAGAATATCCACTGTTACTTGCAAATGCGAGCAACCTCTTCTATCGTCTAATCGAGCTGGTTATTTTTTCGGTCAGATCACAAGATATATTCAAATTATCTGGTTGAGACTAATTCCCGATCGATATCTTGCTTATCATAACTAGGGAGTGTATTCCATGGGTTTCAATAGCTCGTATTGCACGTAATTCGTGCCCACTAACGGTGCAATATACCTCGTGTTTTATTGCACCGGCATCTTAGTCATATGCAATAAACATTGGGGTGGCCAGAAAAATAATGTGATCGCGGTGCAATTACTGAAAATAATTTTGGGATCTAAAGACATTGTAATGATAAACGAGATCAGGTATTGCAGTTTGAAGACACCAAAACGATAAATGAGATCATAATTACACGTATTTTTGCATGATTCGTTTGAACTAATTTAACTCCTTCGTCGATCGTCAACCTCTTGTCTCCTACGAAAGCGGTAACATCAGTTTGGTGTGGTAGCCACAAATATGAGACATTTTGCCTTTGTCATTGCATCTCTTTTCTTCCTACAAACCCTTCTACATCTCCCTCTCAAAGCTCGAGATCAATCGTCATGTCCGGATCTCGCAAACACATAATAGTCTTCGCGTTCCCATTCGCAAGCCACCCGGCCCCGCTCCTGGCCCTCGTGAGGCGGATATCTGCCTCAGCACCCACTGCAGTGTTCTCATTCTTCAGCACGGAGAAATCCAATGCTGAGAACTTCCCCAAGGACAACCCTTTGGGGTACGAGAGCATAAAGGCATGCAGCGTCGATGATGGCCTTCCGCCTGGGTTCATGCCCTCGGGGAACCCGGTTGAGCCGGTCCAGTTGTTCCTGAAGGCTGTGCCCTGTAACTTCTATAAGGCTGTCAAGGCAGCCGAAGAGGCGGTTGGAATCAAGGTAAGCTGCCTGCTGACAGATGCGTTTTTTGGGTTCGGGGCAGATATGGCCCGTGAAATGGGGGTCCCATGGGTCCCAGTGTGGTTCTCAGGGGATCGACCATTACTCGCCCATATAAACACGGATCTCATCCGGAAAACTTTTGGATCTGGAGGTGAGCAGCAGAAGTTAATTTTGGCAGTTCGAATGAGTCATTATATACCCGAGATCAGTGATTAGTGCTGGTTAACATAATTTCGGATGCTTACTTATTACTGTCACATGCGTGCATGAGGATCATCAATATGGTGTGGTTTGCAGAAATCTATAGCTCATTTTACATGTCGGGCGGGATTCGTTTTTGGGTTTCAAACGAGGCCTATAAGCCAATATAGTTGCTTTCAATCGTAATACTTCAAATGCAATCTAAAGATATATACAACATAAATGGTTACTATAAGCAATAAATAATTCGTACATTCAATTCGAATTTCTATTTTGATAAAAAAAAAATTTCCCTTTTCTGATCAATTTTTGATATCCTTACCAAGATGTCCTTATGAAATAGAATCTGTGGAAGCAATGAATTGTGTATGTATGTTTCTTGCAGATTTCGAAGGCAAGAACCTTGAATTTATCCCAGGCTTCGAATCAGTTCGTGCAATGGACCTGCCACAAGATATCATTGAACCGAATCCAAACTCCGAGTTCTCCGTCATGATCGATAAAATGGCTGCAACTCTCTCGCAGGCGACTGCAATCGCCATCAACTCCGTTGAGGAGTTGGACCCTCTCATAGTGAAGCAACTCCGCTCTCATCTTCAGAAGGTCCTAAGCATTGGTCCCATCACCCCATCGTGCCCAATGACGCCGTTCCCCGACAGCTATGGGTGTATCCCATGGCTGGACGAGCAGAAGCCAGCCTCAGTCGTGTATATTAGCTTCGGGAGTGTGATAACTCCGCCACCCCATGAGCTAACTGCGCTCTCAGAAGCCTTGGAGGAAATCGGCGTCCCGTTCCTGTGGTCGTTCCGGGGCAATGCAGAAGAGAAACTCCCTCAGGATTTTGTGAGGAGGACTAGGGAGAGCTCAAAGTCGAAGATTGTGTCTTGGGCACCGCAGCTCGATGTCCTGAGGCACAAGGCGGTCGCAGCATTCCTGACGCAATGTGGTTGGAACTCTCTGCTGGAGAGTTTCATCGGTGGGGTACCGACGATCATGAGGCCTTTCTTCGGGGATCAACAGCTAAATAGATTGTCCATTGAAACCTTATGGCGTGCAGGGGTCGGCCTTGAGAGAGGCGTGATCACTAAAACCGGGACCATTGCTGCGCTAAAGAGGGTTTTGTTCACTGAGGACGGGGTGCAAATGAGGCAACGAGCCAGTGAGTTGAACGGACTTGTCATGAGGGCCGTCGAGACCAGTGGTAGCTCTACCAAGAATTTCGAGTCTCTGGTTGACATTGTAACAAAATAAACGACTCCTATTCCTATACACTATTTACACGTACGTCCTTAATTCATTAGTAATATGAATGATATGATCGGTTGAAAGTCTAACGGGAGTTCGGCGAACTTATTGTGATTGATTATAGTTGATCAAGGAAACTTTTAGGCGAAGCTTGAAAGTTTAATGTACGTCGGACATATAAGAGATGCCCCCGTCTAGAACTTGTTTTTATTGTCCCCTGTGATCTATTATACCTATATTGGTTGTGTAC
The DNA here is from genome assembly GCF_007655135.1 of Punica granatum. Classification (NCBI taxonomy): domain Eukaryota; kingdom Viridiplantae; phylum Streptophyta; class Magnoliopsida; order Myrtales; family Lythraceae; genus Punica; species Punica granatum. The sequence goes on from NC_045128.1 coordinate 7,111,710, forward strand.
AACATTTGATAGTTTTAAATTGTTGTTATCCATATATACTGAGCTATTATAATGGGTGATAAATAACTATTAGCCATTCAACTAAAAAATATATACATATTTCCCGAGGAAAGGGAAAGAGGTCTGAATGGATCGCTGGCACAGCAATAGATAATCAAAGGAACACACCAGCCAAAATAAGTAATTACCAGAACACATAGTAGAACTGAATAAGATAATCCATAGGATGAAAAACACTATTTCATTCTAATTTAGGCATATCGATCGATATAGGTAACTATGACATTCATAATTTGCCCCAATTATTCGTGATCGCCTTCATGAATTTCTTCAAATGCATAAAGCGGCCGGTGCTGCAACAAGGGTCACTAAAAGAGAAACTGCGCCAGCGACTGCACCCACAACGTTGATCCCCCTAACAATCCATTTAAGAGCAGTCACGACGAAGGACCACCAAGCCATTATATGGGAGAGAGGGGAGAGAGACCTAACAGGAAACGATGTTGTGTGCAGCTCTAACTTGAGTTTGAATAAATGTACAAGACTGCATCTATTGGAAGTTGGAACCTCCTTTGGCCTATTTATAGTAGCTGGAGAGGGGCTAATCAGTAAATATATTGTTTCTTTTAACGATTAATAATGTTGTCGATGACTTCAATTACATGTGCATGAATCTCAGAGGGCATTCATCGAAGAAGGAGGAGATATAACGATATCCATGCATCCGATTGCATGCGTGCGTGTCTCTGGAAATGTCTTGAATGAGTCCTCTCAGTACCTTAAATTGATTAGGCTCGCATGAAGTCCTCTTGGTAATCTAATTAATTAGTAAATACCATGGGAAATTGATTAGGCTGGCATTATAACACAGAGGTAGACTCATGGTCTAATAAAAAGGAAATGAGAGAATGAAAGAAAGTGTAGCGTAATGACGTACGTTATTTGGTAATTAATCAAGAGATTTGACAATCGATATTCGTGATCGGACTACTTGTATCTCTTTATTAGTTATTAAAAATTACATATTTTCGTTATACTAGACTCATGTACTTCACTTATAACCGAAAATAGAAAAGAAGTAAGAGAAGTTCAAGTGCCACTGTCAACGTTAGAACCTGAAGTATTAATTCCCAGAGACGACAAGAGGCTGTATTACTTTATCAATTTGGAAAAAGTCTTCTATGTAATGGGTATATCACGTGGCAATGTCAAAAGCTAATAAAGTTTTATCATTTTGGTTTTTAGTATGTAAACAAAAATTTTAAAAAACCCATTGTTGACAAAAACAATCAATTGTTAATAAAAATAATATTTTTTATGTATCTTGTGACATAATCCTAGGTGATGTATTCATTACAAGACCTTCTTATGTTTGGGGTACAACAGGTTTTTTGTTAATTGTAAGGAAATATATTGCAGAGGTTGTATTTGGTATTATAATCCCACCTATAGATCTAGTATATTTTATGTGAGGAATTAATGGACGTACGAGCACGGGTTCGTCCCGACTTCCCCTAAATCCGTTAAGTATACAATCTCTCTTGGGATAATAATGATCCCATACAGTTTCCAAGCTCTAACTTCAAATTAGTTAATCTCCTAGTCATGTTCACCGTTCTCCATTATTAGATTTTTCTTTTTTTTTTGTGCCAATTATAGTATCCAAAAACTCAATTTGGTCTTGACTAATTCAATCGAGCTAGGTCAATCCCTTAAGGAGTAAATTTCTCCCAATGTGAATTTTCTTTATTCACAATGACTCAAATCCGAAACCTTACTTAAACAGAATAAGAGCCGAACTATTTGAACTAACTCACATTGGTGGGTCTCAAAATATTATTGATCTTTTAGTAGCCAACACATGGGTGGATTATTGAATATTATTGCATTAGCCTATCGACCGACTCTTAATATTATTTGTTAATTTTATATAAAGAATCAAGCCTATGACTTTCAGTCCTTGAAATTTCACTCGGAAAAGAATTGGGATTAGGGTCCTAGAGGTTGAGAGTACGCTTGGTTTCAGAGTTAAAGTAACTTTGATTTTGATTTTGATTTTGATTGTGAAAAAAGACAAATGAGATTGTATTATAAATTTGACTTGGGAAACGTGTGTTTTTGTTGTGTAGCGGGTAGAGTTAAAATCAAAATCATGGTTCTAAAATCAAACTCTGAAATCAAACAGACCCTCAATCATTCGACTAATACTGGACATATATGGCTGGCTTATGTCACGGGCAAGATGCCCATAATACTGATATAACGTTATTGTTAAAGATGAGATATATCAACATCCGTTTATTGTGGAAAGCAATAATTATTACGAAATAATCACATAAAATGTATCTTATTATGTGTATCTTAGGGAAATGGAGGCACGTGTATGATATTTTTCCACCATTATAAATTGTGTTAATGGTGAATCGAGACTTATTGCAGGTTTGGATCGAGAACGTTCTCGATCAACATATAATGGCCGGTACCCTTATAAATTATTATGTTTTTATTTATGATGCTAACTTTGCAGCACCATCTCTATAAATATAGCTAAATTTTTGTTTGATGATTTATTTAAGGATTAATCACCTAGAAAATCACGACTTTTACACTTTTTTTTAAATATAGTATGATTTTTGAAAAAGCACAAAAATGCACGATCTTTGCATTTTTTCCTAAATATAGTACGACCCTTATAGAGTATCATAGAAATGCACGACTTTTTAAGTGCTAGAATAGTAGCTAAACCATAAAGTCGTGCCTTTCTGTGTTATTATATAAAGTTCATGTTATATTTAGAAAAAAATGCAAAAGTCGTATATTTTTATTCTACTCTCCAAATGTCGTGCTGTATTTAGAAAAAAAAAGTGTAAATTTTGCATTTTTCTGTACTATTTTTTAAAAGTCGTGTTATATTTAGAAAAAAAATACAAATATCATACTTTTTTTTAGATGATTAATCCTTTATTTAATTGTGGAGATATGTACTATATTTTTCATTCTTGTATAGACGATAGGTAGTCTACCGAGGCTGAACTATTTTATGTTTTAGTGGGAATATATGCACATATTATTATACATATGTTTATAATTTTAAAAAGCCACATTAATTTAATAACTGAACTTATGCTATTCACATAAATTTACATAACCTGGCAAATATATGAGTCCCCACCTTCTCTAAAATTAACTATTGCTGCACGCCAAAACCATGTGCGCAAACACCAAATTATTTGCCACTTGAACTAACCCTCAATGCGGCATCCAAATTAATTTGGTGTTAATTTGAACGATTAGTCTAGGGAAGAATCTCAAGCCTTCGAGACGAACTTTCTTCGGGTCTTTGACGTACGTCTAATATATCCCCTCGTGACGCATGACGGAAGTTGTGTCCCAAGACATTGACGGTCCGGCTCTCATCTCAAAGTCAATAGACCCCCAGAGAAAGCTGTCCTTGGAACCGTTGGATTCCTTGAAGTAGTCAGATGCCTGATCCTCCGGTGACATAATTCCTCCGGTTTTGCTAACTAACGTGTTCTGATCAAGTTCTGTTATGTTGTTATGGATGTTCGAGTATTGGTCGATGTTTGGCTCGATCACACCACACCTATAGTTCATAGGCATCGACCCTCCCGAGCACGACGATATACTGTTTGGGGAACCCAAGGCGAGTGATCTAGTGTCGTACAGTGCATCGGAGTATGCTCCTGATTCAACCTGGGAGGACTCGAGATTTTCTATCTTCTCATAAATGACCCTCAGAGAATCATGTTGAGCGGCCGGCTGGATAGATGTCATGGCGGGGAAGTAGAATTCTCCATTCGGTTCATCCTCGGAATGAGAACCGCGCACGTTGTCACATTCGGGGCCAGGGGTGTGCAGATCAAGGGTTTGGCCTAGGTTTTGTTGTGGTAGCAAGTGAAGGCTTTGGATTATCCTTTCTTGGAGTAAAGGATGCAGCTTAGGCCAGAGGGCAGGGTTACTGTAGAAATAATTAGAGAGAGGGCTCTGAAGGCTTTGAAGCTGCAAATGGAGTTGGAGCCTTTCGAAGGCAGAATGGCTCAATTCGGATGGAGATGACGAGCTGTCTTGAGGCCCGTCGGCCCCTACATTCGTGCCGAGACGTCCTCTTGCATTACTTTGCTTTCGCCTCCCGAGCAACTTCTTCTTCAGCCGGGTGTTCCAGTAGTTCTTGATGTCGTTATCAGTTCTTCCGGGCAACTGTGCCGCAATTATTGACCACCTGTGTAACAAAAAAGATTTAATATCATTACGCATTGCAACTTCTACTGAGGAATATCAATTAAAACTTACATTGCGTAGATTTGCACTCTCAGAAGGTTCGAAATTCTACTACCACAAAGTGAGGTACTACGTCACCTCTAAGATTGATCAATGCGTTCGAAAGTCATTTGGTATTTTATCAAATTTCTCTGATCCGAATCTATATGTATATCGTTTATTAAAATCGACTTCTCGCATTACAAATTAATAAGATGTTATGAGAGATTCAGATTAATTTCGGACCTGCTGCCGATGCTGATGTAGAGGCTGCAAATGATGTTGTCTTCTTCCTCAGTAAAGCCACCATGCTTGATGTTAGGTCTCAGGTAATTCAGCCATCTCAGCCTGCAACTCTTCCCGCATCTCTTGAGCCCTACACCGCACATCATCGATCAACACGGCCACATACCACATAACTCAGTCATCTCTGTGATATCAATTTTTTTTTTCTTAATAAAAAGAACACGTGAACACAGAGAGATCGATTGAGGGTCGCCTACCGATTTTATGAGGAAGAGCAATCCAATTGCCACCGGTTCCGTATTTCTCAATGTAAGCCTTGAGCTTGGCATCCTCTTCGGGGGACCATGGTCCCTTCTTCACGTTGTCCTTGTCACAGCACGGGGCTCTTCCCATCTTTCTTCACTCGTATCCGTGCGACGAACTCCCTTCTCGGCTAATCTATTGATTTCTAGAATTCTTCGAAACCCCGATCAGGTGATGTTGATGGTGGAGAACTGAGAGTGAGACAGAAGTTAAAATGACTTTCTTGTCAAGAGAGATTTGCTTTGTTGGTGTGATTAGTCGAGGGAAGGACTGGCATATATATAGGTAGGGATTTGCTATACAAAGAGTGGGTAACCTGTGATGTGATGCTTATTATGGGGGACAAAAGTCATAAGCAACATTTCTTCTTTATTTATTATATTTTATATATAATTTATAGAGCATATATCATGTTGGGATATATGTGAAGCATGTTGTTGATTACTAGGACATACATTTCCTTGAAAAAAGAAAATTTGTCGAGGATAATACTTATAGGGTGGAACCAGAATAATGACTAGGTTTCGTTTTGTTCAATGCGGCAATTGTCTAATTAATTGTTAATCTATTATAAATTGTTAGAGAGTTTAATTAGGATGCCACATGGTATTAAGAAAAATTCAATGAATTTCTAAGAGACTAGTTATTTAATCCAAGCATTGTCTCACCAAAGTCGGGCAACTTTTTTACTTTGATACTATATTTTTTTAATGAAAATATTGATGCGGTTCTATTTATGAATTTAATAATAACAAAGGATATGAAATAAATCATCTCTTCAAAAATATCCAATAAATAAATACATTATGAAAGTTTGCAAAAAAAATCTAGAGGTATGTATTAATGGGGAGACTCAAAGCTGGGACAATGGACCACAAGATTGAAGGTTTGTCCAAAAAGCTTATGTGGAATACTCTCATCACATGAAAGGGAGAATTCCGTGAGAGAGTAGTTTATATTTATATATATAAATTGGGTGTTACAGTCTATCATCAGTTTAAATATTTAGATTGGAAATGCACTTACAACAACGTGGCAATCACCTATAAAATTGAAAATTTCACTTAAATCATGGTATATGGTATATCCATCTCATGTGATATCATATTATAAGCTCAATACATAAACCTATTATTCACGACATGGTTTTACTCTTGATCTTATCCAAAAGAAACTAATTGATCAAGAGAGGGAATAATACAGTAGTACACCTCTCGCTCGGTGACTAAAAGGTCTCAAGTTCGATACCTAGTGGGACTATTCGTATCCATTTATTAGATATTTAAGATTTATATTCCAATACACTAGGCCCATAGACCTCCCTTGTAACCGAAAAAAAAAATCGAAACACACTATTAATAGCCAAATTCTTGCATTTTTTTTTTGGGCCCGATTACATATTTAGAGTTGAATAATTAACTATTTATAAGATATCGTTTGCCATTGGAACCCAGTTTCTAGGGCTTATGAAATTCCCTTCAAATTAATATTTAGCTGTTAGCATCTCCATATCTCTCTCTCTTCCTTTCTGGATTGGTTAGCCCATCCGTAATTTAACAAATAGCAGTAGATAGAGATTGGATAAAAAATTTCTTGCTTTCTAATATATTAATATAATAGGGTAGCTTTTTCCATAGGTTATTAATAAAATAACATTTCACACCAATTATTCATGTAAACGATCGGAATAAAAGAAGCCTTCATCCTCTGGCGGTAATTTGTCGCCAAACGCATGCATCAATTATCAACAACAACCCAATTGACCTTTTCATTGGAAAATTATATTTACTGAGAGAACCAGTAGAATATATTGCTGCAGAATTCTATGAAATTAAATGACAGAAACAAAGAGTAAATTTCAATTAAAAAATGAAGTAGAGAATTATAGATTAACATTATTTCTGTATTATATTTTGACATAATATTTAAGTTGCTCCGTTGTAATTCATTTTTTTTGGCTATTCTGTTCATATAAAATGGTTTGTAATTAGTTTGCTCTTTTATTTCTGTTGATGTGAGTAAATGTGGGGAGGAAATTTTAAACTGAAAGTGTTATGGATTTAGATCTCTCTTGCAAAACCAAAAGAGAATATTGTCTAGTGATACCAGATCCCAATACAACATTTACGTTAAAATGGTTGGACTGCTTGCGTACCATGAAAGTTTAATATTATATTTCAAAGTTATTTTCTGTTATTTATTACCTGCCAATAATCTGGTTCGGATAATCTTAGATGGTTCTATCTTATAATGACATAATTAGAAAAAGAAAAAAAATAGAATTATGACAATTAAAAATAAATTACGGTAATTATTCAAGTGATTAACACTCTTTATCCAATTTGTTACGATTTGATTTGTACCTTTCTCACACTTCATAGTTAGATAAGGGTCACAGAAATTCTCATGGATTATTGTAGTTCCCTGACCTAGGATAACTTATTAGAAATTAAATGAGACAAATTAATATTTTTGGAAAATTATAACTATTTTAAACTTTTTCGATTGATAGACATTTTCAGTTATAATAGAGATACATTAATATAGTACAAGAAAATGGACAGCTAATAAAGAAGCACATGTTCTCTTAGAATAGGATTTAGCCAAGAAAAAATATGTGACTTTTCAAATGGCTGATTCAAGCGGTTCAGCGCATGTTTCCTTCAAACAATATCTCGGTTCAAGTGTTATTAATGGAGAAAATCCTCAATTGGACGAGCTTTACTTTTTAGTGGACCCTCGGCTCTAACTAAATTACTAGAAGCTCGTTGGGCATGTAGATACCAAAGTATAGATCGAAAATGAAAAGTAATAATGCCATTTTTCTCCTATCATTTCAATCTTTGGAAATGTAATGTTTATTCTATACATACACATATATATATATATATATATTCTATATATATATACATATATATATATATATCAATAGTTTACATAAGAAACGTAATTAGGCCCCCAGTGGCCGACGTTCTAGAATTTGGTTTCCATTACTTTTAGCTCCTCAAAGTTTCTTCGAATGTTGACTATTTGGTAAGTTTTTCTAATTTTGTACTAACATAAATCTTCTTTCAAATTTTGAGAGATGATTCTTCTATTCAAATATGACTTCTTATTTTACTTATAAAAATAAGAATTATACTTCGACATTGAAATTTTGCGAATTTCGAAATGCCAACATGAACCCTTTCGCGAATAAAACATAAACCATAAAATGATTGACAATGATAGAATAATATAGGTCATGATATTATTTTTAAAATTTTCAATATCTTTTGGAATAATCAAATTCACATGGCTAGAGCCATGTATATTCGAATGAAAAATACATGTGAATGCCAAGTATACTGTTAAGTGAAATGTTCTTTTTTTCTACTTAAATAAAATCTCTGATTCGAGTCTTATAAATGGTCAAAGTGAGCCGACCCGACTTGAATTGAATTAGTTGGGGCCAATTGGACTTCTGAATATCAGAGTGCATAGCAATAAAAGAAAAAAAAGTGTTGAGTTCATCTTCAATTGAGAAGCGGTGAGAAAGGACAATTCTTACGAAAGAGTAGGATCATGCCGAGATGGCTCTAATTGTCAAAACAAAAATCATATTAGTCACTTGTTTATTATTTCTTTTTAACTTTTTTTATTTTTCTATTCAACTTTAAGCACCTCTATCATATTTCCTGAATTAAGTAATCGTTCTTATTAGGAGCCCTAACTGTTACAACTTGGCTAGGTTTTGAGAATAATTGCAGGCATAAGAAAAGCAAGAAAAGAGAGGAGCAAGAAGAAAACAAGAGAATAGGGATATACGTGATTATCTCAAACCTTTATTAGAAGAAACAAGTGCCACTCATTGACCTCTGTTCCCTTTATTTAATTCATTTTCAATTTTCTATGAATTTCTCAATGTGCATACTTTTGAGATGAATATACCACCTAGAAATTACAAGAGGAAAACATCAAAATTTCAAAAAGCAGAGTCACCTCCTCACATTATCATGTTTATTTTTTAAAATTATCATAGGAAAAAACCATTTAAAATGTCAAATTGGCTCAGTTCTTTTTGGGGGTGAAGAAAACATGCTTCTGCTTGTCTGATTGAGACCAAAAAGAATCTGGTCATTGTTTGATACATATACGCACTAATCTTGATTTCATCATCATCAAGACTCTCAAACCTTAAAGGCTTGGATGCCTTTTTATTTTTTTATTTTTTTCCCTTTTTGGTGCGTGAACTGGTGTGGTTTTAGTCTTCGTAAGAGGATAAGCTTTGGATCACTATTACATTATGATTATACAATAATAATATTTATCTGTCTGAAATTATTGATGCTTTGCTCTTTTTTTTTTTTTTGGGTAAATTGTTTTGCTTCTTTTTTAGATTTTACATGTCTTGCATAACTTGTTGACGGAACATTAAAATAAGGCTCCATTTGGGTAATGGCAAAAGTATTCAATATATGGTGTAAAATTTCCACTCAGCCATTAGGGTTATCACAAACTTAAAAGTTCGAGCTAGTAGGTTGTAATACATGATCTCTTATAATTTCATGGTAATCTATATTTATTTTTCCGTGTGAGATTTAACTCTCAAAATATAGCCTTGCGATAACACTGAATAGTAATCGTTATATGCTTAAGGTGCCTTTGTATACAGTCAACATATGTTAAGTCATTTATTCATCTAATCTCTGACCTTAATACCCAATAATGTGATTTGTCAAAGGAGATTTCGTACAACACAGTCTTATATATCTTGCTGACTTTGGAAAACGGCTTCAATTTTCTCTATTTGCCGATTATTCCACAATGGAAATTCTTAGGACCAACTATTGGAAATTCAGCCGCCTGCCCTTGTATGAAATGTTTTTGTACTAAAAAAACAATATTTCGTACAAGTACAAAATGTTATTTGAAGTTACGTACAATCGACTGAATTCGGAGAATAATATTTTGTGCAAAGTAAGAAACGTTATTATCCGAGTATGAAAACATTTCGTACTAAACAGCGACTGAATATTCAATCGTTGGAACGAAGAATTGTCCCATTCCATAAAACATGTTGCCATGCGTTCTTTGTTGAGCGTAAGGTATTGTGGTTACATACCAAAAAATCCAAGCTAGATATTTCTTCCTAAAAAAAAAAGGAAGGGAAAAAGACCGAAAAATATTAAGCTAAAAGACCAAGAAACGAAGTGTCACAAGCTTTCTTAAGTGGCACGTAATGTGAATATTATAAGGTCCCTGTTGTTATCAGCAAATGTACTTTGAGAATTAGTGCATGAAAACAAAAGAAGTGTCAACCCTAATTGTATAGCATTTACTTTTTATGTCTCTATATATTATAATTTTTGATAATCAGTAAGTACAAACCTGTAATTTAATTTGTGAATCCCAAGAAATTGACTTTCAGATTTATCGATTGCAATCCAGAGCATAGTCTTCACTAACAATAAATTAAATTCGATGATCTGGTTTAGTAAATTAATCTCACTATGATGCATAACAACTACACTATCTATTATGTCATCAAGTGGCAGTTTTTCTTTTCTTTTTTTCCGTCAGATGAATTTTCCCCATTAATTAACATGAGGATTTGACGAATAAACAGATATTATTTTCTTCTCTCCCTAAATATATGTAAATGAATAATCATTCGAATTGCATATCGTCACATCAAAACATGAACTCAGAAACTAGAACGGTGTGCTAGACTGTTAATCCCGTTCAGCTTGAGGCAATGGCTATTCTTTTTGCCCATCGAGCAGAAGCAGTAGATACAATCATGTCCTGATGATTCGAACCCGGGTTGTTTACGCTAGGAACTTGAGCTCCTTACAATTTGTAGCAAAAATGCATGAATAAGCGAGAGCTAGTTTCTCAACGTGTTCTTCAATGTGAGGAAAATCACGATGTTATTAATACATATTAATCCCAGATAATATTCGTTGTTTGCCTGAAATTAAAAAGGAAAATTTATTCAGACTTTTCATACCCTTTCTTTTTCCATTCCTCATACTTTTTTTCAGTGTATATATTGATATCTGGAAATCCAATGAGTTCTGACTAATTCAATTCAAACTGAATTAACTCTATAAAAGGTAAAATTCTCACAATTAAAGATTTTTTTTTTTCATTTATAAGACTCAAATTTGAAACTTTATTTAAACAAAATAAATAGTGAACTGCTTGAACTATCTGTAGGTGGTTAACCATAATAATAATGATTCTACAGTTTGGGTTAGATCCAGGATTTTTTCGCTGAATATGGGTTAGATCAAGTTAATAAACCGACTGGCTGGCCCTTTGTGTTGGTGACAAGTGTCAAGGCATAGGCATTGCATTGACTTTCACCAAAAAAGTCTTTCTCGTGCGTTAGGTCTAGAGAGAGAAGCAAACAGTTTATAGATGGAAATTAGTAACGATAAATAAATAAATAAATAAAAATTGAACAAAATAATATTAATTTGATGGCGTCATGGAATTTGACTTGGTGGGATTTTCTTGGAAGAAAGTTGGTTTGGTGATGCAAATTGTTCTCTCTCCATCTACTACTAGTTGACTCCCTTCCTCACTTCGTTAATTAATTATTTGATTTTCTAATTATCCCAAAAAAAAATTATTCCTGCATTCTTCTTTTCCATGCCGGAATATTATAAGGTAGAAAATAATAAACATAAATATTAAACTACATAATCTGAATCTTCTCGGAAAATAACACTTGCTTAAAACTCAAGTGCATCAAACTTTTATGGCAAGGTTACCCATAATATCGATAGTTATACATAATGAACAATGAACTTGTGAATATTTGTGATCGTAAATATAATTATCTTATACCACCAAGGTTTGATTACACAGTTTGGGTCAATTGTCTTAAAATTCGAATTGCTTCTCGTGCAACCACAATTTTCCTAAGGTAAGAGTTATGCCCGATGTTACAGGGAGGTCCATTCGAATATGGAGAAATTCAAGTAAGCTAAACAATCCTGCTCACCACTAGTGCCTTCTTGAACTGTGCCTTGTGAGGGTACTTATGTCAGCGGGGGGGGGGGGGGGGACAAGATGTCCCTTCAACATTTGATGAAAGTATAAGCAAAATCAAAATCGATGTAGTAATGAGTCAATGCCAAAGTTTCTTTTTTTTAATCTTTTTTTTCCTAACATAAGTAGGTTTAAACATGACATGGACATGCTTAAACCTCGTTTTAGAAGGTAGATTTGATCCGAGCTAATTTTTATAACGTGACGACTCGTGATTCGTTAGCTATAGCTCTCTCACAGTTAATGATCAGGAAAATGTGTCCTTTATCAGGGTACTCAAATTGTGTGGAGCCAACCTTTGACCCAACGAACGAAGCAACTCGCCCGGTAAGTCTTCGGTTCGTTATGAGTCCATGTATGAGCAGTCACATCCCAGGCTTAGCTTGCATCAATGGAGAGCCCTCTTAATAATATGCACTTTGCAGAGGAGGAAGAAGAAGAAAGTCAAGTGAGGATTTTGAAAATTGGACTCCACACATGGGCAGATGAACCAATTCTCGGTTCAGTAGAAATGGAACCCACCATCATCACCCACCAAGAATCTCTTCCTAGGTACACCTGTAATTTAAAACGCCTCGAAAAAATTAAAAAGGAATTCTACCATCTAGAACTTCTAGTTCCGACAATCCGCTCCGAAATGGATTTTCAGGTACATAATCTCGTACAAGAATTCGCATTGAGATGCACATTCTTGCAGTTCAGATGGTGTTTCCCAAGCTTATATCTCAGCTCATCCTTACCAATGATGTCATTTACAAATTGGCAGTATCAATGCGAGTATCTGTAATGTACTTCACTTTTTACGCATTCCGACAAGATCTAACAGGGGGAAAACCGAGAGTCCGAGACAGAATGAGGTACATTCGCTAGAATCCTGTCAAATGAGCTGGAGAGTAGACAGCATGTACAAGTATCAAAATGGACTGGGGCTTGTACTAAGCCAAAGCTTTGGCCATAGCTGAGCGCTGGGAAAGCTGCTGCTCGTAGAGCTCCCGGAAGATCCGGTACTTGGCATCGTGGTACTTCTTCACCTTTGGGTCTTTCGATGGATGTATAACCTGTTCCCGTTTTATTCAACCAATTCCATAAGGCATTAAGCATAACAAACAGTAAAACACCAAGACCATGGACATATGAAAGACGCAGCTTTGCCACACGGGGGAGAGATCAAGAAATGTCAAATGTGTGTACTACTAATAACCTAGCAGGATTTGGTGAATTGTACATAAGTCGTCATTAATTTTCATCACATTTTGCAAGGAATGTCTATGGTGAGTCGAGGTTCATCCCAGTAGATCTAAGATAAGTTCATTTATTTTAAAGTTTTTGCTCCAGATAATATGCCCTGAGTCGAGTCACCATAATTTATAGTTGCTTAAGTAGGATAATTCTAGAATATTCCGAACTATCTGGACCCACAAATGAAGGAGAAGAATACATAAAAGAAGAATCAATATCAAAATTAATGAACTCTTGTCGATACCTGTCCTGGTGCACTCAGTGCCTTCATGGCCTCATTCAAACTAGGATACTTTTTCGCTGCAACTGCCCCGAGAATAGCAGCACCTAAAAGGACAGATTCACTTTCTCTTGGAAGAATAATGGGGCAACCTGCATGACAAATGGAAAATCTCTTGGGGTTACTACAACAGCTTGCCAAGGAATGCAGATGTTGATCAGGAGTGCCATTATGAAACCAGAGAAAATACCGATGATATCTGCATGCTGTTGAAGAAACAATGAATTCTTAGCAAGTCCTCCACATGCAAGGAGCGTGTCAATCTGGAGGAAAAAAGAGAATCAGTGGGATATATGCTGAAATTCAGAAACAGTAACATACACGTACAAAGAGTAAATAATATAACCCTGCATAGAGTGAATCGTGGTCACTGAAATTAAATCCCATAAGAGAAGTAATATCTGACCATTGAACACTACAAGAAAAATCAGAGGTCATTCTCTGGGATGTACAAGCAAATATATAACTGTAAGCCCGGCGGTATGCCTAATTTCCCACAAGAGAAGTATCTATTAAATTGAACACAAAGAATTATACGGATGAGAAGGTATTTTTTTATCACCTTATGACCGTGGGCATTGCAATGTTCCACAATGTGGCGTGTACCATAAGCAATACCCTGAACAGTAGCGAGGTATAAAAGAGCTAACTGTTTCTCACTGGAGTCGAGAGACAACCCAAAAATTACTCCCTTTGCTTTTGGATCAGCAAGTGGAGACCTGTGACAACAAGCCCTCATTTCTTCATTTCTGAATGAAACATTTTGAGCTACGTAACATAAGCAAATCAACCTGTCAACTGTAACCAATGCACCTGTTTCCATGAAAGTCGGGTAGGACATGTATATCTTGAGTCAAAGCAGCGAGAAATGGGGAATTGTGGTCTTGAACCATTGCTTCTAACATCTTGTTCAGTAGTTCAAACAATGAAATTTCTGTATATGAAAAGATTATAATGCAAGTTAGTGTAAGATGAAAAGGATTGGTTCTTTGGGATGGATATGAGCATGAAAAGTATCAAAGACGGTTTAGAAATTACTCTGTGAAGCAGCACGATTTGCAAGGATAGAAGAAGCAACATGATTTTCGATTACATAGTCTAGTAGTGCACCGGTAGCACTCTGCCCACCCTCTGTGAGCCAGTATTCTGGGACCATCGCTGAAGAAAGAAAGAGAGAAAGAAAGAAAGAGATGTGAATTAATAATGGAAGAATCTCCAGTATTTTGATAGAAAAATTGCAGCAAAATAAATAAAAAATAAAAAAATCCCCAATAATTTGTTTTCCTTCTGGTGGGAAAAAGAAAAAAGAAAAAGTATGAGGATTTTGACATGCAGATTTTTCTTGGACAAGTACTCACACTGCAGGCACCTCAACTAGAAATGACTCCAAGAGTGTCATTACTGGAGTTATTTTCTTCACATAGTTATTAAAGGTTTTTTTTTTTTTGGTGGATCGGTTTATAAAGGTGTTAGATAAACTGATGTAGGAGAGAACTCAATATGTAATCCACCTGATATGTTAGGCCAAAAGGCTACCGATTATATTAAAGAGATCATCTATAGACTTCCAGTCTGTAGTTCACTGTTGCTTCGGCACATTACATCCGCAACACCAGGGATGATTTATGTTTTTCTAGTCAGTGAACTGTCCATGCATGATGAAGCCTATGAGAATTATACCTGACCAAAAAGGTCCCCAAACGCCAGGAATGAACAGCTTGCTCTGGGATACAGCCATATGGCAAGTAGAAGTACCGCAGACTAGCACCATTCGGCGGCAAATAGCGTCCTTGTCATGCTCTGGTAACATAAAAAGTTGAGTTAAGACTTATTTACGGCCAAGAATCACGTCTTTCCATAGTTTGAAACAAGAATACCTTTAGCCTCGGTATCTGACTTTGGAACACTTTCTATAACCCCAATACCTCCGGCATGAGCATCAATCAATGAAGTTCCTACAGGAGTCCCTGCCACCAGGCCTAGTTCCTAAATATTGAGTTAAACTGCTTAGAAAATGATGCACTGTTAGTACATTAGATATATCCTAGAGATAAAACGTGCTTCCCATAGCCTATATATATATGTTAGGATAACTGCCTTTTGATTATATATGAACATCAAGGCAGTGCCACTAGAAATTAAAGGGAAAAGCTCTTGCCTTTGCAGCAGTTGGAGTTAAACCAGATCCCAAAGGATGTCCAGGAAAAGCAACACTTCTTCCTGTGGGCATGAATTATCAAGTGTATAGGTGCAACAAGTTCAGGATGTGGATGAAAAAAATTGTAAAGAATCATAACGCCAATTGAATAAATTAACTTAATATTCTATTTCTTTTTTAGATAATGTATGCTTAGAAAATTTCACAGTGGTAGAAGAATTTATATCATCACAACTCAGTCTAAAGGTCATAACAGACAATCTTGAAAAGAAAACAGCTGAGACAAATTCTCACGCCTGCCCAAAAATCTAAACAGAAAAAGAATAATAAAGGTTATATGAAGTAAAGTTAGAGTCTATGTTTGCACTTAATATATATCAAAACTTCATTCTCGTTTGTCCATTACAATGATCAAACAATTGAACCTCGTTAAATAATCCACGCGATTATTAATCTTACTTCAGCTGGTCAATATTTACTTATCATTTTCACTGAAAAAAAAAAATAAGAAAATAGCAAGACATACATAAGAAAAAGGTCCATTAAATTCAAGGCATCTAATGATCTTCCTAAATTAACCTGTAATTGTAGGAAAATTTTGCTTCGAATTTTCCATTATTTACATAAACAGGCATTTGAATGCTTGAATTATTTGAAAATTAGCCTTCTTATAATAATATGTGGAAGAGGAGGGAGAGTTTGTAAAAAGAATTAAACTATTTCTAAGCAACTGTACCAGGAAATGGTGAAGTTAACACATCCTATTGTAAGTTGTCCCAAGCATAACAAAAGGAACAGAATGAAGTACCGATTTTAGCATGATGTCCATCTACAAGATCAACCAAGCCAATTTCTTCCCAGAATTCATCATCCCAACCACAGGCTTCCATATCTCTTGACTCTTTCTCATGGACTCGTTGCATATGTGCATGACCAAGGTAAGTCCACTTACAGACCGTGGTGCAAAGGCTCCGTGTATCATCTCCTGTTGCTCTGGAAAAAGCGTAAAATTTACTTCCACTAAACTAGAAAAAAATAAGGATTAGCCTTGTGAAGTGCATGATGATGAGATAGAAAAACAGATTATACTCATTTCTCTGTTCTGACAGTGTTTCAGGGGTTGAATAAAGTGAAAACTAAAGGACATTTTTTGTCCAAATTTTGACATATTTTATTTATAGGAAAATTTTAGGAGCAATAAGGGGGGTAGATTTTCCCTGGTCCCTTATCTTCAGTTATTTAATCATCTTTATATTCATTCTTACATTTTTGCAGGTAAACTTAACTAGTGACCCCAAAAATATTTCGAAGCTCCCAGTTCTTTCTCTTCCCGTAAACCAGACAAAGGTAAACAATGGTTAGCAAGTACAAGGTACCTGTAAGAAACCAATCGCTCAAATCCATCCATCGGAACACCATTGACCAGGATTCTTGCAAATTCTCTTTCACCCACAAAAGCTGAATGAAAAATTTTGGGTATAAGTGGAAGCAAATGGAAGTCATGATAGAGCAAATTTTACAATTGAAAGAAATACCTATAAAGTTGAAAGCATGCATCCAGAAGTGCATACAACAGATAAAATCACTTGATTGAGCAAGTTGGAAGTTCATCGCATGTTGCATATAGCCAAGAAAAACATATGTACTATGATAGTAGGTTACGATGATAAAGAAAAGGATTAATATGGAGGAGGAACGCTGGACAGCAAATTGATATAAATGAAGCTATTAGTACCTTTGGTGGCTCCATCTCAGGTGAAACAGCTCCACCACAGTACTGTAACACTGGTGAGTTGCTAGAATTTATCTTCTCGGCTTGCTTTACAGCTCTATGGTCCATCCAGACTATGACATTTCTTCTTGAATCACCACTCCAGGAAACTGTGACTGGAGAGCCATCGGCATCCACAGCAACTGAAAAGGACAACGATGCATTCTACTATCTCAATACCCAACCTTAAAAGACGAACCACATAAAAGTTTCGTTATTTCAGTCAAATGAAAGTTCTTGGATGAATTAGTACCAAGAGAACATGTAGCTGCAAACCCAATACCACTGACTTCTTTCCCCTCAACATTTGCCAGATTACATGCAGTCCTTACAGCTGCACATACTGCATGCCAGATATCTGTTGATGATTGCTGGTGGAGAAGGGTAACAGTTGACTTAGTGAAATGAACAAACAGTTTAGTTTTTTCCAGCTCAATTCTAGACAACTTTACTAGTAAAGTAGATAAAATCACTAGTAGTAAAATCACTCAGATCCAATTATTATGCATAATAGGACACTAAAATTCGCACTATGACAGAATGAGAATCAACCTTGTAATTTGGCAATTAAATTCGATTAAAACCTACACAACCAACCGAAAACAATCAGCTTATAAGTGCCCCTGAATAAGAGAAGTTTCAATCAAACGTTACCTCCACGCAGTCGCGCTCTTTCCATATCTGTATTGGACTGCTAGAAGAACCTAGGAGCTTCCCGTTCTCATCGAAGAGACCTGCATGACTGGAAGCAATAATTAGGCAACTAATTGTACACCAGAACACCAAAAATTCTGCAAACGAGCAGATTGCTCAAACATTTCTCGCAGGTAAGGTGATACAGCAAAAAGTGAAACCTAAGTTAGCTACTACACTAATGCAAATGAAACAAGTAGCTAGAGAAGTTTGAAATGACTTCAAACTTCGATGGTCGAGAGGAGACTGTAACGGACAGCGCAAAGGCACGTATCATCATCAACTAGAAGTGCGACAGGGAAGATTCAAGAGCCAGAGCATGCAGAATCCCCAACTTGAGCACAAGGAAACTTCGAACAGCTAAACGGTGGTGTAAGCTGCACCGCATGTTAGGTGATCCTAATCTGATCCTACAATCTGATTTCTACTTCCACGAGCATTGCATTGTATCTGGCACTTCTGCAGTCACTTATATGATGAGATAGAGGTAGGGAGAGGGAGAAGGTGCAAGGAAAGACCTGCGCGAGCGCTGCCGGTGCCGACGTCGACGCCGAGGAAGACAGAACGGTGAGGAGCGGCAGTGGCCATGGCGGACATCTCGATGGATACGAGGGAGGTGGGAGAGCCGGAGCTGTAGGTCGGAGAGATGAGCTGGTGGCGGAGCAGCGGCTGGGAGTCGGACCAACTGATCCCCTTACCGGTCATCCTCTACACCTCAGCCTCTTCATCTATATTCACTCTCCGCTGGCGATCCAACGGATGGCGATGATGATGATTAATTAAGGGCTAAGCTCGTGTTTTATTTTATATATATATTGTATATCTTATTATTAGTTATTTTCAGGGTGTGTGGTAGCGAAATTAAAGTTTAATTTAATTTGATTTAATGAAACAATGATAAAAATAATTTGTAAAAGTAAGTGAAAAAATTTTAAAAAAATAAATAAAAATGTAATAATTGTATTGTTGAATTAAATAAAAAATATTGAAATTAAACGAAAGTGTTAAATAGTTGAGAATTTAATAAAATTTATTGTAATAATAGATAAAAAAAATAATAGAGATTCGGGAGAATTTAGAGAAAGGGATAAAAAAAGTTAAGTTAATAACTTAATTTTTTTTTGAAAAAAATATTTTAGTTATATTGTAGCTTCATGCTGGATGATTACTTTAATTCGATTGAGAGGGACAATGAAATGACAGTTATAAAAAAAATCGCCACGGGCAATTTTTATCTTTTATATTATATATATAGGCTTTAAAAGAATAAATGGTTTACCGAGCAAAAGAAAAAAAGAATAAATGGTTAAAAAGGATTATTTCCCGAATTTTTCTTCAATTGGTACATTCCCTTCAAACGAGTTTTGTGCATGCGAAATTGTTGGTAGGTCGTTCTATGAAATCAGGCATTGATATTTTTCTTTTTCTATTTAAATATCACTTTGTCCGAGTTGAAAATAAAATTGAATTTTTTTCTTTTCTCAATTAAAATTTGGACTTCTTTACGGCTAAACTTGTTCGTTGGTATCTTTCTTTTCGACTAGGGCATTACACGAAGATAGCAGATAGTTTTTGCGATTATATGTAATAGTTGTTAATTTATTAGGAGAAACGAGAGATTTTTTTTCAAATTTATTATTTTTAAAAAAAATTACAATATTTTTGGATAGACACTAATTTTCTTTTTTAAGCAGAAAGAGTTTCCCTGACACTTACAAGACTAGGAATTTCATAGTGTTCATATTAGATTAAATAGTTTCATTTCTTCTAATATTTTCATCAAAAGAGAAAATTAGAAAATAGAATAAATTGTAACTTCCTAATTCCTTTTGTAAAATTGACCAAAAAAATCAACTTCACGAGAGTTTTACCTTTTAATGACCGATCATGATTGATTAGATTAGTCACAATTCACTAGTTTTTACATATCAGGGGGTGATAATTTGTCTACAGGTAGAAAGAATTTTTCACTTATAAAATGTAGGAAAAGTAAAAAACAAAAATTGTTAATTTTTACGCGAATATATATTAGAGCAACATTTGCCGGTTAAAGAAAGAAAAGAAAAAAATATAGTAAGGTAGCCCCCGCCGCGCAGAAGCTCTGGTTTCAAATTTCCCACCGTTGAACTGCCGCCGCCGCCGTTGCCGCCACCGCCATGCTCTCAGTCCTCTCCTTCCTCCGCCGGCGCCGGCACCATTGCTACCAACTCCGCCTCCTCCACGACCGCCAGTCATCCACCGCCGCTTCCACACTCCGAACCCCACTCTCCCACCCTACCTACTTCGTGTGGTCCCCCAACACCTCCCTCGGCAAGACTCTTGTCTCCACCGGCCTCGCCTTCTCCTCCCTCATCGGCCGTTCCGCTCCGTCCAAGTTCGTATACCTCAAGCCGGTCCAGACGGGTTTTCCCTCCGATTCCGACTCCCTCTATCTCTTCAACAAGCTCTCCTCCCTCTCCCTCCTCCACAAGCCCCACTCCCCACTTCTCTCCTCCCATCAGATTCTCCAGTCCTCTTTCCCCGCTGCAAATTCCTTATCCTCTTCCCTCATCAGGAGATCGCCTGATGTGTCCGCTCCTTCAGGTCACCCCAATTCTGCCAGTGGGATGGTGGATTTAAGCTTTTACAAGGAGAACAGGGTGCTAGGCGATGAAAGTGAGGGCAACTTCGTGTCGGAGCTGGTCTCAAGGACTATATTTGCGTATGAGGAGGCAGTTTCACCGCACTTGGCGGCAAAGAGAGAGAGCGCAGCGGTTCAGGACTCCGTGGTGGTGGAAATGGTGGAGAGGTGCTTGAGAGCTGGACTAGAAGGTGAGAGCGAAGATAGAGAGGTTCTTTGTTTGGTGGAGACTGCGGGTGGGGTCGCCAGTCCCGGGCCTTCGGGGTCTCTTCAGTGCGACTTGTATAGGTACTATCGGTAGCTCTTTTGATTGCTTTTGCTTGTTCGGATTTTAGGAAACAAAATCATGTGACAGGCAAGAAATTTGGAGCTGTAGAATTCAAATTTTCACTTGCAGAATAGAAATTCTGGGCAGTGAAACCGACAATTGTCGGTAAAGAGTGAGAAAGAAACATTGTGCGGTTCGTCTTTAAAATTAATAACGAGAAAAAGCATTGTGAAGCAGATGCAATATTTGGTGATCCCCAGAGTGGCTGGTCTTAGACTATATATAGTAGATACCTTTTTTTTGCAATTAATGGTTCGAGTATTTGCTGCAGGCCATTGCGTTTACCTGCTATTCTTGTTGGAGATGGACGGTTGGGCGGTATTTCGGCAACTATTTCGGCTTACGAAAGCTTGAAACTTCGTGGATATGATGTTGCAGCTGTTGTGTTTGAAGATCGTGGCCTTGTCAATGAAGTGCCGATAATGTGCTATCTCCGGAACAGGTAGTGATTGCTCCACAGAGATGTACATTTCATTTTTGAAGCAATTACTTTCTATTTGTTCTCGGATGTATGTATGCTTTCAATATGCTTCTTGTCCAGCCATTATTTTATTGGGACAATTGTATCTTTGCTGATATAATTCCATATATGTGTTATTAGGGTGCCTGTGCTTGTGCTGCCACAGATTCCACAAGATCCAGCCGATGATCTGATGCAATGGTTTGACGATTCTCGAAGTGTGTTCAACTCTTTGAGGGATATAATGCAATCAGCTTATGCAGAAAGAATGCACGCATTGCTTCATATGCCAAAGAAGGCAAAAGAAAAGTTTTGGTGGCCTTTTACCCAGCATGGTCTTGTTCCAGAAGAAGGTGTTACTTTAATTGATTCGCGCTGTGGTGAGAACTTTTCAGTGTTCAAGGTTTGCGCTCTGTCTTCTAAGTTATGGCTTTTCATCCCCTTTTTCTGCTCTTATTTTCTTATCTGGGTATTACTGTAGAATATATATATATATATATATATATATATACACACATATATATTATATTCTTTATCTCTCGAACAACTTTTTTCATCCATTTTAGAATCTTCATTTGTGCATGTCTCTTGTACGTGCTTTGGTTCCTATTGAATAGATTTGTTTTGTTTAGTACCATCCAGCTCTCATTTCTTTTATCCTTGAGAAACTAGCAGCTAATTTCTTTAATTGTTTTAGGGTGCAAATGATAAGTCTATGACTCAGCTGTTTGACGCATGTGCAAGTTGGTGGACGCAAGGACCAGATGCAACTTTACAGGTTATTTTTATCGCCGTGAAATGTAATTGGAAATGAAATGTGGGTTGGTTGGGGTAGTTAAAGGAATGGATTTGAGAAGCGCACATTTATTTTGTGTCTGATTTATGTGTAGAAGACTGCATGAATACTTGCGTTTGTTGGCCCCAGTTGGTCCCTGAGGGCAAAAAGTTTTTGGCTTCAGCAGCCCTCCATCCCTTTCCAAAGTTGTGATAATGGGAAAGAAATGTTGGCATTCTTATGTCAAAGAGATATTGCATTAAATCAACGAAAAGTGGGATCATCTTTGCAAAATTGATTGCCATAATACAATTGACACGCCTGCAAAAGCTTGGTCAATCAGCTAATGGGGCTAATATTTCCTTGCGTAATGCCATGGTGCTTCCCTTTGCATGCGCTGCATGACTTATCTTCTTCCATCACATTTTTTTGTGATGAATTTTCTGAAGTTTCTTGTTAATTTGATTATGCGTTTTAGGGGCTTTCAGGCTGAGCTTGCAAGAGACATGGGTTATGCTGCTGCAAGATTTGGGCATGTAATGTTCCCAGAAAATGTTTATGAGCCAGCCTTAGCATGTGCAGAGCTTTTGCTAGATGGTGTAGGAAAAGGTTGGAACACCTATGTCTATGTCATTTGTCATCAGTGTTGCTAGATGTTCTAGAAATTTGATTGGTAGATATCACTTATGGATTGTTTCTCATTTAATTTCCTTCTGGATGATTGTTGATATTACTTTCATGACGGAGGTGCTCTATGTTGGCCTTCTTTGGCAACCAAAATTTTCTTTTTTTCCTCCAGTTTCATGTTAATCCCTTGCCAAGTGAACTGCATATGTATTCTTAAATAAATGTAAAGTGCAAAATATTTTTAATATTTGATATATGTAATTTAAGGTTTTATAATTGGAAAGGACCTATACATTATATGCATGACTTGGATAGGCCATGTGGCATATAATGTGGTTACACACTAAATAGAATCTCAGATTCTTCAAGTGCTGAGTGTGTGTTTACCCATGTCTTTTTGTCTATTAATGTTAAAGTGGATTTCTTTGGGCTGATTTGTTTTGGTAGGATGGGCTTCCCGGGTGTATTTTTCAGATAATGGATCTACTGCTATTGAGATTGCTCTGAAGATGGCATTCCGCAAATTTTCAGTTGACCATGGAAACCTTTCAGATATCCTCAGCAATATTGAAGATGATAAAAAAGCTGAGCTCATGGTAGGTGTTATTCATGGTTCGGTCATTGAACAAATGAGGCATTAATACCACCTGCTAGTACATGTATTGAGGTTATGAAGAAGTCAGATTCTTTTATTGGCAAGTCACAGCCCAATTGCAGTTTCTGTTTGTTCATTTTCCTTCATTCTCAATTGCCAATGCGGCATTTTTGAAGATGAAGTAACATTTTATGTCCACATTTAATTTTCAACCCAATATGGAACTAAATAATGTGGTCGTTCCAGTACTTGGATAGGCCAAATAGCTTTCTGTGAATTAATGAAGATGCATTTTCAGATGCCTAAAATCAACTATTTATAGTTTTATATATTTATAAGTTTTTTGCTTTCATTACTGTAGGTTCTAGCTCTTCAAGGATCTTATCATGGTGACACTCTAGGTGCTATGGAAGCACAATCACCTTCAGCTTACACCAGCTTTCTCCAGCAACCATGGTACTTATATTTGGCATAAAAATGATTTCATTATAGAAATTTTCAAATATTTTGTTTCTGGGTTAATTTAGTGGCAAACTGCCTAAGCTTGCAATTGAAAGTGGAAAATCTTAAGCTCGACATCTTGACCAAAGCAAGATTCCCTTATGTTTGCAAGAGAGACTGCGCAAATCAAGTATCATAAGATGCAGCAGATACTGTGGTTGGCAATATACACACACACACACACACACACACACATATATATGAAACTATTCATCACCTGTGTATATGCATGTAGTTGTAATTTTAATCACCTAACTTCTCATCAAAAAGTGTTTGTTTATTATATGTGGCCATTTCATCACATTTAACAAAGAACTTAGGATAAAGGTTTGATTTGGTCGAGGAAGATCCGATTCATGAATGATTCTTGCTATTAAGTCTGAATGTTGATATTTTAACTTGGATGATAAGCAGTGATATTTTAACTTCGATGATAAGCAGTAGTTGCCATTGGTTAAGTGTTCTTCCTTGCTTTTCTAATCTGTTACCATTCTATGTATTTGTTTGTAGTAAATAATCAAATTTAGGGAATGAAACTTTTGACAGGTACACTGGGAGAGGCCTTTTCCTGGATCCTCCTACAGTCTTCCTCTCCAACAGTATATGGAATCTTGCAGTTCCAGAGGTTCTGCATTCTAAAGTTGTTGAACATAGAACCAGTGCGTATAAACTTGCAGTTTGTTTGGAGTATCTGCGGTCTTTCTGCTTACTCTTATTTTCCATGTTTATTCTGGATTGATCGATTCTGTGTTTTTAACAGCTTTCAGATTGCGTGAAGAAATATTTTGCAAGAGTAGAGACAACTCGGAGCTAGCTGGACTATATGCATCATATATATCGCAGCATCTATCCGGAGCAGGAGGACACAAGTGCATCGGAGCACTTATAATTGAACCAGGCAAGTTTAACTTTTCTAGTTATTTTCGATACATGGAGGGGATCTTTCATTGACTATAATGTGTTTGCTGGAAAAATAAATGCCCGTTCTATTATTGGCCTCTTGCATTCTCATGAAAAGATGAGTAGTTTTGCCAGCGGTAAGGTCAGCGACTTTTAGTGCTTGTGATTCTTTTTTAATAGATTAGTGGCTCATTACAAGCGAGTGCCTACCTAAAAGCATGAAAATTCGTCTCTTGCAATGCTGTGAACTGATAAGTTGCACTTCCCTCTCGAATTTTCAGTGGTTCAAGGTGCTGGAGGGATGCATATGGTGGATCCACTATTCCATAGAGTTCTTGTAAACGAATGTCGAAGCCGAAGAATTCCAGTAATCTTCGATGAGGTGTTCACAGGATTCTGGCGTTTGGGTGCAGAGGTTGATCGTTACTCTTCTCTAATTACCCATTTGGCCTGAAAGGGAATGGAATGAACTATGAGACAAACTTTGATACTGGGAATTGAATGATGTTTGCAATCCAATGTCTCAGACGATCATGAGTTTCCTTTCCCTGATACTCTCAATCCACTGACTGAGATTATATCAACATTTTACAGAGTGCCGCAGACCTACTCGGTGTCCAACCAGACATAGCATGCTATGCCAAGCTGATGACCGGTGGGATAATACCTTTAGCTGCCACCTTAGCTTCTGGGGAAATATTTGATGCTTTCATGGGAGACTCAAAGGTATTAAATTTGGTTGAGACTTCCTAATAACACATTTGGTAACAAATTTTAAGCTCTGATGATCATCTCTAGGCGAATCTTATCATGAATAGAGAGTTAGCTATTTTCTTTTAACTCGGAAATTTCGATTTCATAAACTTAATGTAGCTTGACGCCCTTCTGCACGGCCATTCATATTCTGCACATGCTATGGGGTGCACAGCTGCTGCTAAAGCCATCAAATGGTTGAAAGACCCTGAGACCAACTTGAACTTCAGTTCAGAAGGGAAGCTGCTCAAAGAGGTTGGTGTTCCACCTGCATTTTATGATCAGGGTTATCATAATGGTCTCTCGAGCAAGCTTTTGAATTACTTATTTAAACACTTATTTAAAAAAAAGAGGAGTACAAGAACTGCAACTCTTTTCCGCCATCTGCTTATTCATCCATCTTGTTTGTGCATTAATGAGCAACAATGCTTGCAGTTATGGGATATCACATTGGTGAACCGAATCTCCGATCATCCAGCTGTCCATAGAGTAATTGCTCTGGGAACGCTCTTCGCCATGGAACTACGAGTCGAAGGCAATAATGCCGGGTATCATCCCATTCCTTTTGCCTCAATTATTTGTTTAAATTCTTGAATTAATGCTACTGATGACAATAATTATTGTTTGTCTCAACCTGCATCTGTCATAAAGAAGAAAAAAACTCAAAGGTAGAATAAAAAGGAAAAAACAGAAAAATCACTACTCTGTTAAGAAGTCCGACTGATCCCTCTTATCCCTTATCGCATATTCATTGCTTATGCAGGTATGGCTCGCTATACTCAAGGAGACTTATTCGGATGCTCCGAGACGATGGAATATACGTGAGGCCTCTGGGCAATGTCATCTATTTCATGTGTGGTCCCTGCACGTCGCCTGAGATCTGCTCCCAACTGCTGACTAAACTCTACCGAAACCTCGAAGAATTTCACCGGCTCCGGAGCAAAGACGAATTCATGGACGTTGTAGTAGAGAAGTAAGTTTCAGAAGGCATTCTCGTAGTATGCCCTGAATAAGGATCATCCCACCCTCTTCTATAGCTAGCCTACACTTCAGTTAATACTCGGTAGCAAAAGTACTTCGCAGACATTTCCTGTTTGTTGGGGATTGAAGAGCTTATGCCAGTAGGCGGATTTATCTTAAAGATTGGACGTTGTTCTGGTGGTATCATCTATGTGAACAAACATTTTATTAGATAGTCGATAAAGCAGGAATTCTACTATATGAGCTCCATCGATTCCAATTTTACATGCAGACCTATGATGATATTTTTTTTGGTGTTGTAGATTATGTCTGGACATAGCCAAGTGGACCAAAATGGAAATGAGACATCGTTTAACTGACAGAATAATCCTACCTAATGGTAACAATAGCGAGAGATCTGTTTTTTCATTTGTACTCTTAATCGTTCTCACTAATGATTGATGCTGATAAAAACAACAGCTAATCTTCTATACGAAGGCTCCTAAAAGGGGAGTTTTGCAGAGGCCAATCGGGACCAGACACTTGGCAAGTTGTCGGATGATTGTCGGGAACAAAATAATAAAAAAAACTCGTTATATAACAAGAAATTTATTATTTTAAAAATAATAAACTACTTGTTAATGATAAGAAACTTGCTATTTTTATAAGAAATTATTATTTTGAATATAATAAGAATCTTATTCAGTAAAAAAATTATCTAGCTAAATAGTCACGAACTTGCTTTTTTTCTTTTTTTGGGGGGATGTAAAATCCCACTTTTACGGGGGCTCCGTATGGTAGCAACACTCTGAAAACAAAGGAGGGAACTCAGGGAAGGAAATATCGTCATTTCATTACATAAACTTGGTGGAAAAGGTATCTATAATAATAAAACTGTCAAGACTCTCTCTGTGTCTGTGTCTGGTCCCTATTTCTTTCCAAGCACCTCGCTGCCATATGGTCGCCGCAATCAGAGGGTCGTGTCGAAGCGGTCTGCAGGTCCATCTGCCGTGATCTAGGGGTATTTGCTGATCAGCAACGCACGCGAACGCAGGTGCCTGACCGAATGGAGCACCTGATTGGCTGATCTGCTCGGAGTCCGACAGCCCCGATTCAGAGGAACAAGAGGGGAAGAAAGAGAGAGAGAGAGTCGGGAGAATGAGAAGGGTAGGGCCGTGAGAGAGAGAATAAGGAGCAGAAAGTTTTGGTTTTGTATTCTGCAGCACAAGCGCTGTATACTTTCTCTGCCAGTCCAATCCATCTTATTTTGATCTCTGTATATTTGATTAGGAAATCTATATGAGCTCGGAAGATGATTCTATGTTACAAATACACCATGGATAGGATAGGCTAAGTTTGGTTTGCGTTGGAAAACCGACTAATTTGTGGGAGGGATAGGAATATACTTGATCGCCTTAAGTAGCCAATTAGGGTTGATGATTAAGAGGTTCTCGCTTATTAATTGCTGCAGTTAATTTGATACGGGGAGCACATTTCTGCGGTGCTCAGAAGAGGGGTAGAATGATAATAAAACCCTATGTGTAGTAATTTATGAATTTGATATGATAGAAAGAGAAGAATCGATTATGTATAAGGTACTAGGAGAAAATGATAGTCCTAAATTCATCTTCATCGATTTTATTCGTGTTTACTTTATCGCTTATGTTTAGTTTTCAGATTTAGTTTTATCCTCTAGTCAAAAATTGATCGTTTGGATAAAAGCTAGTTGTGATGGTTTTGGTACTTAATGAGGTCTTGATCAGTCTCTGTGAGACTCTATTACTTGTTCGATAACGTGCACTTGCATATATCTTTTATCGCAACAAAAGTGCACTTGATTTATTGCTTTTTATTGTTTCACTTTGAATTCTTGATTTCAAAGGTAATGAAAGTATGAAAACCGTGATCAACCAATCTCACCTTTCTTTTCTTTTATCATTGATGTACATACCTATATGTTTTTATGAAAAAAATTCTTTTTCACTGAATTTCATTCTTTGTCCTGTGTATAAAACATGTTTCGCTTTGAATGTTTTCCTCAATACAAATTAAAATTGAACATGAAGATGAGTTTTTCAATTATGTCTTTGAATTAGATTTTTTGCTCTTTATTGTTTCACTTCAAATTCTTGACATCAAAAGTATGAAAACTATGATAAATCAATCTCAACTCCTTTCACTCCTTTTCTTTTATTTTTTCAATTTTTTTTATCTTTTTGTAAAAGCTAACATTTTAATTTTAATTTTTCAGAAAGTTTTAAACGTATAAATATTAATTTGTGAGATCAGTTGTTCTTTTCACAAATTTTTGAGATTCTTTAGGAAAATATTTTTTAATTTTTTAAAATATAGATATACTAGATTCACCATTATTTTCTTGATTTTGCAGATACTTTTAAAAGTCAAATTTTTTTATGAAAAAATCTCCATAATGCTGCTATTCAAAAAGAAAATCAGTAAGATAATAGTTCTTTTTTCAGTAGAATAAGATAATAGTTCTTTATTGATATATATATATATATATATATGAGACATATTATCTTTATCATATTTTATATCGCAGGTCACAAATATTATTTTTCGTATGCTAGTGAGGTTATTTATGGTATGTCTATTATGTTTTTCTGAAGGTTTGCTCTTCAAGTTTTTGCTTTTCTTCAAGCATAAACTTTTATAATTTTTTTTTCTCCAATTGATGTTTGTAGTTAACGTAAGACATGATATAACATCATGTGAATTTTGACAATGTTAAAGATGAAAATTCAGCTTACCATGGTCGAAAATTTTCTTTTAACCTTTTGGTCGAAAAATTATAATATTATGAAAAGAAACATGAAGTAATGAAATAATATTATCAATTAGGTTGATAATTTCCAATTCCTTTCTGTAATTAATAGCATTCATTTCAATAATTGTAATTTATTTAAAATATAAGAAGTAGTCAAGCCGGTCTTTGAGTACAGTTGAACCAATTGAGACCATGACTTGGTGGGGTGTACGATGGACCGCCAGGCCTAATTCGAAAATATTAGTTTCAATTCATCAAGTTCAGTCTTCTCGGGCAACTTCCTTGAAGTTTTTCTAATATTTAAAACAATATGAACCAAAATGTATATAATTATGATGAAATATAATTGCAATGTACATGTATCAAAGTATATATCTTGTCACACACCTGGGGAATAATTACGATGCTGCGGAATAAAGTTTCTTCTAGTAGCCATATGCTTTCTCTTACATCTTTTTAGTCAAAATGAAAATCTGTATTAAACATAAATTAAAAACCTTCCATAATATAAGCAACAATGACAATATTCCTATGGTGAATCAAGAAGATGTTGAAGGAAAAATTAGTAGAGATGGGGTCGAAGCATTGTGTTATGTATCGTAAGGTGTGAAGTCGAACGATAAAATGCTACTATTGTACTAATCAGGGTCTGATACTGGCAGAAACAACTCTATTAAGAAACTCGAGATAAAGAAAGTGGGAATACAATATTTTGCGAAATTTAGTCGGGAGCAACTTACCACATCGGTGATGAATCTCTATTGCAGGCTCAGCAGGCTCAAGTATATTCACCATCAATGTGTAATTTAATTTCACAAAACTGATAGAAAAGATCACTACCGAAAAAGTATTGTCATGAAGTTGAAGTAAGCTTGGAATACAAGTTTAGATACTGCAAAGAGATAAAAAATCAAATAGGAGGCTCAACAAAAGTGAGAATTAAGAGAGAAAGATAAGTGAGAGAGACATGTCAATGTGTCTGCGGCCCTGGTGGCGGCGAACGGCGGCCTTCGCAGCAGCCACCCCTGCGACCGAAATGGCGGGGTGGAGCTGAGTATTCTGGGCGCCTGCTTCCTCCTTTTTTTTTCCCCCCCCTCTGGTCCTTGATCCCACGCCCCACGGTCTTGCTGCTCCTGCTGCCCACGGTGGTCAAGGAAGAGGTCCCTCCGGGGACGGGGGCGGAGGACCGGAGTTTGAAGGAGTTTTTCGACCAGCAATGCCGCATGGCAGAATATGCCGGGGTCGTTAGAATCATTGTGGGTGAAAAAAGACGAAGAGAGAAACGACCAGGTCCTGCTGGGTCCAACGTTTGCACGTGTGTTTTTATTAAGGGATTAGGACAAATCGTGAGGCACCAAAAAAACTCAAGAATAGGAAAACAAAAAGGGGAGCGAAGGTCACTGTCCATCATGCACCACCAATGCGATCATCAATCGACCGATAACGGATAAACCAACCCCGCATTTAATCAAATTGATACTCAATAAATCACGACCCTTAATCGCAATTGCAACGGGAGGTCATCAGGCTAATGATTTTGATATTGATGGGGGGGGGGGGGGGCAGCAATGGGTCGGTCTTTGGGGCTCCATGCACCACCGTACAAAGTGTACCAATTTTTACTGTGAAGACACATTCTTGGTACTTTCCAAACAAATCTTGAATCCTACCTGAAGAAGCCCTCCAATTTACCCTCTCAAGTCTCCAATATTAAGGTTGTTCCATAATGGTAACTTGACCAGTTAATTTGTTCACCTGCATCTTTTCTTGAATCAAATACATATATATATATATATCCAGAGAGGGTATAGCACAGTGGCGCACCTCTCGCATGGTGACCAAGAGATCCTAAGTTCGATACTTATGAAACTATTTGAGTCCCATTATTAGATATTTAGAATATTTGTAACCGAAAAATATATAAATAAATATTTTTAAAGTGTGAGCGTATCTTTTCTTGATCCCATAAACTGGGTCCATGATCTCGACATGGGAGTCTTCGACATGGAACGTGGTCGCCTGAGGTCCTTCCCTTTCCCCGAAGATGCCAAGCAGCTTCTTTTCTGATGTACCTGTTAAGCTCCGTACTCCCCCCCGGTTTGGTTTTCTGCTCTGACTCATTTAGCGGGTCGAATTCTGTGTAGGATGCTACCATGGGGGTACTCTTTTCCCTGTGGCTTGGTTTAGTGACTGAATAAAAGAAATAATATAATTGATCCAGATCGAGTATGCTCGTGCTCGAATTTCTGATATTAGCATTAGAAAAATATGCAACGCTATTGTCTAGTTGGAACTTACATGCACTGGCAACAGATAATTACAAGTATTAGAGTTTCTGATATATATATATATATATATATATGCTCATCTCTTTCTGTTCATCCTCGAATTTCGACGGGCTTAAATACGAAAGTGGCAAGACTTTTCAAAATTCTGTTTCTTCTCATTCACTGCATTGAAGTGTACTTGAAATCTTTTGCTCATGACGAGAAATCTTTCGGACAAATTTCGGAGAGGCTTCTTGGGCTGAACCGCTTGACGGAGTAGGTCCAGTAACGTAATTGAGAAGGTAGACTTGGCATCAGCAAACTGGTTTGGGTTACCATCCATTCAACTTAACTGTAATGACATACTATGGATTTATATTTCTGCAGAATATTAAACTTAATGCTCTATCTCTTTGATTGAATGTTTGTAATAACACATTTGGTAGCGATTCCAAGGTGTGATGATCATCTCTAGGCGAACCTTGTCATGAATATTTAGTTGGTTATTTTCTTTGGACCCAAAAATTTCAATTTCTTGATCTTGATGTAGCTAGATGTCCTTCTGCACGCCATTTCATATTCTGCACATGCCATGGTGTGCACAGCTGCTGCTAAAGCCATCATATGGTTCAAACCCGAACTTAAACCTGGAAGGGAAGCTGCTCGAAGAGGTTGATGTTCCACTTCCACCAGCATTTTTTGAACAGTTTTTGCACAATCCATGTCGCCTATTCATAATGATGAGCATCAATGCATGCAAACTTATGTTTACTAAATCATACTCAACTTAACTCCACTTTACTTTTCCCTCAATTCAACAACACAATCATTACTTCGGGAACTGGATTTCCAATCGCTCAGCTGTTCATAGAGTGATTGCTTCAGGAGCCCTCTTCTCATGGAACTCCGAATTGAAGGCAATAAAGCCGGTTATCGTTTCCTTTATCAGTTATGGCATATAATCATTGTTTATGCAGGTATGGCTCCCCATACTCAACGAGACATCTTCTGATGCTCTGAGGCGATGGAATAGACGTGACCTGAGGCCTCCGGGCAATATCGTTTATATCATTTCCGGTCCCTGCACTTCCCATGAGATCCGCTCTCAAATGCCGACTAAACTATGCCGAAATCTCGAACAGTTTCATCGGCTTCAGAGCAAAGCCGAAGTTATGGACATTGTGGTAGAGAAGTGAATTTCAGAAGGTATGCTCGTAGTATGCTCTGGTTCAAATAAGAATCAAGCCTGCCATCTTCTATAGCTAGCCCGGAGTTTCAGTTAGTAGTTAGTTGGCAGCGAAATAATACGTACTTTTGCAAGTGCGTCCGAATCTGTCGGGATCGATAAGCTCATGTCACTAGGAGGATTAGTCTTCGATTGGACGCTCTTTTGGCGGTATCGTCTATCCGAGCAAACATTTTATTAGACAGTCAATAACGCGAGAAATCTATTAATATAAGGACTCCACTTACTCGGAATGTACATCGCGTACATCACGATTGCAATTTGGTTAATCTGATAAAAATAATTATAGTGCGGTTTCTCGCGTAGCTAACGAGAGAGCATCGATATAATCAATCTGTTGATTAATCCATGGCATACTAATTGCATTATTCAAACCAGACCAGTATTGATATTTTTCCCGTTGTAGGTAATGTGTGGACATAGTCAAGTAGACAAAATAAAAGATGATTAAGAAATTATTTAACTGACAGAATCTTACGTAATGGTGGCAGTAACGATAGACTTGTTTATCCGTTTCTTGTCTTAATCGTTATCGCCGATGATTTTTATAAAAATAAAGCAGGAGAGAAGGAATATGACTTCTCGAATCGATTTCGTTCGTAATCTTGAGCAGTTCGATGAGAGCACAACGAACTTGGTCGAGCCAAGTCGCGCCCATAATATTAACTGTCCTTATCTATCTTCCGTTTCCAGTTCGATGGTGACGACTCCCCGGTCCCTGCCTCCAAAGTCCATGAAAGCCCAAGGGGTCACGATTTCAAGAGAGCATTGAGCCTCGTTGGTTGTGACCTGGGGCCCGTGTTTGAACTCCGACTCGTCCCCTCCTCAGACCGAAGTTCGGTCGAGTGAGCTACGATTAGCTGTTGGATTTTTCTTTCGGTTGCAAAGATGGTTTTTCGTTCGATTTCAATAAATTTTTTATTCGAGGACTAAAGGAGAAAAGGATTGACAATGGGAAGGGAGAGGCATATCTGACGTATATAATTGCTGTGACACCTGACGTGTACTCCTTTCGTTTAAAAGATTTTCTTCTTATCTACTAAAATGAATTTTTTCCGATACTATAATATTTAAAAGTTCAATGAATCTCAATTACTTCAAATTAAATTGGTTCACTAAAAATTAAAACATTCACGACGTAATTTTTTTTCATTCACAAAACTCGAGTCCGATATTTTATTTAAGAAAACAAGTACCCAATTACTTGAATCAAATCACATATATCCGTAACATTTTTTTTTCCTTTTTCCTTTTTAAAAGGAAAGCTGAACGATCTGGAGTGACATGGCAACTGTACTCCCACTTAAAAGACTTCGAAGCATGACGAAACCTACGGTCAGGATTGCAGGTTACTCGCCTTTCAGATGATCGGGGCCGCAAGTTAGGCATGGGGCCGCAAGTTAGGCATGGAGCCAAGTCCATTATTATCACAGCCAAAAAATAAATTATGTCCACTATTATCGATTGGAAATAGCGTTTCGCAA
This sequence comes from Punica granatum, assembly GCF_007655135.1. Classification (NCBI taxonomy): domain Eukaryota; kingdom Viridiplantae; phylum Streptophyta; class Magnoliopsida; order Myrtales; family Lythraceae; genus Punica; species Punica granatum. The sequence continues at coordinate 7,146,023 of NC_045128.1, forward strand.
TATCCAGATACTTTCTCAAAATATTTATTTTTCTTTTTGCCAAAAAATGGCATTCATTTAATTAAATTCTAGCATTTCATAAAAAAACATTCTAACAGGATAATCTAGGCACAAAAGTTACGAGAATCATCATTCGAAAATATCTCTGAAGATTGTCATTTGCCAATTGTTCTGTCATGATTCGAACTTGAAGGAGCTTGAAGCGTAATTTACGAAGGCTCGATTCAGCATGTGAGATCATCAGTTAATGAAACACGAGGTCATTACGAGCCTTCCAAACTAGAATTGATGACTCTATTTTATTTCCGAATGACTGGTACTACTATTACAAAAGTCATATCGAATGTATTATCCGTCTGTATGAATTAATTCTCATCATTTTAAAATATTTTTCAAGATTGTTGATTGCCAACCGTTCTGCCTTTTTCGAAGGAGCTTGAAGCACCGAGAGTTCGGTTCAGCATGTGAGATCATCAGTTAATGAAACATGAGATTATTACGAGCCTTCTAAACTCGAACCGATGACTTCATTTAATTTCTGAAAGACCACCTCATTATTACAAAAGTTACATCGTAATTATTATCCATCTGTGGGGACTAATCCATAATAATAATAATCTGAGGTGAATAGTAATCTCAAAATGGAAAGAAAAGAAACAAAAACAAAAACGCGTCCATTCTATAACTTGCAAATAAAAAATACAGTTCGACTTAAATAAATTTAATAAAAGAGATACAGATAATAATTGACTGGACGCTTCAGCAGTTGCGTACGTTGACTAACGTAGGACCGGAGCAGAGGATCAGCCCCAACCACCAGCCAAGAGTCGTCAAAGTGGAATCCGGCGATAAATGGCAGCTGAGCAGACGCAAACTCACACAAGCGGAAAAAAGATCAGTCCGGCTTCCCAAAAATAAAAAAAAAGAAAAAAGAAAAAAGAAAAAGGCTCTGAATAATTACAAACCCGATTTTCTCGCGAAAATCTCTGCTTGAATTCCATCCGGTCTCTCTCTCTCTCCCCCAGTCGCCGCCGGGTCAGATTCTCTATCTCCCTCGCTTTCCCGCTCTCAATTTGACAGATTTTGATCTGTTTCCGGGGAGTGTCTGGTTCAGTTCAGCTCCTGGATGCGGGGCTGGGTGTTGAATCTCACTCCAATTGGCCGATTCCCGGCGCTGCTTTGACTTCCTGTTGCTGTTTCGTTTACTTGCCGCTGACCCTTTTGGGGTTTGGTGTTGGTGGAGTCGGAGGGGAGGAGATTGTGAGTCGTCTTGGTGCTAATTTAGGTTTTTTTTGTTCTTTTTTTTTCAATTTTTTATTAGTGTGATACTGTGCGGGTTGGTGAAGTTGTGGAGGCGGTGTTCGTGGTTGATTGAGTTGAATCTGGCGGTGAGTGTGAGTAGATCTGTCGTATAGGGTTCAGGGATTGATATCTCGGGAAGTGATATGAAAAGTCAATCTTTTTGCGTGGTCAGCAAAAAAGAGATTCATTTTGGCGGATTGTGAGTTTAATTAAGCAGTTTGGTTGAATCGTCTTGATTTCGAGGTCCGGAAGCTGAGTTGTGGTTCATTTGATTGGTGCTGGATGAATTTTCCGAGCGGGGGTTGTTGAAAAGGGTTGTGTGCGTGTTTTTGCAGATCCAGAAGCAATGCAGAGGCAGACTAGGTATATGGAGAGGACTGATTCTATGAACAATAGAGGGAAAAGAAGCTTGGAGAGTGAAGAGGAGCAGCCGGAGCGAAAGCGACCTGCTCTTGCAAGGTATTTTGTTTTTTAGATGCCTTTTGGCTCCTTTGCTTGATTGGTTGTGTTCCTGTTGCGATTGATTTAAGGGATATTCTGCAACTTATAGCTGTTAAAGTCCACCATACCTGGTATTCAGTTAGGCAATAACTGAATAGTTGTGCCATAAACACAGAAATTCCCATAAATGAGCTGGTGGTTCGTTAAAATTCTGCTACAATGCAGCATATTATCGATTTGAGCCCCTGCTGTTTGAAGAATATTTATGTTTATAGCTAAAGCGATCAACTTGTCATTCAAAAACCTTCTATTCCTGTATCATTTGTTATGTGTGCACGCTTGTGTTCTGTCATCTCATTCAATTTCAACTGTGATGCAGCGTCATCGTGGAAGCTCTCAAGGTTGATAGTTTGCAGAAGTTGTGCTCTTCGTTGGAGCCCATTCTTCGCAGAGTTGTAAGACTTCTCTCTCTATTATCTCCTGCCTTGGATATCTACTTACTCAATAGCTTCAGAGAATTTCAAATTTGTTTTATCAATGATATTTGCTACTACAAACCTTATTGGTTCCTGAATCCTGTATGTGTATTATAGCCAAATATTTTCTCTTTGAGTGCATGTTATTCTCTTTTTTCTACGAGATGTAACTTAAATCTGAACAGGTCAGTGAAGAGGTTGAACGTGCTTTGGCAAAGTTAGGTACTCCAAGACTTAATGGAAGGTCAGTGGTGTATTTTTTCTCTAAATAGTGGCTTGTGCTGTTTTCTCTGGGATGGTAATGGTAGATTTGAATCTATAATGTACCAATGGTATTATTTGAATTGACAAATCTGTCTGTCATATTTCCTGTGAGCATAAGTATCTCTTTTTTATCATCTCACAACGTGTTGTTTGTTTTATTCCATTATCTTATAATGGCCTTTTGAAATTTCAGAGCTTCTCCAAAGCGAATTGAAGGTCCAGATGGACGAAACTTGCAATTGAAGTTTCAATCACGTCTGTCTCTTCCTCTTTTCACGGGAGGGAAGGTGGAGGGGGAGCAGGGTGCTGCAATCCATGTGGTTCTTATTGACGCGAACACTGGCCATGTTGTGACATTTGGACCGGAAGCTTCAGTTAAACTGGATGTTGTGGTACTTGAAGGTGATTTCAACAATGAGGAAGAAGAAGGGTGGACTCTTGAAGAATTTGAGAGCCATGTGGTTAAAGAGCGTGAAGGAAAGAGGCCCCTGTTGACTGGGGATTTGCAAGTGACTCTGAAGGAAGGGGTAGGAACACTTGGGGAATTGACATTTACGGATAACTCAAGTTGGATTAGGAGCAGAAAGTTCCGGCTGGGCTTGAAAGTGGCACCAGGATTTTGCGAGGGTATTCGTATACGTGAGGCAAAGACTGAAGCATTTACTGTCAAAGATCACAGAGGAGAATGTATGTGTATCTCTTTTCTTCATTAACCACTGCCTCTTATCTCGTTGCATCGCCTGTTTCTAATCCCTTCTTTTTTACTGGCAGTGTACAAGAAACACTACCCACCTGCACTTAACGATGAAGTTTGGAGATTGGAGAAGATTGGGAAGGATGGGTCCTTCCACAAGAGGCTAAACAGTCAGGGAATATTTTTTGTGGAAGACTTCCTCCGGCTTGTTGTTAGGGATCAGCAGAAGTTACGGAACGTGAGTTTGTATTCTTCGGGGGAGTCGATGTAATTATTAAATTATTTATTTTTAGGTGTTCTTGATACATTCTGTTCTGGGTTCCTGAGCAGATTCTGGGTAGTGGCATGTCAAACAAGATGTGGGATGCTCTCTTGGAACATGCAAAGACGTGCGTCCTTGGTGGGAAGCTTTATATCTATCATCCTGAAGATAATCGGAGTGTTGGAGTGGTGTTCAACAATATATATGAGCTGACTGGACTTATAGCAGGGGAACAGTATTATTCTTCTGATTCTCTTTCCGACAGTCAGAAGGTGAGCAGATATAGATATTATGTTCATATATGAAATATAAACCAGTTTTCGCCACATTTGTGGTAATATAGTTTTAGTGTTATTTCTGTGGAACGCGGATGTGATGTTTTAACTCTGATAGTTGTGATTAGAGTAATATTTCAGTATTGCTTTAATCTTGATTTTCATCCATTCCATAAAATGATAAATCACCGATAATGTTCTCTTACTGGGATAGACTATAGCCTTAATTTACCTTCTTGATACTTTCTAGTGTGAGTGTGAGATATGCAAAATGAAATTTAATCGAATGATTCCTTGCATTTTTGTTCTGCATGTGAACTTTTTTAAGGTCCATGTAGGTGTCTTTTACTTCAGTTGATCTCTTTGGAAGTTATAAACCGCTGACTTGAATTTTTGTCTTTCAGGTCTATGTGGACTCTTTGGTGAAAAAAGCTTATGAAAATTGGGATCAAGTAATAGAGTATGATGGCAAGTCACTCTTAAATTTCAAGCAGGTTAGGAGGTCAGCTCGGAATGAACCTCAGATGGGGGCTCTTGAGTATCCCAATACCGTTGAACAGCTACAGTTACCACGACTGCCTGTCCCATTTTCAGCTGAGCAGCCTTCGGCAGATTCAAGTTTGCCTGTTGGAGGTACTACGGCTCTACATCTACTTCAGCACTTCCATGTTTATCTCTCATGGTTCTGTAACCACTTATGTGCTTGATTTGATGAAACAATCAACTAAGAACAAGGCAACTGGATTCCTCATTTTGTTCATTTTAATTTGGTTTTTAGGATTTCGTCGCAACAAGATAAGGTAAACAATGGAGATGGATAGAAAAGAAAGTTGTGCCTCACTAGTTAGCTATAGGAAAATTGTTGAGGTTTATGCGTAAGTTGTTTGAAAATCTATTGGCTTGCATAAACAATGCATTCATTCCATTTATCTTTCATTTTCTTGGAAAACAAAGACAACTTTCCACTCTTGCATTGCAAGCACATCATTTACGGTGCAATCCAATGATTATCTATATTCTTTTGTCATTGTTTATTGCTCTCTTTGACATCTCTTGAAGTGCTATGCATTCTTCTCTGATGATTATTTTTTCATGTCGTACAGCTTTCAACATTAGGCCTACAGCCAATACTTAAATTTATTTATTTTTCTCGTTCAGGTTATAATGAGGATATGAGTACGAGATACTCAAACCAGTCGCAGCTTGTCGCATCGAATCCTCGTCCTCAATTCCCCAGCATCTCGTATGCCCCCCATGACCAGTTGGTCAGCACTTCCAATCAATTGCAAAGTTCAAGGACCGACAACAATGTGGGACTAGCCCTTGGTCCCCCACAATCATCAGGCTTCCAGACCACAGGCTCATCGATCCACTCATCATCTAATCTGAACCCGTTTGATGACTGGTCCGGAAACCGCGATAAGACGGACATGGAGTTTTTGACTGAAGATGAGATCCGCCTGAGGAGTCATGAGATGTTAGAGAATGAGGACATGCAGCATCTGCTACGGCTCTTCAGTATGGGGGGCCATGCCTCTATCAGCGTTCCCGAGGATGGGTTTGGGTTCCCTGCTTACATGCCATCTCCACAGCCATTCGATGAGGATCGGGCCCGCTCAGGTAAGGCTGTTGTGGGATGGCTCAAGATTAAGGCTGCGATGCGGTGGGGGTTCTTTATTCGGAAGAAAGCAGCTGAGAGGCGGGCCCAGATTGTTGAGTTAGACGAATAGAGCATTACAATTCTGACTCAGATTAGCTGGAGCTCTCCATTAACTCGAGTGAGCCCGGGGACTCCTCTCCAACTCTCTGTGATTCCAAGGGCTTATAATGGGAGATTGGCTAATTATCCCACGTCGTGGAACACGGGAGGAGTCTGATCTGCTTGTACAGATGTCTGTACAGTAAGTTCTTTTTATTGTCGTAATTGGAAACCCCCTGCCATAGATTGTCTCGCATAAGATGCTCATGACTTCTTTATTCCTGTGTTAGTCTCTGAACTTCCCTACTATTTTATTGGATGTTTGCTTTTGGGCTTCGGGGGAGGTGATTGCCTGTGATATACTCAGTAAGTCAGGGAACATTGTTATCACCATTATTGTTCGTGTCTGCTGATTTTAGGCATTGCGTCCAGTTGCTGTGTTTCTGACTATTTGTGTAAGTGGATAACTGTTTCTTAGGGATTGACTATAAATCTTCCTTTTGCTTCTTTCCCTCTCTGTCGATTCCGCAAAATTGCCTGTAACTGTTTGCCTCTTTTGTTAGATTCTATTTTTGCATGAAGCAAGTAACAGAATCTCTGAGTAGGGGTAGTCTGGGTGGCTCGCTGGCTACTTGAACCCCTGGAAAGACCATATGATGCGGCCAAATAGGCTAGCAACCTTGCCTGCCAGCCACTCTGGGCCGTCCAACACGACCAGGTTTTGGGTCTGGACGGGAGCCAACTTGTTTCGCTGCTAGCCACTGTCTAGAAGACGAGTTAATATTTGGCCAAATGGCTATTGATGATATGGTATTTTATGGGAGACTTGATCGCTATATTAACATTTGGCCAAATGGCTTTGAGTATTGATGATATGGTATTTTACGGGAGACTTGATCGCTATATTATAACGAACGAAGGGATCGATACAAAACTACTATCGCGGAAAGGACCGCTCATACAGAGATTTCAATGTGCTAGCGTAAAACGAATCAAAGAATTCCATTACTGAATCAACTGCTACATACAAATTCGTGATCGAATGAATTGAATGGATTGATAACAACATTAAAAAATAGCAATAATTAAAGAAAGAAAACAGGCCAATACAGTTGGTATTGGGACGTGCATGATTTTCTAAGCCATACTGCATTCGGGAGGAAGGCCTTGAGGGAACCGATTCGAATCATTGCAGTAATTGTAGATCATGTTGTTCGTCTTCACCCACTCGAGCCTCTCTTGATTAGTCGTGTCGAGCTCTCCTGAAAGCCAGGCATTACCATTGCTGCTCGAACCCGTGGTAGAAGAGCAAGAAGAGGCGGAAGTCGAAGAGGACCAGACACAGGCATTGTCATCATTGAAGTTCCGGTATGAAGCCGTGAAAGGAGCACTGGACCAGTCAGTCTTGATGAGGCCTCCTCTGGTGGCCCAGTCATCAGCGTTCCACAGGCTTGAGTATATTCTCATTGGCTGGTCTTTTGGGAATGGGACTCCCATCGACTCGGCGTTTTTGAACTCTCTGATTGGAGTTCCATCTACCGAGAATCTGTTGACATATCGACGAGCAAATGAGTTTAAGTTATAAGCAAAAGAAGACGTATAGGAGGAACACTCTGTTTGTGAAGAGTTTTTCTCGCTTACATGATGCGCTGCGGGTTCCAGAGGATGGAGTAAGTGTGGAAGTCGGCGGTCGGGTCGAACCAGAGATAAAACTGCTGCTCCCTGTTTCCTTTCCCTTGGCTGAACACATTGGTGTGGAGGATGTACGGGTGACCACTCAGATTCCCCAGGAACTCGAAATCTATTTCGTCCCAATTGGACCCTTTCGAGGATAACTGCAGAGGAACACGAAAAAGGAAAATGCTAAACGTCAGTGCCAGTGTCAAGATTGATACATAGGACACAGTTGAAGATATACGCAACAGACTCATATAAAGAATTTGGCTGCACTTAGGCGACTACTTACATAGTATGCAGTGACGGTGCCGGCGGAATTTCCAGGGACGAGCTTGAGCTGCATATCGATCTTTCCGAACATATACTCATTCTTGGACTGAAACCCAGAGCCAGAGGCCTTGTCCAAGGACAGAGTCAACAGCTCCCCGTTGTTGAGTATCTTAGCCCTGCCGTCTCCCCACGTAACGTCGACCTTATCGTAGAAGTTCCCGGCACAGGCAGCAACCACTAGAGAGCTAACTATAAGGAGGAGGAGAACGCTGAGCTTATCGACAGAAGAAGCCATGGATTGATGTTACGGTAGTCGGAAATTCTGTAGCGAAGTCGGTTGCCCGAACTGAAGTATGGGAAAGAATTCCTGAAGGGTTCAGTGATGGGTGTCGTGGCCTTGGAGAGTCGTATTTATAGTTGAAATGTGGAAGAGCTGCGAGGCAACTCGGAAGCAGGAAGGAAGGGTCGATCGAGAGGTCAGCTGGCCATGAATAGTATTTTGATTAATTAATAATAATATTTGATTATTTAATAGAAAAATTGCAACTTCATAATATAAATAGCTGTCAAGTAAATTCCACCGTCCAACATTACCAAACCTTTGCCTTATTAAATAAACAACAAAGACGCGGTTTCGATTTTTCAAATGGTTATTGTGTAATATTTTCCTAGGCATCCTCAGACATCCTTGAATGTTCCCATTTGATGGTACCTTCACAAACAGAGCAAATCGAGACGTGTTTTCCTTATATCGGACTCAAAATTCGTATTCTCTTGCGTTCTGCCAAATCGAGACCTTCACACACTTTCTCGCACCACTTATTTGAATTCATGGCTTCTTCCTCGTGTCCATTTTCCAAACTCATCATCTTTCTTGTAGTGGACGTCCTAGTATCCGCCCATGCCGGGAACATCTACGATAAGTTCGACATTACGTAGGGAGATGGCCGAGCTAAGATACTCAACAACGGAGAGCTGTTGACTCTGTCCCCTGGACAAGGCCTCTCTGGCTCTGGGTTTCAGTCCAAGAACGAGTATATGTTCGGGAAGATCGATATGCAGCTCAAGCTCGCCCCGGGAAACTCTGCCAGCACTGTCACCGCATACTATGTAATTAGTCGCCTAAGTGATGCCCAAATTCTTTATACTTTGTCTGACAATTTCCTGATACTGTTACCGATCTTTAGTCTTTTTCTTTGTGTGTTCCGTTGCAGCTATCTTCGAAATGCTCCAATTGGGATGGAATAGATGCTGAGTCGATGGGAGTCCCGTTCCCAGAAGACCAGCCTATAAGAATATACTTGAGCCTGCAGAACGCAGATGACTGGGCTACCAGAGGGCGCCTCATCAGGACTGATTGGTCCAACGCTCCTTTCATGGCTTGATACCGGAACTTCAATGATGACAATGCCTGCGTCTGGTCTTCTTCAACTTCGGCCTCTTGTTGCTCATCTACCACGGGATCAAGCAGCTCTAGTAATGCCTGGCTTTCTGAAGAGTTTGACGCAACTAATCAGGAGAGGCTCTAGTGGGTGAAGAAGAACTACATGATAACGATTACTGCAACGATTCAAAGCGGTTCCCCCAGGGCCTTCCCCCTGAGTGCAACATGGCTTGAAGACCATGACAGCAGATACTTCAGAGACATTTCATTTTTCAATTCTTTCTTTGTCATTACCTGGTTATTTCCATTTAATTAATTCAGTGTGGTATGTATGTGAGTAACAATCATCTTATTAATAAAATTCTTCTGTTCTTTTAGATACATCAGTCGCAAGCCATGGGCATTGTCAAGCAACCTATTCATTTTTCAAGGACTTTCATATATGGAGAAACAACATATAATATATTCACTACTTAATTGAGACTGCTTTTCACAATTAAACTATGGCCGATGCCCAGAAGTGTGTCGCCGGTGAATAGCTAAGATTTTCAGCAGATAAGAAACAATGTCATTTACTACCACTTTGATGTGTCAGTTATGACTGTTCTGGTTTGGATAGCTTTTGTGAGCAACCGACTTATCTTTTTTGGCTCAGACGCGGGTGCTGTTGCGATTCCAACTATAGTAGAAGACGATATGAACGAAAAAGCAAAAGGGACACACGAAATTGATTACCCAGTTCGTCAGTAATTCTGACTACGTCTGGGAGCGCCGCCAAGCCAGGTATATCACTATTTTTGAGTTAGGGTTACAAAAGATATAAACGGCTATTTATAAAGGGAACAAACCCTAATTACATCCCCAATGGGCCGAACGCAACATGGGCCGGGGGCGCTGCCCCCCTGCAACCCCCAGCCAGCTCATCGGCGAGTTGGATCGCCGATCTCGACCCGGATTCACAGTATTTCAGGCTCCATAACTCAACAGGTGCAAGGGTGTCCTAAAGGTCTTCCAAATTGTAGTATAGAATCATCTCCAAAGATCTCGGTCAAAGCAGGCATATGCCAAACGTGGATACCTCCAGAAGCCACGGGCATAACACCCGGTAGAGAGACCCAATCTTGAGTGAAATAAATGCCGCAGCTTCGATCGTTTTCAATAAATCATCATGTAGTAAATCAACAAAGCCTAAAGTAATCTCTCTAATGCCACTCCTTTTTTTTCCTCTTTTTCTTTTTCCATCATTTCGAAAAGTGCTTACCCTATGAAGCCGTGAAAGGAGTATTGGACGAGTCTGTCTTGATGAGACAGCCTCTCACGGCCCAGTCGTCTGCATTCCACAGGCTGGAGTATATTCTCATCGGCTGGTCTTTTGGGAACGGGACCCCCATCGACCCAGCGTTCTTGAACTCTCCGATTGGAGTCCCATCTATGGAGAATCTATTGACATGTCGACAAGCAAATGAGTTAGTTCTAAGCCAAAAAACACGTATATGGGGAATCCAAGGTTTGTGACAAGTTCTTTGCACTTACACAATGCGCTGCGGGTCCAGCCATTAACATTGGGTTTTACCGGGGGGGAGCATGGGGATAGAGCGCCCTTCGATGGGCAGTTCAAATTGTTGCCCACGCCTCCGGCCCACCGACCATCGATTGGGACGGTGTATGGCAATTCAGGATACCTATGGTATGTTAATTCCTATAAATGTGTACATGGCCGGTCCAAACATGTGATTTATGTAAGTCGTAGCGTATCCACGGGAATTATTGAGATAAAATGCGTACTCTTTTTTTAAAAAATACATGGGTGAATTTGGGGGCCAGGCCCAAGTTCAATTAAAAAATAAATCAAACAATACAATAACGAGACATGGTAGCCCTTCAAATATCACCGAATAAGAAATTAATCTATTTCCGGGATTTAGTGTTAGGAAATAGTATCTAACTTTGATATTAAATATATAATCTAATTTCCACCACCGAAAAATATAATCTAATTTCCATATATAACCGATAGACCCCAATTTAGTGTAATATGAGATAAGATATATAATTGCCTGAATAATTCTGAACTTCCGAATATTTAATTCTCTTGCATATATATAGGAGGGTGCTGCTACGGTGTGGAGGCTCCTTTGGGTTTTATGAAGGCTTCGAAAAAATAAATTTGTTATTATTTACCAAGATAGTTCGTTATTTAACAAGAATCTTGTTGTATTCAAAATAATAAGTTTTTTTTTACAAAATAACAAATTTCTTATTATTAGTAAGTATTTTAATATTTTTAAAATAATAAGTGTATTGTTAAATAACAAATTTTTTATTATTTCGTCACCGATAATCACCTGCGACATGACATATTTTGATAAGCCTACGTAAACACTCCCTTTTTAAGGAGCCTCTGCACGGAAGTTTATCTCATATATAGTAATATAGGGCTTAGCTTTTGCTTATAAATTATAGTCCTAGCAGACAAATTTATGAACTTCACCAAAGAAAACAAAAGGACATTAATTATATTACACACCAAACGCACTAAGCAATGGCTCTTCAAATTTCTCTCCTACTAGTAGTTGCTTCCCTTATGTTTCTTGTAGTTCATCCTCCCTTGGTTCATTCCGCAAGACCGATATCCACCAAACAATCTTTTTCATGTCCCTCGACGAGGTGAAACGTTACCTCTAGACTTTTGGATACATGGAATGTTCAGATGATCATCGGCATAGCGCCAATGAATCATTGCTCGAGTCCGCTGTCAGGACTTCCAAGAGAGAAACCACCCGGAACCCACTGGGAAGCTGGACTCAGACACCATGGATAGGATGATCACCCCTCGGTGCGGAGTGCCAGATATCATCTAGAAACCAGAGAAAGGCATCCACAACGAGTCGTTACCAGGAAACTTCTGCATGTTATATGCTTTCCTAGGTAATAAGATCCGTGATACGTGGACTAAGAGGCTGCTGAAGTACGCTTTCACAAACACCATCTCATCGGTTGATGTGGCCGGCCTCCTGGTAACCTTGCCCGGGCATTCCAGCGGTGGGTGGCAGTCTCTCCGATCTAGTTGCTTGAGGTGGGAGAGAGTGAGGTGGCAAACATTAACATAGGGTTTACCGGGGAGATGACGGGGATGGCTCACCCTTTGATGGAAGGGGAAAGATCATGGCCTACACCTTATTCGGCCCGCATAACGGAAATATCCACTTAGATGCGGACGAGCCGTGGAGCTTGTCATCCTAGGGCTTGCCCACACCCTGGACTAGCACGCAATCATGTATGCATTTCTAGGTTATGGGGCTGTGAAGAGGGATTTCCAAAAAGATGATACGGACCGCATTCAAGCTCTTTATTATTTGAATTCGAGCAATGCTGTGGCTCTGAAAAAATTTTTGTCAATTTTTTGGTTTATTATATTAGCTTATTTGATAATCTATATGGAGCGAAACCATTTATTATCTAGGGTTGATTCCGATGATATATCTGTAATTTATAAAAAAAAATAATGACATCTCCTCCTTTCAAAATAGGACATAACATTCTTTATTTTGCTGACATGGCACTACAAACCATAAAAGAATACCAGTCATCACAAGGTGGATGCCATGTCACTCTGTTTCATAAACCAATCCAATTATATCCAATCCGATTACGCGACTCAAAATTGATCTGATTAAAAAAAGAAAAGAAAAAAGGACTTATGAACCCAAAAGCATATCAACCCACACCCCTGTTCGTCGTCTTCCTCGAGGAAAAGCCCCACGTCCAATATTCAATCACCCAAAAGTTTCTATCAAATTCATTTGTGCTGGTAATAATCAATCACCAATAGAGTTTCTGAGAGGGTGCGAATGTCTTCATACCCTTGTCAGGAAAATTCATTTGTGAGGTTTCTGGAAGTGTGCAAAGGTAATGATCAATCATCGAAAGATTCTTTCAAATTCACTTGCAAGGTTTCTGGAAGGCACCCTTGTCGGGAAAATTCGACAGTTTTGTGAATGTCTTCACAGCTTCGTTGTTGGATTTTCCTGAAAGTTATGTTCAAACTCGAATCTCCAGTCAAAGCCTGCCTTGCCATAACAGACGTTGATTACAATATTGTATTGACTCTACAGTAGTACTAGCTGAACATACCCATATTTGCATTTACAACAACAGGATCGAGCAATTCAGCACCGGAAGTATGAAATGCCTAGAATTTGTCTTAAAAATCAACGGAGAAGCTTTGACAATCTTTTGATGTTACCTTCAAAAATGGATCGATAGAAAATCTTTCTGGGATTGGTTATTACCTGCACAAATGAATTTGGTTATTACCTGCACAAAATCCATCTAGAGGATGGAGTAAGTATGAAAGTTGGCGGTCGGATCGAACCACACACAAAACTGCTGGCCCTGTTTCCTTTCCGTTGGCTGAACACATTTGAGTGGAAGATGCACGGGTCACCACTCTGATTTCCCAAGAACTTGAAATCTATTTCGTCCCAATCGGAACCTTTTGAGCATAGCTGCATAGGAACACGGAAAAAACTAAGGCTAAACATTAGTGACAGTGTCAAGATTGATAGGAACAGTTGCTTTATATCAAACCCATACAAAAAGTTTGACTGCAGCACTTTCAGGTTACTTACATAGTACGCGGTAACGGTGCCGGTGGAGTTTCCAAGGACAAAGCTTGAGCAGCATATTGATCGTCCGAACATGCACTCATTCTTGGTCTGAAAACCAGAGCCAGAGGCCTTGTCCAAGGACAGAGTCAACAGCTCCCCATTGTTGAGTATCTTAGCCCTGCTTGTCTCCCCACGTAATGTAAACCTTATCGTGAAAGTTCCCAGCACAAGCAGCAACCACAAGAGAGCTGACTGTAATTGAGGAGGAGGAGAACACGGAGCTTATCGACAGAAGAAGCCATCGATGCCATTGCAGTCGGAAATTCAGCAGCTGAATCGGATGCCTGAGGTATTAGAAAAGATGCTGAAGGATTAAGTGATGGGTGTTGTGGTCGAAGAGGTGCGGGACAACTTGGAAGCTGGAAAGGAGGTCGTGGGAGGTCAGCTTCCTATCAATAATTCTCCTTACAATGAACTAAAATTTAGATTATGAATAATAAAATATCTTTCAAAATAAATCCCACTATCAAGCATTAGCAAACCATTCCTAATTAAATAACACGATGCACAACGCGGTTTCCCTTAGTTCAGATGATAATTGTGTAATACCTAAGCTTATTGGGTACGATATTTCGAAGGACATCATATGTTTCCTATTGATTAGTCCCATATGTGTCTTCTCATCCTCGATCATGCAAGATAATGGTTCTCTTTTTTCTCTGGTTACAAGCCTATTATGAGACGGGGAAAGAGGAAATATAGGCGCATTAGTTGTCAATTGCGATAATAACCCCTTTCTTAAATTGAGGACGAATCTCACTGTACTAATTCGATCTTCTTAGCAACAATGGCATTCTTAACTAGTTCGCAACAGTGCAAGGGATTAACCTACAATCTACTCAATGATTGTCGTGAAAATAATAAGCTCATAGGAAGATAAAGTCCTGAGTACTAAAACTCAGAGATCCTAATGTCACTTCACTTCAAAACATGGAGATTGTAAAAAATTAACAGATATATATTTTTCTCCAAAATAATTAATTGAAGAGATTAAAACAACGCCCCTCCTCCTCGACAAGGAGGCCCAATACCTAATACAATGAAAGAGAAATCTTAAATAACTAATAAAGAGACACAGGTAGTTCCACTAGATATCGAACATGCGACCTCTAGGTCAACATGCAATGGCGTACACTACTACGCTACACCCTCTTTTGATACAATTTTCATCCATGCATGCGTGGGGTTTTTTCTGTGTACTCTTTCTTCTCCTTGATCCCCTAATCCATCTACATTCACCAGCCTCTTTTCTAAAGAAAAATAACAAGATCCTAAGATCGTACCATTCGGGGTGGCTCAAGATTATTGGATGTGAGAACATCCATTACTAGGTTAGGGGCGGACTAGGATTTGAACTTAGGGTGGGCGAGTTCCCTGAGGGCGAATAGCAAAATAGTTTTTCCAAATTATGAGGCGAATATAAGAAATTTCATTAAAATTTTAAGAATTATATGTAAAATTTTTTAAAGCGTGAAAATTTTAGGGAGGGCGACTGCTATACCTGCCCCTTTTGTCTATCCCAAGCTGGAGTTCATCTGCATTGTGAATTATTTTAACTAGATGAAAACTCACACGTTGCTCGGATAATTACTAAGAAACTTGAAAATAAAAATCTTGAAATATCAAAATTTGTTTGTATTATTAAATAACGTAAAATTGAATCTTTATATATATGTATTTAAATTATACATATAAATTATTTAGTATTTTTATTATTATAATATGTAAAACGTGCATGTAAAACGATATATGATAATGGATTTAAAAAATATATATTAAGTTGTAATTCTTATAAAGTAAAAATGCCTATATAAAATATTAGATACTAATAAATATACATATACAAAATACTTAAAGTAAAAATATAATAAGTATCTTTTCTCAATATTAACGATGTAAAAATAATTATCCTATAAAAGTTAAATAAGTGAAAAGTTCAAACAAATTTCATATGATAGAATTACCGTATATTGGATCATGTATCGAATAATGGGTGGTGAAACTCAAAATATATACTTATAAATGAAATTGATTATTGAAAGTAAAAATCAATACTAATCATTGTTACGATTTCTCAAATCAGAATTTCTAAAAATAACTAAATAAATAAAACTATCGAACTCAAAGTTGATGAAAGAAATATCTCCATTGAATTATAAATATTGAAGGATCTTCTATTACTAAAGCAACACCATAGTAAAACTAGAATAAAGGTTTCATAAAACAATCAATATTGAAATAATTAGTATGAAATTTGCATTAAAAAGTTTATTCTACAAATCAAAATTTAACCAAAGAATAAGAATAAATATATAAAGTTAGTGAAGATGAAGTTCACGAAGAAAACATTTTAAATAAATTATGAAATAAAAATAGAAAAGGACATATTCAGGTTGTGTAAATTAGAAAAGTCTTACATTTATTGAAACGATTCCCATAATGAAACTGTAATAGAGATCCTATCAAAACCATCAATATCGAAACAATCAAATTTTGAATTTGTTAAAAAAATTATTCAACAAATCGAAATTCAATCAAATAAAAGAGAAACTTGGAGAAGGGGAAAAGGAGGTTTAGAATTATATATAGAGATAAATATATGTTCGGTTCTACTATCCCTTTTGCTTCCCCTATATATACATATATATTCATAAAAGTAATATCCTACTATATGGTGATATATATCAAGATTTTGTGGAATATATATCCTACTGTATATTCTTGACAATTGTATAATGTATATATTCGGTTACTGTATATTCCATTAGATTATATGTGAATATAATCTATATATTCTACTATATAATTACATAAGAAAATAATATAAATATTTTCAAATTAGAACAACATATATATTAATATTTTTTTTTATAAAAGACTATAGAATTTTTTTTAGTATAAACGATGGCTTATATTTCATTATATATTCCAATTTATATTTCACTTTCACAATACTAATATACCTCTATTTGGAAATACATTCCATCATATATATTCCAATTCGCCTAATTATATTCCTTAATAAATATATAAAATTTCCTTATGGTTAATGATGATGTGGCGTCCTGACTACTATAAAAAGCCCATAGCAAGCAATTACCCTCGTAAGAGATAAAGGGCAGGGAAGCTAAATATATATGATTAAAAAGATTATAGGTAATGATACGTAATTAATGGTAACAAAAAAAGATTAAAAATCAATAATAAGTGTTACATGTGACATTAAAAAGCGAATTATGTAAAGATTGGAAGGGGAAATAACACATTAACTTTGTACCGTACCTCATGATTCATTTGTGTATAGGGGAAAAATAATTATGAAAGAGTAAGGAAGAGAGACTTCTGGTTGTGTATTTACATCTAAATTCTAAGAAAGTCATTGCATTTACAACTAGATCTCGTAATTACAACCAAAAGAGACCATGAACAACATAAAGTGAGCAAGAAAGAGTCAATTTCGATTTTAAGCCTGATAAGCAAGATAAACAACTCACCATTCAAAAATCGCAATCATCTCATTAGAATAAAGAGGCATTAAAGTTACATCCTATCAGAAGAAGATTTGTTTCGAAGTCAATTACAGTTTCTAAATTTGTTCAATGAAATCAATGTTCAGAAAGAATTAAAAAAAATAGAGAAAAGACTTATAATATTGTTGCTTTTGAATTAAACCCAATAAGCAAATAAATGACTTATCATTCCAAAACCGTAGTAATCTTATCATACCAAAGAAGCATTAGTGTTATATCTAGCAAGGAGAAGATCGGTATCGAAGTCAATTACAAACTCTAAATTTGTTCAATCAAATCAACGTTCAAAATAATTGACCCTGTTGTTTTGTGACCCAACCGTAACCCTCCATATTGACCCCGTTGTACCTGCCCAACCCATACGATGGAAGAAGCCCTCCTGTTAATTTAATATATAATATGCATATCTAAGATTTCTCGAGAATATATTATAATGTATATAAATATAGGCGGCATCTATTATATTATAAAGTAAATGGCATCATATTTATTTATATATTATAACACTTGATTGAATTATACCTTGTATATTCCAATGGGCTATATATGGATATTATTTATATCTTCTATTATATAATTAAATAAGAATATATTATGAATATATTCAATTAGAATAATTTTTATATGAGAATATTTTCATGATAAAGAATATAAAAGATTTCATTAATTTATAGGCGGTGACGTGGCAACGTGAGAGATTTCCGTTTTATATTTTTTATGATGTGACAACGTAAGAATTCGATTTTGACTTTTTTTTTCATATATATTAAAAAAGAGAAAGAGAGAGAATTGTTTCCACTTTCAAGTTTCACCATCTAAATAATGTATTCCTTATTAAAAGAAATTCTAATACAAAGATGAACAATAATAAATCATATATTATAATATTGAAGCCAACTGTCCACATCTGAGTTGACTCTCTTCCTACGCTCTGATATTTCCTGGGCATTTCCTCACCGTTCCCACGACTTCACCACTAACTCAAAGCACACTATAAATGCCAAACCTCAACCGCCCCGAAAACATCAAACTCAAACCACCTGAAAGAAAAACACACTTTGTTGCCCCAATCATTGTATTCATGACTTCTTCCTCTTCTTCCTTTTCCAAGCTTATCATCCCTCTTGCGGTGGCATTCCTCGTATCCGCCTGTGCCGGGAACTTCCACAAAAAGGTCGACATTACGTGAGGAGATGGCGGGGCTAAGATACTCAACAACGGGAATCTGTTGACTCTGTCCCTGGACAAGGCCTCTGGCTCCGGGTTCCAATCCAAGAACGAGTACATGTTCGGGAAGATCAATATGCAGCTCAAGCTCGTCCCAGGAAACTCTGCTGGCACCGCCACCGCATACTATGTAAGTAGTCGCCTAAGCGAAGCCAAATTCTTTATAGTTTGTCTAACAATCTTGACACTTACTAATCTTTAGCCTTTTCATTTTTCATGTTTTGTTGCAGCTATCCTCGCAAGGGTCCAACTGGGACGAGATAGATTTCAAGTTCTTGGGGAATTTGAGTGGGGACCCGCACATCCTCCACACCAATGTCTTCAGCCAAGGAAAAGGAAACAGGGAGCAACAGTTCTATCTCTGGTTCGACCCGACCACCGACTTCCACACTTACTCCATCCTCTGGAACCCGCTGCGCATCCTGTAAGTTAAAAGAACTTGCCACAGACTATGCATCTCCAGTAGATTAAATCAGCCTAAAACTAACTCGTTTGTTTATCGATGTGTCAACAGATTCTCCGTCGATGGGACTCCGATCAGAGAGTTTAAGAACGCCGAGTCGAAGGGAGTCCCATACCCGAGAGACCAGCCAATGAGAATATACTCGAGCCTATGGAATGCAGATGACTGGGCCACGAGAGGTGGCGTCATCAAGACTAACTGGTCCAATGCTCCTTTCACTGCTTCATACCGGAATTTCAATGATAACAATGTCCGCATCTGGTCCTCTTCAACTTCGAGCTCTTCTTGCTCTTCTACCTCGAGAACAAGTGGCACTGGTAATGCCTAGCTCTCTGAAGATCTCGACACGACTAAGCGAAGAAGGCTTACGTGGGTGAAAAAGAACTACATGATCTATGATTACTGCAAAGATTCAAAGCGGTTCCCTAAAGGCGTTCCCGCTGAGTGCAACATGGCTTGAAGATGATGGAAACAGAGTACTTGGACGGATACGTTTCATTTTTTAGTTCTTTCTGTGAATTTACTGGGTCATCTCCATTCGATTGATTCAATTATGAGTATGTGTGTAACAATCATCATCTTGTTAATGAAATTTGTTCTATTCATTTGAATACATTGGTCATGAACCATGAGCACTAGAAAAGCAACCTATTCATCTTCTGGGGTGGATAGGTTTCATAAGCAAGCAAATTCTGCATTTCGGCTTAAAGCTGCCTCTGATGCCACTCGTTTTCGTTTTCGTGCATCCTATCATCTCATATATATATATATATATTTTAATAGCCCATCTGCTTGTCGACTAGCTTATTACTAGCATTTTCCAGTTTTGTTCCCCTGCACCCATTGTTTTTGTTACCTTCGTAGATGGGGATGAACATAGTTATGGGAAAGTGCTTATTTCCTAAGGAAAATGGATGTTTGGGAAGCTCGTTTTAATTGATTCGTCTCTTTGCCAAGGAGAAGACGCGGGTTCGATTCCCGCTATCCGCCCAAGTTAAAACTAAATAATGTATTTAGTGGGTAAGGTTATTTAATGGGATATCACTCTTAATTTAAACTTATTAATTTTTCTTATATTTATTAATTAAACTTATTAATATAATTTTAATAATTGTTAGTTAATATAAATAACTAATTATTAAATAATTATTTAAATTGAAATCGCTTGAAATTCATATGTTTCCTAATTCCTCTGGAATTACAAATGAAAAAGCCAATCTGTGTTTTTCCTTAATAAATGCGATTACAATGGGATTCACTTCGAAGATCTGAGAAGCAAGCTGCTACTATTCAGGATACGATCCAAGGGGAAAAGTTCAGCATATATAGATGAGGCAAGTCGCTGCAGATCCGTGGGATAATCGGAAAACGAGCATTCCTAACACAGCGTACATACAAAGAACCTGTCACAGACCCGTTGATTCGCGCACGAATACCGGAACTACGACCTTCTACCACATGTTGATTTTACGAATACCAGAAAATATGCATCAAACTCGATTCGACTCCGAAATTGGGTAAAGAGCACGAAAGCTCTGTTAACTATAGGGCTTACAAAGCTTAAATAGGGTTTAAAAAACATAAATTGCACAAAAAGAAATAAATTTACCTAAAATTGTAAAAACACCCAAATAACATAAAAATGCCCGTTTGAGGCCCTAAACGAAGGAATTCGGCCAAAATTTCGTCTTTTAGACTGTGAGTTTTCTTCGGTGACCGCTTTCCTCAAAATAGGGTCGTCCAAACCTATTTTTCTCGAGATACCGATTTGTCACCTCTTTCTGTCGCATCAATTACTATGCTTATCCAAGCTAGAAAGTAATTGAGGCAATAGTGATATCTTGGGATTAGTCATGAACTATTTCTTTAAGTTATGTTTGAAGGGAAAGGGCCGATCATGTATTTTCATATCGATTTAGCCTCTTTGCGATTTGAGCTTCCCATTAATCCATTTTAATTCTCTTTGCGTCTAAACTTGTCTATATAATGATACCACACCAAATATTACCATTCTTCCGGAAATTAGAAAGAGAAAGCAAAGGAGGGGACCGGTCCATGAGCACAAAATGAGTACTATAGATTGCGAAAATTACATCGGATATGAATGAATAAAAGAATTGAACTGAATAGCTATTGAGCCTATGTATGTCTCTGTTCTACTGTTCGGGTCTTTCCTTACGTTAAGCCATATTGCACTCCGGGGGAAGGCCTTGAGGGAACCGCTTCAAATCGCTGCAGTAATTGTAGATCATGTAATTCTTCTGCACCCACTTTAGCCTCTCCTGATTACTGGTGTCAAGCTCTTCGGACAGCCATGGATTTTCAGTGCTGCTACTTGTTCCTGAGCTGGAAGCGCAAGAAGAGGCTGAAGCTGAAGAGGACCAGACACAAGACTTGTCGGCATTGAAGTTCCGGTATGAAGCCGTGAACGGTGCATTGGACCAGTCTGTCTTGATGAGGCCACCCCTCGTGGCCCAGTCATCAGCGTTCCACAGGCTCGAGTATATTCTCATCGGCTGGCTCTTTGGGAATGGGACACCCATCGACTCGGCGTTCTTGAATTCTCTGATTGGAGTACCATCGACCGAGAATCTGTTCATAATATCAATAGACAAACAGGTCAACCTTAAGTCCATATATATAAGTTGAATACACATTGCGTAGTTTGCGAAGGAAGTTCTTTTTGACTTACATGATGCGCTGCGGGTTCCATAGGATGGAGTAGGTGTGGAAGTCGGAGGTCGGGTCGAACCAGAGATAAAACTGCTGCTCCTTGTTTCCTTTTCCCTGGCTGAACACATTTGTGTGAAGGATGTACGGATCACCACTCAGATTCCCTAAGAACTCGAAATCTATTTCGTCCCATGTTGAACCTTTCGAGGATAGCTGTAGAGGAACGCCAAATAGGAAAAGGCTAAACATTAGTAACAGTTGATAAATTCGGTACAGTTAAACTGAATCAAAACCAATATAAAGAATAAAATTGCACTCAGTAGGGGACAACTTACATAGTACGCGGTGACGGTGCCAGCAGAGTTTCCCGGGACGAGCTTGAGCTGCATATCGATCTTCCCGAACAGGTACTCGTTCTTGGACTGGAACCCAGAGCCAGAGGCCTTGTCCAGGGACAGAGTCAACAGCTCCCCGTTGTTGAGTATCTTAGCCCGGCCATCTCCCCACGTAATGTCGAAGTTATCGTTCAAGTTCCCGGCATAGGCGGATACGAGGAAGCCCGCCACCACAAGGGAGATGAAGAACTTAGAGGAAGAGGAAGAAGCCATGAATACAATCACTGATGATTTGTTTCTGCTGCTGTAGTAAGGATTGAATTTGGTTTGATGTTTGATATGTTTCTGGGGAGGTTTAGGTTTGATATTTATAGTGCTGTGGTGAAGACTGATCATTAGGTATGGATTGGTGAGGAAATGGTGAGGAAGCTGATCTCATCAGCTGTGGACAGTTGTCGATGGCAACATATGTTTTTTGACTTTTTTTGTGTTGTGTTGTGTTTTTTTTTTTAAATTTGAGTTATTGAAGAAATTTATAAAGAAGAAATTATCAACCCGAAGCTTCGGCCTTTACCGGGTGAGGAAGAAGAAGACAGTATCTAATTCTTGCCAGGAGGGAGGGAGGGAAAGGGAGGACGCGGTTTGGCACTTTTTTTTGCATATGGAAAGGTACAGAGTCGGTGGTGCATCGCCATAAAACAAAGCAGACAGCTTCGGTTGCTACTGTTACGAGATATTATTACATGAACCTGATGCACTACGATCAGTCAATTGGTGGCTGGTATTCGTGTAAAAGTTGTCGTATCATCGATTGTGAAAAAAGACTAATCGATGGTGACTAACCCAATTGATGATGACTACATTAGAATGATGAGACGTTTTCACTTCAGTGGATTCAGTCATAAAATAACTCCTAGAACTATTGGCATAGCCACCTCCGACGAAACAAATACTGATGAGGATGCGATGAAAGAAATAGTGCGAGGAAGAATTGCGAGGTTAGGCAAAGTTACGAGGTTTGGGTTTGATATGAAAAACTATCAAGCAAAGGGCCTGCGTTCATCGAGAACAATGAAACATGCAAAATATAATGATCAAGCATGTCCAACTATCGCTAGCCCAAACTTTTCTTTGACAAAGAAATATACCAACTATCGATTCGTCATCACATTTAGCATGTTATTAGATTCTCCATCAATTCTATTCTTGTGTGGCTCTTAAAATTGACACGTAGCGCATGATTATATAGTTATTAAAAATTATTACGAAAAAATTTGAAAAAAAATTTGAACATGAAAAAAAAAGGAAGAAGAAGAGGAGGCCGACGGTGGGGGCCTCCACCACCCTAAATCAGAGTTGCCGACAACCATAGTAGTCGCTGGTGACCTCGATTGGGAAGGCAGTAACCTCAACCAAGGTCCTCATAACCCGAAATCTAAAAGGAAAGAAAAAACAAAAAACAAAAAAGCCTTTGTAAAAGTGAAAGGAGAGGAGGGGGCCGGTGGTGGGGACCTTGCCGGCGGGCATCCCACTACACGCCCCCTTCCCCCCAACTCAAGGTTGCTAATTGGAATTGAGGGAACCGGCGACGCCCCATCGCCGGCCCCCTCCCCTCATCTTCCTTTGTTTTTGGCGTAGTTTTTTTTTTTACATATATAATTTCTGAATTTTTTTTCCAAAATTCAGGCCCTACTTAACTAATATTCATGCGCCACGCGTCACCATCAAGTGCCACATCAGCACATCCTGTTAGAATTAACAATGACCTAACGGCATGCTGAACGTGATGACAACCGATATTTGATGTATTTCTTTGAAAAAAACAGTTTGTGCTAAATGATTGAAATATCCTTACAGCAGCTAGTTTAGATTGAATAACAAAAGGTTAATTAGAATGGATCAATTTTCCTATGTTCCAATTCCCTACCCCGCTCATGGAATTTGAATTTATATGTCAAAAGCAATTTTCGGACATCTCGTTCAATAGTTCATGTTATCAATTCTTTAATTCCCGTAAAATTGAACTCTTATTGGATGGTGAATTGAATTCCAGTGATGAACAGATGAAATAAGCAAACATAATTTTCTTACGCTAGAAAACGTTGAAACTTATCAACTTAGCACATATTATTAACATGCTCGCTAAGTTGTAATACGTGTCATTAATCACATCAAAAGAAAAATATGTGTCACTGTCAAGATACTCTTAGAAAATATATAGGCGTGAAATTATCATTCAATACACTTAGATTTTAGGTAGGTGGTAAGTGTCAATAACAGCAAATAATAGTCAATTTATTATTTTATAGGCATGCAGATACATGTCAAACTTTCTTTGTACTCTATAAACAAAGTATAAAAGAGTGTCATTTGGAGGGGGAGTTTGAGGGGAATTATCATTTTTAATACTCAAATGAAAATCGACCACAGAAGCTGAGCAAATGAAGACCCTCAAATCCCCAAGAGCTCCCCGAAGAACTCCAAACTTAAAAGTTCTTGATCTTGTGATGACAACTCCGAGATATTCAGAACAACCCTCCATCGTCATCGCATCCACATTATCATTAGTAGGTGCTTTTAAATCCCTATTGTGAAGTTTCGGAGATCGATCATTGCAAGTTTTCAGATGAGAGATTGGTTGTTGTGATATGAAGGTTGAATTAGATGGACGTATTTATTTGTTTTTTTGATGAATGACGTAGTGAGTTGTTGGGATAGTGGGGGTGGAAGGAAAGGTCGTCAAAGGGTCAGCAGGTGGCTATGAATCATCATATTATTCTCAATAATTTATTATTTTAATATTTATAAATGTTTTGGTTAATGGAATTGATGGAAAAGGGCCTTCCGCTTGATTTGATAGAAACATAATAATATCCAGCTGCGCTTAAGAAAGGCCCCATTTTAACACTAACACACGGTTTTCATTACTCGGAGTGAGATTATTATGTTACCCACTGGATGTGCTTGATCATTAGATTTTACGTGTTTTGTTGTTTTGGATGAACACAGCTGGCCATTTGCTTCATCGTCGTAACAACTCTTCCTCGAACTATTCCTTTCCTCGTATCCTCATCAGTATTTGTTTCGTTTGAGGTGACTATTCGGATAGTTCGAGGAGTTACTGTATGAGCTCAATTCACTGAATCAATGGTGAACCGAATCAATCATTGATTGATACACATGCAGATGTGAGACCGTCTCATTATTCCGGTATAGCTATCATCAATTAGGCGATTCATCATCGAGCAGTCTCTTTTACAATTGATGATACGATGACTTTTACACTATGTCATTGACTGATGCAGTGGATAAGGTTAAGTTAATATTTAGTAGCCTAAGCTTTGTGCTTTGCTTTAGGGCGGTGCACCGACTCTTACCTTACCGTATGGTGGGGTGGGGGGAAGGTGCCCAACCGCGTCCTCCCTTTCCCTCCCCCTTGACGAAATCGACATTGGAGACTGTCTTTATAAATTTCTTCAATTAAATTAATAAACTAATATAAAAACAAAAGGTCAAAACGACTTACCACACACCAAAAAAAAAAAAAGATTAAAAAAAATATGCTAACGTCAATGCCATTGACAACTGTCCACAGCGGAGTCGGCTCTCGGCGTCTTCGATGAGATCTGATCAGCTTCCTCACCATTTCCTCACCAATCCATACCCATAAACTCCCCAAATGATCAGTCTTCACCACAACACTATAAAATATCAAACCTCAACCTCCCCAAAAACCATCAAACATCAAACCAAGTTCAATCCTTATTCCTTACTATAACAGCAAAACAAGTCAGTGATTGTATTCATGGCTTCTTCCTCTGCTTCTAAGCTCTTCATCTCCCTTGTGGTGGTGGGCTTCCTGGTATACACCAGTGCCGGGAACTTCAACGATAAATTCGACATTACGTGGGGAGACGGCCGGGCTAAGATCCTCAACAATGGGGAGCTGTTGACTCTGTCCCTGGACAAGTCCTCTGGCTCCGGGTTCCAGTCCAAGAACGAGTACCTCTTCGGGAAGATTGATATGCAGCTCAAGCTCGTCCCTGGAAACTCCGCCGGCACCGTCACCGCATACTATGTAAGTACTCCCCCTGCTGAGTGCAATTAAATTGTTTATATTGGTTTTGATGCAATTTAAACTGTACCATATAAATGTTTACAACTGTTACTGAGGTTTTTCCGTGTTCCTCTGCAGCTGTCCTCGAAGGGTTCGACATGGGACGAAATAGATTTCGAGTTCTTGGGGAATCTGAGTGGTGACCCGTACATCCTTCACACAAATGTGTTCAGCCAGGGAAAAGGAAACAAGGAGCAGCAGTTTTATCTCTGGTTCGATCCGACCGCCGACTTCCACACCTACTCCATCCTATGGAACCCGCAGCGCATCATGTAAGTCGAAAAGAACTTCCTTCACCGACTATGCAACGTGTATTCAACTTATATATATGGACATTTAAGGTTGACCTGTTTGTTCATCGATATTATGAACAGATTCTCAGTCGATGGTACTCCAATCAGAGAATTCAAGAATGCCGAGTCGATGGGTGTCCCATTCCCAAAGAGCCAGCCGATGAGAATATACTCGAGCCTGTGGAATGCCGATGACTGGGCTACGAGGGGTGGCCTCATCAAGACAGACTGGTCCAACGCTCCGTTCACGGCTTCATACCGGAACTTCAACGACGCCAATGCTTGTGTCTGGTCCTCCGCTACATCTACATCTTCCTGCTCGTCAACCTCTGGAACAAGTGGCTCTACATCTAACAATCCATGGCTCTCCGAGGAGCTCGACACCACTCGTCAAGAGAGGCTTCGGTGGGTGCAGAAGAACTACATGATCTACAATTATTGCGCCGATTCAAAGCGTTTCCCGCAGGGCCTTCCCCCGGAGTGCACCATGGCTTAGAAGAAGTACAAAACAGAACACTCGAACAAATTTTGGTCTGCTTTTGTCCAAAACACATTCAATTGATCAATTATGACTGTAATTTGTGTAATTATAGTAAATTATTAAATGGTATTCTTTCATTGGTTTACATAATACGAAGTTGTTTGTGGACTTTCGAATCATGTATTGGAAGTGAGCAAATATTTGGTGAGTATTACTCGTCCACTTGAATCTGTAACACCCAATGAAAATATCTAAAAGTGATAAATTAGCCTCACAATGGAATATTAGAGATAATAGAAAAAATAAGATCAAACACCGGATATACATGGTAAAAATCTTAATGGGAAAACATCCATAGATAGAGCATGAATCTACTAGATAAATAAACAAGAGATTACAGCCCACAGAAATATCTCTCAATTTCAGTTCCCATTACAAAACACAATCCCAATAAGAGTCTAATTCGATCTCTCAATTC
Source organism: Punica granatum (assembly GCF_007655135.1). Classification (NCBI taxonomy): domain Eukaryota; kingdom Viridiplantae; phylum Streptophyta; class Magnoliopsida; order Myrtales; family Lythraceae; genus Punica; species Punica granatum. Next base: position 7,173,034 of record NC_045128.1, read on the forward strand.
TCTCCATCCTCTCACTCTGCACTGAGATTTCAAGAAGATAACCTATAGAATTTCTCGATAAGATCACACCATCACTGACCCCGTGATTCCATATTCTCTCTCATTAGCCCCAAGGGCCTAGGGTTTCGCAACACTAATGCAACTTTTACAACTCATACAAGACCCTATATATAGACATACAATAGTATATATCATAATATCTTCAGAAGTATCGTAATATGTCTCCTATAATATTTTATAGAATATTTCCACTTATGAGGTTACAAGAAATCTCGAAAATATAAGAAACAATATTTTCACCTGATTTCTTCCTTGTTGTGGGTCTTCGAGTTTCCACAATCCGAACTTAATGCAAGACATTCTCCAACAAATCTCCACATTGCCTTGCATTCAGCAAAGCACTGCAATGGTTAGTCTCCATTCACTTACTTTGTCATAGCCTCACCGGGCTCCACCTCATCCAGCTCGAACATTCAGCTCTAGTCCAAACCACCCTTGGACTTCATCGAGGTGCCAGGCTTCCTCAGCTTTCGTGTGACACACCCTCTAAAGCTGAACCTTTTCTTTAAAGTCGAATTCTCGACTTCAACAGTTCATGAGGCCACAAAACTCCTCAAGCCCGAAACATATTGCAGTCTCATCTACTGACTCTGCCTACCTTTTGCATGCGCGCGATTCCGCAGAGATTTGGCCTCCATTCAAATCCTCCTTACTGAAAATCCTCTACCCAAGTTGAGTATTCGGAGCTTTCTCCCAAGCTCCACCTTTTCCAAAGCCGTCTGGGTCAAGACTACCAAGGCTTTTCCTTCTAGCACTCCCTTCAACTCGATTGCCATCATCCGTTGCCGCTCGATCCATCGACCTTCTCAACCTCGAATCCCACAGTTGACATCTCAAGATCCTATTCAGCTCCAAGCTCTGATACCAATATGTTGAAAGTGATTGTCACACGCGAAAAAAAATTAAAGAGAAATCCACAGGTTTATAAGAGATTGTGTGCCACAACCTATTAGCTTGAGCTTTTGGATTGAAGATGAGCCCAATCACTTATAGGCTAAGTTGAATTTTACATGGTATCAGAGTCGATTGGGCTTCCGCACATCCATGTGGATACTCACACCGCGCCAGTCTTGAGTGTGGAACTCGTGACTAGTGAAGTCCGAGTCCAAAAGTAGAAGCCCGGATCGTAGTTGGCTTGACCCCCCTCGCCCGTGTGTGGAAGAGGAAGCCCACCTCGAGTTAATTAAGGCTCGAGTCCAGAAGAGATAAGATCCTGACTCGAGATAAGTTGTTGAGAGCGAGTGTTTAAGTATTCACGTGGTACATGTAGGTAAAAGATGAGAAAGACCAAACGGTGTCACGTGAGGGAATGTTAAAAGTGATTGTTTCACACGGAAAAATTAAAGAGAAATCCACGGGTCTATAAGAGATTTGGTTCCACAACCTATTAGCTCGAGTTTTTTGGTTGAAGAGCTTATAGGTCCAGTAGAATTTTACACTTATCAACTTAATACATATTATGAACATGCTTGCTAAGTTGTATTGCGTGTCATTAATTACATCAAAAGAAAATATACATGTCACTGTCAAGATACTCTTAGAAAATATATAGGCGTGAAATTATCATCGATACAGTTAGATTTTAGGCACAGATATATGTCAAACTTTCTTTGTACTCTATAAAAAAAAAAGTATAGATAGTGTCATTTGGAGAGGGAGTTTGAGGGGAATCATCATTTTTAATACTCAAATGTAAATCGACCACAGCAACTGAGCAAATGAAGATCCTCAAATAAACCTCCATCGTCATCGCATCCACATTATCATTAGTAGGTGCTTTTAAATTGCTATTGTGAAGTTTCGGAGATCGATCATTGCAAGTTTTCATATGAGGGATTGGTTGTTGTGATCTAAAGGTAGAATCAATGGACGTATTTTTTTTTTTTTTTTGATGAATGAGGTAGTGAGTTGTTGGGATGGGCGGGTGGAAGGAAAGGTCGTCAAAGGGTCAGCAGGGTGGCTATGAATCATCATATTATTATGCAATAATTTATTATTTTAATATTTATAAATGTTTTGGTTAGTGGAATTGATGGAAAAGGGCCACTTGATTTGATAAAAACATGATAATATCCAGCTGTGTTTAAGAACAGCCACATTTTAACACTAACGCACGGTTTTCATTACTCGGAGTGGGATTATTATGTTACCCACTGGATGTGCTTGATCATTAGATTTTACGTGTTTTGTTGTTTTGGATGAACACAGCTGGCCATTTGCTTCACCATCGTAACTTGACCTACCCCACCAACTCTTCCTCGCACTATTTCTTTCCTCGCATCCTCATCAGTATTTGTTTCGTCGGAGGTGAACAGATCGAGGAGTCACTTTAGAAGCTCAATTCATTGAATCAATGGTGAACTAAATCAATCGTTGACTGATACACATACAGATGTGAGACCGTCTCATTATTCTAATGTATATATATCATCAATTAGGTGATTCACCATCGAGTAGTCTCTTTTACAATTGATGTTACTATAACTTTTACACTCTATCATTGACTGATGCAGTGCAGGGGTGTGCACGGGTACCAGGTATACCTGGAACTGATCGGAATCTACCAGTTATGGTAGGATTCGAGTAGCTCGTATTGAAAATAAGGTAGGTTCCGAGTATTAAAATTAGGAACCGGTAAAAATCGGTTCCGATTTCTGTCTACAAGGTACTCGGAAACCGGTTATTTATTTAAAAAAAAAAAGAGAAAGAGTAAAGTTACCATTTCCTCTAATGAATCATAACAGATGCACTTTGTTGTGTGGGATCCTATTATAAATGTTTAATTTTTTCGATGGATTGATGAGACATATTTTTTTTTTGTGGATTCATCTAAATTTTGTTGATATTCTATTTGACGTTATTACTGATTATGTATGTGGTATTTTCGATTTTATTTAACGAGAGAAAAAAATTTACAGATTCCAACAGAGTACCCGGAACCTGTGATATAATACAGGTTCCGGTTCCATGATTTAATAGGATAAGGTCCGATTTCAAAATCTTAGAACTTGTCCCTTACAGAATAGGGTCCGAGTATCGTGAAAAATACAAGTTACTCGGAACCGATCACCCCTAATGCAGTGGATAAGGTTCAGTTAATATTTATTAGCCGACACTTACCTTTAAGGGGAAAAAAAAAAGTGCCCAACCGCGTCCTCCCTTTCCCTCCCCCTGACAAAATCGACATTGGAGACTGTCTTTATAAATTTCTTCAATTAAATTAATAAAATAATATAAAAACAAAAGGTCAAAACGACTTACCACACACAAAAAAAAAAAGATTAAAAAAAATATGCTAACATCAATGCCATTGACAACTGTCCACAGCGGAGTCGGCTCTCGGCGTCTTCGATGAGATCTGATCAGCTTCCTCACCATTTCCTCACCAATCCATACCCATAAACACCCCAAATGATCAGTCTTCACCACAACACTATAAAATATCAAACCTCAACCTCCCCAAAAACCATCAAACATCAAACCAAGTTCAATCCTTATTCCTTACTATAACAGCAAAACAAGTCAGTGATTGTATTCATGGCTTCTTCCTCTGCTTCTAAGCTCTTCATCTCCCTTGTGGTGGTGGGCTTCCTGGTATACACCAGTGCCGGGAACTTCAACGATAAATTCGACATTACGTGGGGAGACGGCCGGGCTAAGATCCTCAACAATGGGGAGCTGTTGACTCTGTCCCTGGACAAGTCCTCTGGCTCCGGGTTCCAGTCCAAGAACGAGTACCTCTTCGGGAAGATTGATATGCAGCTCAAGCTCGTCCCTGGAAACTCCGCCGGCACCGTCACCGCATACTATGTAAGTACTCCCCCTGCTGAGTGCAATTAAATTGTTTATATTGGTTTTGATGCAATTTAAACTGTACCATATAAATGTTTACAACTGTTACTGAGGTTTTTTCCGTGTTCCTCTGCAGCTGTCCTCGAAGGGTTCGACATGGGACGAAATAGATTTCGAGTTCTTGGGGAATCTGAGTGGTGACCCGTACATCCTTCACACAAATGTGTTCAGCCAGGGAAAAGGAAACAAGGAGCAGCAGTTTTATCTCTGGTTCGATCCGACCGCCGACTTCCACACCTACTCCATCCTATGGAACCCGCAGCGCATCATGTAAGTCGAAAAGAACTTCCTTCACCGACTATGCAATGTGTATTCAACTTATATATATGGACATTTAAGGTTGACCTGTTTGTTCATCGATATTATGAACAGATTCTCAGTCGATGGTACTCCAATCAGAGAATTCAAGAATGCCGAGTCGATGGGTGTCCCATTCCCAAAGAGCCAGCCGATGAGAATATACTCGAGCCTGTGGAACGCCGATGACTGGGCCACGAGGGGCGGCCTCATCAAGACAGACTGGTCCAACGCTCCGTTCACGGCTTCATACCGGAACTTCAACGACGCCAATGCTTGTGTCTGGTCCTCCGCTACATCTACATCTTCCTGCTCGTCAACCTCTGGAACAAGTGGCTCTACATCTAACAATCCATGGCTCTCCGAGGAGCTCGACACCACTCGTCAAGAGAGGCTTCGGTGGGTGCAGAAGAACTACATGATCTACAATTATTGCGCCGATTCAAAGCGTTTCCCGCAGGGCCTTCCCACGGAGTGCACCATGGCTTAGAAGAAGTACAAAACTGAATACTCGAACAAATTTTGGTCTCCTTTTGTCAAAAACACATTCAATTGATTCAATTATGACCATGTAACTTGTGTGGTTATAGTAAATTATTAAATGGTATTCTTTCATTGGTTTACATAACACGAATGCAAAGCTGTTTGTGGACTTTCGAGTTTGTATTCGAAGTGAGCAAATATATTAGGTGAGTATTATTCATCCACTTGGAGGCTTAACACTCATTAAAAATATTTGAAATGCCGTATAATAGGTTCACAGATTTCCGCTTATAAGTATTTTTTTTTCGATTACAAGGAAAGCCTATGAGTGTAGTATATTGAAATAGAAATTCTAAATATCTAATAAAGGGGCACGGGTAGTCCAACTGGGTATCGAACCTGAGACCTCTTGGTTACCAGACGAGAGGTGCACCACTGTGTTATTCCCTCTCTTGATACGCTTATAAGTATTTTGATTGATTCTTACTCATTTAAAGTGAATAAATAATATTTAATGAATATTTTCTCATTCGAAGTTATTTTTCCTTGATAAGATGACATATATATGTATAACTTATATGGATTAAACATTTATCTTCCAATATAAGCTATGGAAGCACGGACGATAATCGAATATATATCATCCATTGTTTTGATCACGAATTCAGTCAAATGTCAAATGGTGGAAGGTTTGCGAACTCCGTACAAATGAACAGAAACTAAAAGTAGGTATATTCATACCCATATCCAAATAACACGGTCCTGCTTTATTTGTTGAGATTTCGCACCTTTTGTCGATCATGTATAATTAGTGCTGGACTGATGATGTTCTTGCCATGAGTAAATTTCTATTAATTTTGGAACGGGGGGGAATATCTAAGATGCATAGCAAACTTGAACATGGACATCCCATTCTCGATCTCATGTTACTGAGTCGTGATAAAGTGTTCGCTATACTGAACCCATTTCCGGAACTGGGAACTCTTTCAAAAACTAAATAAATTGAACTTGTAAGCTCGAAATTGATCTAAACCATCCAAACTGCTCGATAAGAGTCAGATATTTGGGGTCGGATAACAATGAAGAGCATTGTTCTTAATCATATATTGGATTTGGGAATACTGAAAACTCTTCTTATTGGGCCAACAGAAGATTGTTCGTAAGACCCATCTTGGGCTTCTAGCTAAGTGGGCCCGGCTTACTATATCTGAGAGAATTGAGAAGATCTGAGCCCAGACGTTCATATGTAATTATGGGACGACCCGAAAAATATACATAATTTCTCCCGATTTCATAATAAGATTATAGGCTATATGATATACTTACTAATACCTAACAAAAATCACATTTAGTAATACGTTACTTCACTTTCAATTAAGTAAATGTGACAAAATCAATTAAAATTTATTATTTTTTTTCAGTAAAATAGATAGAAAAAATGTAAGTATTGGTAGTATAGAATCCGTATGTACCCTGCTACCCCAAAACCCCAAAAGACTATGTCATAATAGATCCGAACATTTATCCCGGAATGGTAGGATGGGGTATGTAGTATGCGAAAAAAATCACCCGCTTGATCGAGTATGCTATCAATCAATTTTATAATGAAATTCATGAAAATTAATTTGTTGTAAAACTTATAGAAAAATAAACATGCATATTGATATTATTTACTTTACCGTCAAGTAAAAGTATATATTAATATATTATTTATTAATATTATTATTTACTTTCGCGTTAAGTAACATATTTATTATTGTATTACTTTATAATTTTATTATTTACTTTATGGTTAAGAAGTTATTTGTCTAATAGGACGAAATAGTAATGTGAAATTACTTATTGTTTTCGTTCATTTATTCATCGAAAGTCGAATATAGGATATCATAAGTAAAATGAATTTATTAAAAATATAGTAAAAGATAAACGAAAACGAATCACAGTTGCGAAAATATGGAATTCAAATCGTACTCTCCCAGTGTATTCCGAAAACAGCCAAATTATATATATATGATCTTGATAATGACGTAGGTATTGTAACCTGGCAAGCATGCCCGAAATATGAAACAAAGTGAAAAGTTTCATCCTTTTTTCTTCTCATGTTTTGCAGGTTCCTTCATTTCTCCTCTCAAGTAGTCCAAGGATCTACCCAAAAAGATTTGTATCCATTTAGGACCTTTCCAGTTAGCATTAAATTTCTGAGAAATTCAAAAATTAATTGTGAATAATTGTGAATTTTATTTTCCCTATTATGGTATATACGACGCAATTGATAAATTTTAAAAAATATTTTAATAAGCTGTTGATAAACACGTCAAAATTGGATAGTTGTGTCAGAAATTGCTTGTATCAATTGCTAATATTAAACGCTTACTTGATAAAAGTTCAAGAAATTTCGTTGTTTTTTAATTTTGATAAATCTTTTGCTTTGATGACGATTCACAACTATTATTGTGTAAAAATATCATGGAAGCGACCAGTGACACAACCTTTTTCATTTATTTTTTCCGGCGTAAGAAAAATTAGTCTAATTTTCACTGACAAAACACTTCAGAGTTCTATCATTTTGGAAAATCGATTCCACTCGTCATCCAAAAGTATTAATTACGAATTTAGGTAGATGAATTCTAATTAATCAAAGCTAAAAGATGCAAGGATGTTTCAATCGATTAATATCTTTGTTTTCCCGGTCCTATAAAACATAAGATAGACAGGATACATACAGATAATAAATCCATGGTCCCAGTAAAAGAGATGGAACAAGAGGCAGCAATTGATCATATATATATCATCTTGTTTCAATTATGAGATCTATCAAAATTCACAAAATACGCTTTCAAAAAAATTCACTCAAGATACATGAAAAGTAACTTCGAATGGTAGATGCAGATTCATCAATTCCTCTTTCTTGAATTCAGCTTCAAACGCCATAGAAGCACCTTCCAAACATCACCGGGAGAAAGAGAGAACGATAGCTGGCTGCTCCGATCTTATGAATGTCATCTCAAGACCATAATATAAAGAAAAAAATGATCGACCATGAAGAGGGCACAACTACATAAGCCTTTCCCCTTGGTCCTTTAAAAACAAAATTGAAAAATCTTGTGTATCAATGATAATTCACGCTTATTTTCTATAAGTATCTACGTTTTTTTTTTCCCCTTTCTTCTTGCAAGTACTGACATGTTTTACAAGTTGGCAAGCATGCCCATAAATCATAATATGTCGTAAGGTGAAAAGTTTCAACGTTTTCCAGCGTGAGAAAAGCACGTTTGCTTATTTCATCTGTTCATTGGTAAAATTGCTTCCGTTCACCACCGAAGAAAGAATAGATTACATGAACTACATATTGAATGCTATGTCCGAAAATTGCTTTTGATACATAAATTCAAATTTCATAAGCGGGCTGGAAATTGGAAAATACGAAAATAGGAAAATCGATCCATTCTACTTAAGCTTTTTGTCATTCAATCTAGCTGCTAAGAGATGCAAGGATCCGTCAATCAACTAGCTACGTCTTATTTTTCTTCATTCTTAGTATCCTGAGGTAAATGGGATACACATAGGTAGGACATCCACGCCTACAGTAATGGTATAGGAGAGGGCAGTTGATCATACATCTTCATGTTTCAAACATTAGATTCATCAATATTTCTAAAACATATATTATTAGGCTTCTGAGAAGTCTCACTCGGTATATACGTGTATATAATATATATATATATATATATATAACTTGAAATGGTAGATACGTCTTCATTGACTTCCCTTCCTTGAATGCATCTTCGGATGCAATAAAAGCACCTTCCAAAAATCATCAGGAGAAAGAGAGAACGATAGCGGGCTATTCCGATCTTGTGATTGTCATCTCAAGATGAAGAACTTCAGATTTGCAGTTTTCCAGGGAGCTCCAGGGGGGTTTGAGGGTCTTCATTTGCTCAGCTTCTATGGTTGATTTTCATTCGACTATGAAAACTGATAATTTCCCTCAAACCCCATCTCTGAATGACTCGATCCCGCTCTATTTATAGTGCACGGAGACGGTGACATTCGTCTGTCATGCATAAAATAATTAATTTATAAATATTTCCATTGACAAATTAGAAAATAAAATCTTCACAGACAAAAAAACTTTAAAAGTTTCTTCATTTTGGCAAATTGATTCTATATTTCCTCGTCCAAGAGTTCCATTGACGGGATAGAATTTATTACATGAACCATGAACTATTCCCAAACTAAGGCCCACAAGACCCAAATAGCCTAACTAAAACCAAGATATCATGAGGGTAAGCCCAAGCTAATGGAAGTATGGGCTAAAAGACCCAACAACAACGTCCAATTGGCCCAAGCAAAGCCTTGTGGGCTAAAAGTCAATTGTTGTCCCTGATATAGACAAGAACGTATGCTCATGCTACATGCGGATTTCGCTTATAAACAAAATTCAAAAAAAGAAAAAAAAGAAAATCTCATTATTGAAATTCATCGCGTACCTTTATTTCATGTTTAATTCTCAGTAAAATTTGTGAGCCTCTTTTATAATTAAGAATTAATAAAGTTTATAAACTATAATAAATATTTATGTATATGAAAACAAAGTATGAGCCGAATTCTCACGTCGTTACATTATTAAAAATAATAAACGGAGCTTTCTCGCTTTATCATGTCATCACTTATGTATTAAGAAATTTTTTTGTTATTAATCATGCAGTAAAATATATATTATTTGCATTGAGTGCGACAAAATATATTCAAGGAAACAAAATATGCAGTAGACTATATACATTAGATACTATATAGAAATTTTTTTTATAGTGTAGCAATCAAATTGCCTTTCATATATTGTAGCAGATATGGAGTTGGAAACTAATATTAATAAGATTTATAATATTTATAGAGTTGCCCTTTGCATTATGGACAAATATATTCTTATAATATTAACTACAATCAAATTGCGGTTTATACAATATTATTCATTTACAATATTGCAAAGGGCGTAGAAGCAAGTGCGCCAGTCAAGGGGTGGGCAAAGAAATAAAGGTAAAAATCCTTTTCTTTGAACTTGCACTTGCCTAATAAAATTTTTTCTATGTTCTTTTGCGAATTGATGAAATCATTCTTTCATACTAAAATCATGTTCATGTGTGACATACTTGAATTTTTTTTACTTTTCATTTACTTATCTTTTTTAATATATAATATTGCAGATTTTGAGCAGTACAAAGATTTATTACATGATAAAAGAATAAGGCTCTGAGAAAGATACATGGACAATTGGAGTGAGATTGACAAGATTATGGAAAGCTGTGAACACAGGGGCTAATGAAGTCATTAGTCTTGACATGATTTTCCTTGATGAAGATGTATGATTTGGTATATTTGACTAATTAAAATATTTTGATATACAAAACTTGATTATTTATTTAATTATGATTGTTTCTAATGAAATCATGGTTCTTTAATAAGTGTAAGCATAAGAAAGTCTCAGATCGATTTGTTCAGATCGTTATTTCGTGAAGGAGATTTATACACCGTCAAGAATTTCAAGATAACTAAATGAGATAATCTATTTGATATTAATTATCATCATCATCATCATCATCATCATCTTTGTTTAGGATTATTTCTTTAAATTATTAGTTTTGTTTATAGTCCAGTTCTAATAATGTCTTAAAAAATCTTATACACGAATCTTTTGTTATTTCTTTGATCAATAATTATGCAGTAAATATGTAGACTATATGTATATAGCCTAAGAGAATATATATAAGGGAACAAAACATACAATAGACTATATATACATTATGCAATATATAGATTACCTACAACCTAATAAAGTTAAATATAAAATAGATAACATATATTATATATAATAAGCTGTTGTTTACATTTAACTTAAATATATTATACAACAGATAAAATAGATAGCATATGCATATATATCAACATGTGCATATTTACAATTTCTATATTTAATAAAAATTAATACCCAATAACATATATGTATATATTGGAATATACATACAATCTTCACTTTATAAATATATATGTTTGCAGTATATATCATATATTGAGACTTTAACCACTATTACCAATTATATGTATGCCATATATATCATATAATGGAATTTAGGCTATTATTTCCCGAGATAAAAAATTTCATTATATTAAATTTTTTATATTCGATATGAAATTTCCTCATTAATCTGTATAACCTTTACACTATATATAGATATATTGTACATGTTTATTTGATATACTAATTCCAATATCTTACACCAATTTGGTCAATTTGCAAGACTTCATTAGTATTTCACTAAGTTTCGTTAGGTTTTCTCGAAATCCATGATCGTCAAATTCATCTATTCTTTTATAAAGTAATTCATTAAGAATTTTATCTTTTTAATGGATGTTAATTTGTTTGGTGCATTTATTATTTGCTTAGAGCTATTATATTTACATGAAAATTTTTCTATATCATTTATTTTTAATCTATAACTTAATAGATTTTGAGATAGCACAATGATTTATCATATACTAAAAAAATGGGACTTGACGAAGTAACGAAATTATAAATTTTGATATGATTTTCCTTGATGAAGAGGTATACTTTGCGTGTTTGATTAAGTATATTATTTTGTCAATAAAAAAATAAATTATTACTAATGTATTGTTTATAATGAAATTAGGATTCATTGATGTATGTAAGTATAAGAAAGTCTTTGATTGATTTGTTTTGAGCCTTATTTTGAGAAGAAGCTGATACACAATTAATAATTTCAAGATAATTACACTACCATCGAAATATCATCTAGTTAATGTCGAAGTGAAGATATTATTTTACTTACTTGATGTGAATGATTTTTGGTAATTTAATGATATTATTTACATAATTCATTCGGTTTTAACTACATTTTATTTATGCGTAAGCAGCATAATGTGTAAAATTATTTAGATTCGTTGCAATAAAAAAATATGCAATTATGCCCTTGCAACGAATGGATCATTAACTAGTTTAATAACAACTTAAAAAAGGGACATGCGTATACATTGATATCGAAAAAGAGAGGAGAGAGAGTAAAGAGGAAGGGAGAGAAAAGTGAGTAGTGGGGCTAGTAGCTACTTTACCAAATTACTATTTTGTTCAAAATATAATGTTCACAATTATATAGAGCTAACAGGTAATAGGGATTTTGGAAAACAAAAGTGAGTTTTGATAGTGAGGTTTGGTAGATGAACAAATGACCGTTTACCACTTTTCATTTTGGATTTCTTCAAAAGTAATTAATAACTCTCTCTAACATTCGTCTCTCTAAAACTCTCTCGAAGCCAAAGTCATTAGCTCCCGTTGCCGCCAGCAATCCAATAGCCCCCCCCCCCCCCCCCCCCCCCCCCCCCCCCCCCACCCCCCCCCTCCCCCCCCCCCCCCCCCCCCCCCCCCCCCCCCCCCCCCCCCTCCCATTCCTTCTAACCCTCTCTCTTCCCCTATCCCTCTTCCCATTCATGGAAGTAAGGGCCCTCCTCCTTCTCCTCTTGGTCACCGTCTGGGCGCGTTTGCAGTGGCTTCCTCCCGGTTGGGGGTCGCACCCAATTCCTCACCGATGACTCAAACCCATAATGTAAGATGGTGTGGTGGCTCCCTAGCTTCTCTAGATGTATCGATGACTCTGCAGAGACGACTTCCTCCATCCACCCCCTGTCCGATTGGCTCTGCTTCTGCCCTTCGGTGGCAATTCTTATATGTGGCTTCTCATCATCCCCGCGATAGCATTCACGCCTTTCACATTAAAGGATTACAACATTGGTATGAATAATCTTACCATCCGCTTGAAAAAAAATCAATTTTTTGTGGCTTTGCCTTTTGTCTGTTGATTTATGACAGGTCTCGGCTACCTGAAGATAGTCGCTGGTTTGAACCGATCAAAATAGCCTAGTTTGTTGATTTGATTGTCTAGATAAATAATCGCTGGTTTGAACCGATCATGAAGTTTAGCTATTCTGATTTGATTGTTTAGGGATTAGGCTATTTAGGACTTGGTTGATTGATTAGATCTGGATGTTATGATATTTGAAAGGTTCCTGCGCAGAGTACTGATTCAAGATTCCCCTTGACTCTGCTCCTTTGTTTCCACATAGTAGCAGCTTATATAGATTGCACTTGACTTTGCTTCCTGACATTGATTGGGTCCAATAGAATTTAGTTCCAAGAAGTTGGGATTAGATATACAACATCTGGAAGGTTTTGTGCAATTTGTATTTGTTCTCATTGGATTTGCTCCTGTCACATTTTTTTCCTTTGCAACGATCTCAGTGGATCTACTACATTGTTTCTGTCCTTGTAATCTTTTTCTTGAACATTTTATCTTGTACTCGTTTTTATTATATCAATGAACAATCATTGACTGTTGTGGAAAAAAAAAACTAGACAAAAGAGGATAGGAAAGAATTTAATAGTTTTCAATAACCTCCAAAATATAATTTTCAAGTAGTTGTGCCCACTTAACAAGTCGATTAGTTTTATTTTATTTTTTTCCCATTATGGCATATAAGGCTTAATTGATGTATTACATAGAAAATTTTAATTGCGATAAACATGCAAAAACAAACAAATCGATTTGTGCGTGTATCTATCCAAAAAAAAAAGAAAGTAAATCGTGTAAGTTATGAATTGCCAAACCGAACACTTTAAGTGATAAGAACCTATCTTATTGTTAAAATTAACATTCTCAAAAGAGCCTTTTTTTTTCGGTTATATTCTGATAAATATTATGTATTGATGTCAACTCACGCCTATTTTCTAAAGTATCTAAGCTATGACGCGTATTTTTTTTTTAATTGTAAGCAGTGACACGTATCACACCGTGGCAAGCATGCTCAAAATAAGCAGTGTGGGGAAAAGTTTCTCTGTTTTCCAGCGTAAGAAAAGCATGCTCATTTATCTATATACAATAATAAAAGCAAATGCAATGTGTACGAGGATGCCACGTAAAATCAACCTAAATTATGATTGAGTGACTTTTCAAATTACTGTCAATGAAAATTTGATAAATACAAATAATATTGCGATGCCACCTTAATCATGGTAATTCAAATGTTTACAACTCATTGAAAGTCTAAAAGTCATAATCACGGGAGTCACGGAAATTCAAAAGTCCCCAACTCATAGAAATCCAAAAGTCACTAATTCATAGGGGACAAAACCGATATATAGGGAATGATGATCCCTCTATTTCTAGATGATGATCATATATTTTGCTCTCTTAATTTTCTTGATCTTACACCTTCGTTTCTGTAGGACCACTCAAGGATTTTGCACGAAAAAGAATGTGGAATGGATGAATTTCTGGATGGAAGGTTAAAATTTGATCTCCTCGTTTTGTCAATTGTTAATTGATTACATTAATTATTGAATGCTATGCTCGAAAATTGCTTTTCATAAATAAATTCAACTTCCACAAACGAGGCAGGGAATTGGAGAACGGGAAAATTGCATGCATGGATCCTTCAGTCAACTTAGTGGCGACGTCTTATTTTTCTAATTCGTCCTGAGTATCCTTAGGTAAATGAAATACACATAATATATAAGTCTTCATCAGTTTCTCTTCCTTGGATGCATCTTTCAGATGCCGCAAAAGCACCTTCCAAACATCATTTGGAGAATGATAGGACGATAGTTGGTCGTTCCGATTTCGTGATTGTCATCCCAAAGTCGAGAACTTGAGATTTGGAGTTTTGTGTGGAGCTCCTCGGGATTTGAGGGGGCGTTTGATTTTAGAGTTAAAGTAACTTTGATTTTGATTTTGATTTTGATTGTGAAAAAAGACCAATGAGATGGTATTATAAATTTGACTTGAGAAACGTGTATTTTTGTTGTTTAGTGGGTAGAGTTAAAATCAAAATCACGATTTTAAAATCAAACTCAAATTTCAAACGGGGCCGAGAGTCTTCATTTGCACAGCTTTTGTGGTCAATTTTTCTTTTGACTATGGAAATTGATAATTCCCTTCAAACCCCATCTCTAAGCTTGCGTTTGATTTTCGAGTTGGATAAGTTATCCAACTCAACTTGATTTTGTGTAATGATTACAAAAAAATATGATGTGTGAGAATATATTATATATGAATTTATTATAAAATTTGATTATAAAAAGAGGATGAAAATTTTGTTATTATAAAATGATTAGAAAAAAATATGAGTGAGAAATTATTAGTAAATAACAAAAAAAGATAAAAAAGTAATGATTATATTGTTGAACTTGAAAAAGAATAAAATTGAAATTGAGTTAAATTGAGTAAAATTATAATTTGAAAAATAAACAAAACCCTTCATTCTCACTTTATTTAAAGGGTTTAGAATCAGTGACCCCCTTGATCATGCATAAGTAAATGATTAATTGATAGATATTTGCTCCTCTAAGCACTTCCTTTTACTTACCAAATCTAAAAACTATTAATTAGGTGGTATTTACTTACTGCATATAAATTGTGACCAACTCGGCTTTGAAATATATCAGGTGGATCCAAGGAGAATGCGAAATATGCATTGCAAACTTAGAGATGGAAATCGAATTCCTGATCTCATGGTGCTTGTTGTGATATAGCATTGATGCACTGGAGTCATTTCCGACTTTCTGAATTTGAAATCTCGAATTTAATCTGAACTGTCTCGAACCTCCCGATGAGAATCTCGGATTTTATTGGGCCGCTATAACAACTAAGAACTTTTGTTTTCGGTCCATGTATCATCATTTGGACCCACTACAATTCTATAGCTCTTCATTTTGGGCTAGAAGAAAAGTGTTTCTAAGAACCTATTTGGGCTTTTGATCCCAAACACTGGTCATATTTATTCTATTTTTATTTAACCATAATCTCCGGGTTGAAACGAAAAAGTAATATGTCGACATCGCCAATGTACCTGCAGTACCAATCCTGACATTTTCATCGCAAAATATTGATTAAGTTGGGTGGGTTCCATGCATTGTTGTTACCGGATGTTGCACCATGGCAAGGGACATAGTTCTACGCCTTTTTCCATGTCTTCAATTACACGAATGCATATGAAAGAAATTGAAAGTTTATGGTGGGAAGGGGGAAGGGAAAGGAAGAAAAGGTTGATCAACAGAGAAAAAAAAATTGTTGGACACGTGGCATAACATCTTCTATTTATCATCAATTTTCTCGTGTTGATTGTTATATACATAAACTAGTTGGGGAGTTTCTTGATTTGCACGAGATAGAACGTGATCTAGTTTTCTTAATAAACTTATTATATTGTTATATACATACATTAAATGCTATGTATATTCATATATATATATATATATATATTTAAACTGTACAGCAAATTCCTTGATCTTCGGCCACTTGCCGTTCCTTAGATGTAAATGCTTTCATAAATCCATAAGGATGAAAGAACAAAAATAAAACACAACATCCGCTTGTATAAATTTAATCGCATGTGGGAAAGAATTTGAAGTGGAACAATAATAATTGAATAACTCGCCTTTGTGTTTAGGAGTAGACACACTTTTTGAGAGCATGCGCGAGGTAGCGGTGTTATTTGGGAAAATTATTTTTGACAAAACTCCTTATGATTAGTTTAGATATAAGTGATAATACCACTACATCCCTCCCCTAAATTTGAGAACCAGAGGCCAAAGATCCTTGTACATATCTCTAATTGCAGCAATTAATGTAGGATGAAGGAAGATACTCACTATAGATTGTCCTGATCTCAATACATTATATTATCTATTTTTCTGAACGATGAAAAACCTACTAAAGCATACCCAAAAATAAAAAGTACTTGAGGAACGTCCTCTGCTCATCTATCTAGTTTCCTGGACGATGGAAAATATACTGAAGCACACTACAAAAAAGGAGCAAAAAGCAAAAAAAAAAAAAATAACTGTAGGAACGTACTTTGTTAGTTGCAGCGGAGTCTGTTGAGTAATACAACCAACCTATATGAGTAATACTTCCTAGGACGATGCAACCAAGGTATGTGGGTAATATTTTCTATTTATAACGTATCTTACCAAATCTAAAAAAATATATTTTGATTTATTTTAAGAATAGATATTATTCGTATATACATATATAAAATTGAGAAAATAACAACCGTTCCTAAAGATATATATTTATATCTTAAAAAAAATTAAAAAATTGAAAAAACAATGAATAGTTCCACAAAATTCATATCTATATATTTTTAAATATTTTAAAGATAATTTAATTAAAAAAGTTTAAAAAATTGAGAATATTCTATTAAAACACAGAACATTATGAGTTCATTTGATCATGCTTTCATATATATATATATATATACACACACACACATATAGATAAGGCTGGAAGTTGGTAAAATTTTAAGAGATTTTACTTACGGGGAACAAATGCCGAACTACATGAACCAATCTTTGTTGGTATTTTCTGCTTAATTTTAACCATCACTAACTAGCATCATCTACTACCTAGTAAAGTGCATATAATTATAGAGCACTCGTGTTAAATATACAATGCTGTGATTTAATGGGCTACATTCATAGGGAGGCGATCCCTCAATCCAATTTGGCGAGTAATTAGCAACCCTGGGCCCTTTGGTGGGTCTAGTAACCAGGGACGAACTTAGGAATCAGTCTACCTCAGTTCATCTCAACAAGCTATAGTAACTCAAATTCGTAATTAGCATTAATATTCCGGACGGCATGTGCAACCAAACATAGGAATTAAGGACTCTAACACGGAATCGATCCAGAACAAAATGATAATCTATCCGCCTGAAACCTGCCCTCGAAGTATTCTTATGTACATACCCCTTCAAGACATCATCGGAGTTCCGCCCGATACGAAACACCACAAGTACACACACTAAACAAAAATACTCATATGATCTGATCTCTATTATAATATATACTTATATTTATTGCTTATATATATGAACTACATACGAGATCTCTGATCAGATATGGTAATTTCACACGTGTATATATGTTCCATTAGAGGGCCCCACACTCGGGAGGCAGCCCACTGGGGAACCTCTTGCCATCCACACAGTAGTCATATATCCTAAATCTCTTCTGCACCCCTTTCATCTTCTTCACCTCCTTAGGGTGTAAACCATCCCTCAGCCACGCAGTAGAGGACGAGCAAGACGAAGACCTCCTGTTCGGGGACAAAACACAGGCGCTGCCGGCGTTGAAGTTCCGGTAAGAGGCCGTGAATGGAGAAAAGGACCAGTCGGTCTTGATGAGGCCGCCTCGCGTGGCCCATTGGTCGGCATTGTAGATGGATGAAAAAAGCCGCATCGGCTGGTCCATGGGGAAGGCCACCCCCTTTGGCTTCATGTTCTTGAATTCCCTTATGGGGACATCATCCACGTAAAATCTGCTTCATTAGAAAATCAAGTGACGATTGTTTCATGACATCGACAGACCAAAACAATATTAATAGCTGCTTGATCTACTATATGATTACTATCTGCAGCTTCCAAGTTTACATGTTAACAAATTCTTGTCCCCGAACATCAGGTCTCACATATGTGGGATATCCCGACTCTAGTCCATTTACACCCCGTTTGGAATTAATTCTTGTAAGGAATTAATGACACGGCTTGATCTTATAAATTATCTCGAAGTTTTACATGCATACATACATACATACATATTGTAGCCTCTGAACATTAGGTTTCGTTCATATTAGCTATATACATATATATACCCTGGCTCTATTCATTGTCATGTTCCGTACGACAGAGGAGACCATTTAAGGCGCCTCACGGGTGATTCACCTCAGTGACATCTCGAAGAATCTAGCAAACATTTTTTATTTTGGGTTGAAACTATCGAAATTTTTTTATTCAGACAATTTAAGGATCAAGGATAAACGTCAGCAATTTGGTATTTCTAGAATTATTAATTACTTTTTTTTTGTTTGTTTGTCTGCATTTTATATATAAAAATACAATATATCCTGACTAATTTAACTCAAACATGGTCAATCTACTAAGAGAGTAAAGTTCTCTTAATTGTAAATTATTCTATTCACAAAACTAAAATATAAGACATTGTTTAAGAGGAACAAATGTCAAATCATTTGGATCACATTCATATTTTATCTGTTAATACACTGTCAAAAGTGGCACATCAGTAGAACTAAACACACGGTGCTAATAAACTGTCACGTTACCGAATTAAGGATATCATATATTGATGTCTATATTTATATTTATATTACTTATAGACGCTAAAAACTGTCACGTCACAAAATCAAGGATATCATATATTGATATCTATATCTATATTTATATAACTTGTTTAAGATAAAGATAGGTTTTATAGAGGCCATATTTTCCCCCAAAATTATCTTATCCATACTATGCTCTTTCTGACTCTCTCTCTCTCCTTCCTCTCTCCGTTTTCTTCACTCATTTCTCTCTGTTCTTCCTTCGTCAATTATATTAATTACTCTAATTACAAATTAAAATCCATTTTCAATTTTAGGAACGGAAATACACATCATTTTATAACATAAAATAATTACCCGAAAAGCATTTTTTTATTGAAATGAATAAAAAAATTTAAAACTTCATTGTCAGACATGTGAATTGTTATGTATTTTAATTTGGGAAATATGTGAATTTTTTCAATCACGGACTACGCTCATGATGAGTCTAGTATAATAAAATAAAATAAAATTTTAATTTTAATTTTAATAATTAATAAAGAGATCCCGATAGTTTCATTATAAAAATAAACCCGCAATCTCTCGATTGAGAGGCGAGAGCATGTGTTTAGAAGTGTATAGACCTTTTTTTAGTAGAAGCATGTGAATTTTTATATACAGAGTCCACTTTTCCCAAGTTATTGGAAAGAGGAAATATATATACGAATAAACTTACATGACGGTTTGCGGATTCCAGAGGACCGAATAGGTGTGGAAGTCCTTGGTGGGGTCGAACCACAGATAGAATTGCTGCTCTCTGTCACCTTTGCCTTGAGTGTACACGTTCGTGTGGACCACGTACGGCTCTCCCGTCACATTCCCTAGGAACTCGAAGTCTATCTCGTCCCACGTAGATCCATCCGACTTCAGCTGTAAAAATAGCAATAACAATTCTATTCATTAATCCCCCCGAGAGTAATTAATGCGACTTACTCGTGACTCAAGTTCCGTCTCGAGAGCAGGTGTCACTGAACAGACTTACGTAGTAAGAGGTGACTGTGCCGGCAGAGTTTCCAGGCACGAGCTTGAGCTGCATGCCGATCCTCCCGAACATGTACATATTCTTTGACTGGAACCCCGACCCGGAGGAACTATCGAGAGACAGAGTCAAGACCTCTCCAGAGTTGAGAATCTTCGCTCTATTGCCTCCCCATGTGATGTCGAACTCATTGAAGAAGTTGGTAGCATGAACAGCCAACAGCATGCCCATGATGATCAGCAGTGTCTTGGTCATGAGTTCAAGTGATTTTGATAAGATAGCCATTGAAGTGAGCTTTTGCTGAATAGGGGAAGGAGGAAGTCGATTTTGGTGGCTTTGAGGAAAGGTTAAATAATGTCTGAAGGTGCACGGTCTGCGCTTTTTATAGAGGTGAATAAGAGATGACAGAGATTTATTTATTTATTTATTTATTTATTAAAGCGTGTCTCTGTCTCCCTTCATGCGGATACGGTGCTGACATATTCATCATTATTATACATAATATGAGAAAAGGGCTTTACAGTGACACAAATTACATATTTTGTATCAAGAGGTCCAGCAGGAATTTCATACTCTTGTATTTGTTTTGTTAGGTGATGACCCTAGCTTATAATCGAAAAAGTACTACATTAATCGGTTAAGTGCTGACTAAACGCTACCAATATGGATTATTTTAAGTGGTTAGACACTTGTTCTTTATAAGTAATATCGCAGATTCAAATATTATGACTGGAGAAAATTTACATTGGGAGAGCTCTATCTTTGAATTGGCAGACTTGACTTAAATTGAATATTTGGATCCATTGGGCTCGAATATTAGGGGTTGACAAAAAAAAAATAGTGTCGACTAACACTTGGTTGGAGATTCTCGTTACTGATTAAAAAAAGTACTTAAATAATTGTTAACGCTATAATTGGTGATTGGTCAACATTTAAAATACAGAACAATCAGAAGCAATTGTCATAAATCAAGTAAGCAATCCTGAAGATTTCGTGTTTTTGCTTATTATAAATTAATAAAACCATCCGCTACACACTTGAACAAGCTCTAATTCACATAATCCTACGACTTGATCCATTCGTTTCTAACTATACTTGCATGCATCGATCAGTACATGAAATTTGTCAAAACCCCAAATCACTTGGGCCGAATCGAAGCAGCCCTTTCAGTAGGAGGAACTACATGGGTGGCGCTATTAACAACTCATTCACCATGTTCACGACATGTGTCAATCGTGTTATATATAACTGACAAGTCCCATCGGATCTATAATCACAGCTGCTACGCAGGAGATCCTCCATTCGATCGTAATGGTAAACTGAAACGAGGCTAATCCTTGTGATTATGTCTCCAAACCGATACAATTGCAGAAGTAAAGAATGGACAATGATCAATCGAATCAAAAAGATAGAGATCGCAGAATTTGGGAGGGAGGGGGAAAGATGCAAACATCGACAGGTAGATGTGATCAGAGGGCACAGATGGCCGAGACAAATAATTTGTAAGTGCCAGCAGGAAGAGCATTGTGAGAACCACTTGTCGTTGTCGTCAAAGACAAGCCAGCGACTGACTGACTGCCCTGACCCTGCCATCACCCCCATCGTCTTTTGCTTGCCCGAACTTGCAGTAACCGTTCCGTTCCGTTCCGTGCGGGCCGCTTCCACCGTTTTCCATCCCCCAACCGACTCATAAACAGATTCATCCCCTGCCTTTTGGGCTTGCACCGAAAATATGTTGTAACCAATAATAGATTTGGATCGACCGAATGATGCGGTAAAAAAGGCGGCAAGTCGGTACCTGGAGAAAAATAGGTTCTGAATCCTATATCAAGGGAAACGGCATCCGGAGCAAAACTCACCGCTTTGCTGTAATTTTTCGATTTTTAAGGCAAATTTCATCATTTATGGTCTCAAACATGCAATTTATGTTATTTATGGCGTTTTTACAATTTTAGGGAAGTTTATGTTTTTCGTGCAATTTAAGCTTAAGTTTTGTACAACCCCAGAGTTGAAGACGGTGAATTTCAGATTTATCAATAAAGTTGTGGAGCTACCGTGCTCTTTCTCCCAATCTCGGATTTGTTTCGAGTTTGAAGCCTATTCCTGGTATTCGTAAAATCAACAGGTGATAAAGGTTGTTGTCTGGTATTCATGCGCGAATCAACAGATCGCAACTAGGTTCCGCTGCGTCAGTTGGTATCAAAGCCTATGGTTGATCTTGATCGACCATGCTACCCAGGAGGAGGGATTGTGTGGACGATGTTATGGAGCGTGACAACTTGTGACATCTGGAACAGAGGATGGAGCAAATCGTCAATCAGAGGATGGATCGTATGATGGAGCAGCTAACACAGCAGGTGGCTGCACTTATGGAGAACCAGAATCGGAGAAACCCTAATCCTATTTCTGACCCTGATCGAGGAAACTGAAAAGGAGTCGGAAGGAGGGAACTATTTTGCTGATATTCCACGAAGATAGCAAAGGGGTGTTGTCGAGCATGACAAGAGGACGACCATTCGAGGAAGACAGGAGGCGTTGGGAGTCGGGGATGCGGACTGAAATTCTAGAATTTCATGGCAGCCTTAAACCTGAGGAGTTTCTTGATTGACTGGTTACAGTTGAGGAGATTTTGGAATTTAAAGGAGTGCCCGAAGACAAACGTGTACTTTTGGTGGCAATTAGGTTGCGAGACAGAGCCACGGCTTGGTGGCCGCAGCTCAAATTAACCAGAAGCAGATTGGGCAAGCCAAAAGTTGTGACGTGGGAGAAGATGAAGAAACACTTGCGAGCCAGTTTTCTGCCATATAATTTTCAGAGATTGATGTATCAGCGATTGCAGAATTTACGGCAAGGAACTCGAACGGTGGATGAATATACCACCGATTTTTTCCAACTTATAGTTCGGAATGAAGTACATGAGATTGAAGATCAATTAGTGGCGAGGTATATCGGAGGATTGCGAGTGCAGATTCAAGACACTGTCAATATGTTTGACCCATCTAGTGTCTCGGCAACACATCAAAGGGCTCTACAAGTTGAAAAACAGTCCCAACACAACAACAATTTCGAAAATTCCTCCAGTGTAGGAAGTAGTAGTGGTGCGAGTCGTCTTGGTGGTAGCGGTGGTGGTAGTAGTGAAATGAACCGCCCTGGAGGAGGAGCCAACAGAAATACTGCCAACACAAACCAGCCAAATAGACCAACAGGTACTGGAATGAAGTGTTTCGGATGTGGTGAGGTTGGTCACAAGCAGTCCGAGTGCCGGAAAACCGCTGGCAAAAAGAAATTCTTCGTTGACACGGAGGGGGGGGGAAGATGAGGATGTGGAGGAAGCCGAATATCCTGAATTTGATAGTGAAGAGGTCGTCGACGAGGAAGTCGTGACTGGAGATACAGGAACGGCACTGGTTGTTAGGCGTTCATGCTTGACGCCTAAGGTTGCAGATGACAATTGGCTGATGCATAATATTTTCCAGTCCACGTGCACTGTTCTCGGTAAGGTGTGTCGTTTTGTTATCGACGCTGACAGCTGCGAGAATATTGTCTCTGCGGAAGTAGTGAAGAAATTGGGCCTCAAGACAGAGAAACATCCCAAGCCTTATAAACTGGCTTGGATGAAAAATGGGGGGGCGAGATTAATGTGTCAGAACGTGTATTGATTTCTTTTTCCATTGGCCTAAAATACAAAGATGCTATGTAGTGTGATGTGGTGGCGATGGATGCATGTCATTTATTGTTGGGGAGGCCGTGTCAGTATGATCGTCGTGTGATTCATGAGGGGCGGACTAACTCATATAGTTTTATGTTTGAAAATGTGAAAATTGAGGGGTGGACTAACTCTATCTGTTGCGGGTCGAGGACTCCTTCCCCTTCCCTTTCTTCAAACTCCTATTCGCATTTTTCATAGATAAGGACATATTATTTAATATGTCAGGAGGTCTTATTCCTATCAATAATTATCTATGTCTTATTGTCTTATTAGCGAGTATCTCTCTTTGGAGCTAAAGCGCTAAAGCAAGTAACTGCAAGAAAAGTCCAACCGGCAGGAAAGTCATTCTACTCCGAGCACGTCTTGACCGACCTTATAGGTTGACATTCAACTACATTGATCTTGGTAAAATGTGCTTTATGGCAATATCATTTTTTCATGTGGTCTCAACCAGGAAGGATCAATCTGTGAGAGTGGATAAAAGGGGCCGATGGAAAGGAAGATTCAGGCTCTTTTCTTTCATTTCAGACTGAAAATGAAATAAAAATTGAAAGCCAAAAAAAAATCCTTACCGACTGCTCAAAATTTGGTAACTTCAACTCCATAAACAACCACTTAAGCCATCTGCGATGAATCAATAATTGGAAGTGCTTTTCTTTCGTAATCTAGCTAAATCAGCGTTTATATATAAGTACGTAACTCAATAAAAAATTTCCTTATCCGTGAAATTTCTAATGAATCAAGATAACCATTTGTTCCGAGCGTTATTTCTATCTACTATTATCTAAAAATAATCAGAAAATATTATATTCGTAAAATAGAAACATAGATGAACTCCACTGAATGTGAAAAATATACCTGATTAGTTGATTCAATTAGAATTAATTGTCAAGTCATCCATGACTATTAAAAGACGAATCTTTTGTTACAATAGAAGCATAAGTGATGTGGATTGTTCAAGAATCGAAATCGATTTGCTTTATATATTTATGTCGTTTGTGACTCAGCAATCCCAAAGTTTTTTTTTGTATTCTTTCATAACAATACCATATCGAAAAAATTCCATTATTGACCCATTTTGCATTAAATCATAAGGATTGATCTAGCAATGATGGAATTTCTATTGTGTTTATAGAGAATCACCTAATTTTTTCAAAGCAACTAGAAAGAGATTCTTTAACCAGAAAGTATTTAGTTCATACGTAGGGTACCTAGAAATTTCTATATCTTGTTTGCATATCTACTTAAACATTTATAGGCCGAAACATCTCCCGACTGGGTCTCAATTATTGGTATAAGAATTCGTAGATGAACAAAGATACAAAGAATATCAGTTATGTGTAAACAAAGAGTTTGAGAGTATAGGTAAACAGATCAATCAAATTTTTATTCAACCCTATAGAATTGAGAATTGCTATTCTTTTTCTTTAAGCTCATTAAAGGGCTTAGTATGCCTACATTTGTTGAAACATTTCCGGTTATTTTGATAGATGGAGACGGAATTGTTATACGAAGATAGTGATGCTTCCATCACTTAGAGGACCGGGAAGGAAGCACCTCAGGTGTGCGCACCCGAATTTCATCTCGTCGGGGCACGCGTGCGCGCGCCTATGCAACGCGGCTTGGGAGTGTCTACCTTCCCGGGGACGCGCGACGGACGCACGTGAGAAGGAGTCGCCACTTGCCATTTTACGACCCGAAGGTCGAGGGCCGGCAAGTTACCCGGGTCTAGGGGTACGGGGTACACCTAATTTGCTAAGGCAATGGTCTGCGAAACCCGAAGTTCCGAATTCGGGGGTTCTGTTACATGCGAGCCTATATCTCGCATGCCCTATCGGTACTCTAGCTTGTCTAGGCTTGCCATTTTAATTTAATTACCGCTTAATTAGGTTCCGCTCATCTTACGCGTTTTGACACCGTAAATTCGAAGGAACACTCCGACCGTCCACTCTCCGACCGGAATTCTTACATGAATAAATGTACAACATAAATCCTTACATTGTCCTCTCAAATAAATAAAATACAAATTACAGCAACTGAATCCCGGTCGAATCGCGTTCGGTTATTATTCCACTCGTGCTCACCGTGTGGTTTGAAAAGACCGGAATTGAAATTAGATGCGCTCAGTGTTAGGGGGGGTAGACCCCGTGATCTACGGTGGGGCGTTGGATCCCCTATGGGTCGCATCCTAAGGGATCGAGCTCGATCCGCATAACAAAACAAGTGCAAGAATGTAACAAAACGGGCATAAATAAGCAAACAACGATTTTGTTATTGCCGAATTTACGTGAATTAACCGATTATTAACCGGGGTATCTTGGCATACAAATCCTACCCTAAAACAAACAAAGTAGGTACAAGTGTGAATCGATCAAGGATCGCCTCGGGAAGGTATTTCGCATTTGGCATTATTTTATGAGGACCTGACGTACGTGACGTCTGTTGTCAACCCTTGTGTTTTGTGGGTTATTTTTAGGGTTGTTCTATGTTGTGACACTACGATTGTTACAGGTTATTACCAAACATTGATTCCGCCTGTACATCCTAAAACCTAGTGCCTATCCCACTATTGCCCATTTTGTCTTAGCCGAGTATACAATTAATTCGGTATTTGTATTTTGAGCTAATCCACCCGAACTAACTACCCGAGACTATGCTAGAATAACAAAAACTCATCGGTCGGATAGGGCGGGCTATGCAGATGAACCTGCGCCTAGATAGGTAGCCCATCCCTACCCTGATACCGCATGTTTCTCTTATTCTAACCCTAGGGGGGTGTCGCTAGGTTGCAAATAGACGATTTTGCCCTTGAGATAAAAATTGTTTTCGGGAAAGAGGATTACGCGGTGCGGGCCACCTCGGCCTGTGACCGACGCTAACCGATCCCCTGGACCTTCCAGGGTTGTCAAGAACCCTAAAAGAGCCAAAAGATCGGTTAATCTATCCGAAGTGATCTAAGAAGAACTTCCACGTCCAGACCTGAGTTTCCTGAAATCAGGTGAGGCCTCGAGTCAAGACGCGCAAGTCCTTCCTAGACATCCATATCACATCGAACTACGTGTCTCGAGTTTATAAAATTTGCAAGTTTTGAGAAGGGCACCAACGCATGTTTGCAACCTATCGACACGTGTTTACCGGTTATTACCAATTCGTACAAAATTATAAGGGCCAAGTGAATTAATTAAACGTGTGAACGTCCAATTACCTCGTTAGTGAAATTATTGATTAAATTAATTAATGTTTTGCCAAATGCTCTAAATATTCGGGTTTCGGACCGTCGAGCCGATCATTGATGGACCGTCCGATGCGAATCCTAATTCCCGATCGCCTAGGATTTAAAAATTAATTTTAAGTCGAGTTTGCATGATTAACCCGATTCATGAGAGGTTTCGATTTAAACGATAAATCATTTTAAGCACAGATCAAGAGCATATCACCACATCAAGCACGGCGAACATACAAATTTACATAACCGGTGCCGCCATGATCATGATAAACACATACAAACATACACGCAAACACGATATCAACGAAATCGATAAAACGGCACCGATTCATGGAAAGCGGAAAATCATGCAAAGCACACACGTTGTCATGCCGTATACATATAATTACAAGAATAAAATATTTAAACATGGCATACGCGCTGTCGGTCGGTGATCCAAGTAGGAAAGGGCTGGATGTCTTTGGAAAATGTTCAGGACTGATTTGAAAATTCCAAAAGGTTCAGGGACTAATGTGAAAATTCCGAAAAATTCAGGGACTGATGTGAAAATTCGAAAGGTTCAGGGACTAATGTGAAAATTCCGAAAAATTCAGGGACTAATTTGAAAATTGCAAAAAGTTTAGGGACTGATCTAAAAATTCCGAAAAGTTCAGGACTGATCTGGAGATTTCGAAAAGTTCAGGGACTGGTTTAAAAATTACGAAAAGTTCAGGACTGATATGGAGATATTAGAATGATCGGGAATTGACTGGAAACAATTTTAAAATTCGGGGCAGATCTGAAAAAATAAAAATGCGTCCTCTGGACTAAAATGAGACAAAATGAAAAGTTCGTAAAATCGAGTTCGCGACGAATCCGATCACCCACACGATCCAATAACACTCATTTCACATCATATTCATCCAAGCAAACGTAGATATTTGGCAAATGAGCCCTAAACATGCCACTAAGTAGAGGATTTACCTAGTTCGGGAGATTGGGGGTGAATCTGTAAAATAAAAAAATTTAAAAACGCCAGACGGGTTGGGCTGCTAGAGGGGCCGGATTGGGCCGGATTTGGCCAAACTGGGGTATCGGGCCGAACTGGGCCTTTGGCTGCTGAACTGGGCCGATGAGGGCAGACTGGGCCTGACTGGACCGCGGTTAGTGGGCCGGACCGGACCGCGATGGCTGGGCTGGGCTGGCGTGCGCGGGCCGAGCTGCTGGATGGCGTGCCTGTTCAACCCGAAAAAGAGAAAACCGACCCGGTTAGCAGAACACGGAAACTCAGAGGGAGAGAGAGGCGGTTCGGCGGCCGAGCCGTGGGCGAGGCAGACTCGAGCTGCGGGTTCGGCGAGGGAGCTGGAGGTTTTTTTTTGGGCCGTGGGCGAGCTGCGGGTCTCGGCGTGGGGTCGAGCTGTGGATCTCGGCGGAAAGTCGGGATGGGATTTTAGAGAGAGTTCGTGAGCTGAGGGAGTTCGAATCTGGGAGCTGAGGGCGAATCGTCCGAACGAGCTGAGGGAGAGCGTGGGCTGTAGGAATTTTTCCGAGAGAATCGATGAGCTTCCGGGATTTTTTCGTCTCCGCCCCCATTTTTCGTGTGAGCTTCCGGTTTTGTTCCGGAATCGAGAGAGAGAGAGAGAGAGAAATCGCGTGCACGAAATCCATTCGCGTGTGAAGAGGAAGACGTTGGCGTGTGCAGAGGAGTTGGCGTGTGGCAGGCTCGGGTGCAGCGGCGCGGGAGGCTCGGGTCCGTCCCTGCCAGGAGGGAGAAGATCGTATAAATTTAAAAATCTCGTCTTCTTGATCGGACGTCGGAAAAATAATTCGAGACCGCCATCACGCTTCGAAAAATTTGATGATCGATATTACGCGATAAAATTATTTTCAATCTCGAATTTTGTCCCGAATTTTGAAAATTGACGTCGATGCACGCGAATTTGAAAACGTCCCAAAATAGTATTATTTTTGAAAAATCATAAAATTGGTGCTAGATTAGGAAAATGTGCTATCTCCCGAAAAGTCGTGAATACTCGGGTAATTAATCGGAAATACTTCCTCACCGGGCGGCAAAAAAACGACGATTCTGCCCCTCTGAAGCCGGTGGACCAAAATTGGGTGCTGACAGCTTGCCCCTCTTTGGTTGCGTGCTCGGATAGAGGGTGCAGCCAAAGATAATGAGAAGCACCCGTTCGATCTTGACGACCACCTGGCCATTCTCTCAGATGCAACGGACTTGTTTGTGGGAGGAAAAAGACAAAGGAGTCATGGCAAGCAAATGCAGGGCTAAAGTTCGTAAAGTAATAAATGTGAACACGAAGTCCTAAAAGCGATAAAGGTTGACACGAAGTCCGGAAAGCAGTAAAAGTGAACAAGAATTTTAAAAAGCAGTAAAGGTGGACACGAAGTCCTGGACGCAGAGTCCGAAAGCAGTAAAGATGGACACGGAGTCCTGGACGCGGAGTCCGAAAAGCAGAAAGATGGATGACGCGGAGTCCGAAAAGCAGTAAGATGGACGCGGAGTCGAAAAGCAGTAAAGATGGACACGGAGTCCTGGACGCGGAGTCCGAAAAGCAGTAAAGATGGACACGGAGTCCGAAAAGCAATAAAGATGGACACGGAGTCCTGGACGCGGAGTCCGAAAGTAGTAAAGATGGACACGGAGTCCTGGACGCGGAGTCCGAAAGCAGTAAAGATGGACGCGGAGTCCGAAAAGCAGTAAAATGAACACGGAGTCCTGGCGCGGAGTCCAAAAGGCAGTAAAAGATGGACACGGAGTCCTGGACGCGGAGTCCGAAAAGCAGTAAAGATGGACACGGAGTCCGAAAAGCTGTAAAGATGGACGCGGAGTCCTGGACACGGAGTCCGAAAAGCGGTAAAGATGGACGCGGAGTCCTGGACACGGAGTCCGAAAAGCTGTAAAGATGGACGCGGAGTCCTGGACACGGAGTCCGAAAAGCTGTAAAGATGGACGCGGAGTCCAAAAAGTAGTAAAGATGGACAAGGGGTCCTGGACGCGGAGTCGGAAAAGCTGTAAAGATGGACACGGGGTCCTGGACGCGGAGTCCGAAAAGCAATAAAGATGGACACGGAGTCCTGAACACGAAGTCCGGAAAGCAGTAAAGATGGGCATGATGCGAAAATGCAGGGAATGCAGAAGCAACGACTAGTGTTAAGGAATGGCGCGGGACGCCGAAAAGGGGCGCTTGGCATTGGGTCATGGCTTTGTTGGATGGTGCAGTGGTAGGTGTGGCTTGCAGTTTGTCACGTGATTGGACGCGTGCTGGGTGACTTGTGTCACGTTCTTGGCAGGAATGGTCTGATCACTGTATTCACCGGGGATGCTGTTGCTGTGAATGTTGCCATAGTGAAGCAGGGCTTGTGGGTTGGACTAACTCTCGGACCAAGACGCATCTTGTCTCGGTGGAGAGTAAGGATTGCACGTGGCTCTCCCGCAGAGATGAGCACCACTTTCTATTAGTCGTGTCAACGGTGGTGTACGCTGAATGTGCAGGGCTAATGCTACCCCAAATGTGCTGATCTGCCGGAGGCCGACCTCGCCGCTAGGGCGGTTGCTCGTTGCTCTGCCGGGTGCCGGCTCTGTCGCAGGGGCAATTGTAATTTGCTGGGGATGCCCCGGTCTTGCGATGAAGGGCTCAAGTTCTAGACGAAGTGCCCACGTACCTCGAGGGATGGGGAATCAGAGTCCGTCGTGGTTTCCGCATTTGTTTTACCTGTGATCCTGTCATCATTAGTAAGTCATGGGATTACTAGCGATTTGTAAACACAGGTAAAAAGATGTGCTCGCGACGCATGTTCTTTAGTTTCGGGTCGCCTGGGCGACCCGTAGAGAATTTTTGCTTTGGCGATGCGAATGAGATCCCATTTTCGAAGGCATCAATGCGAGGCCTCCAAGGCTCCTGTTGGCCATGCACGAGCATATCGAGACATTCTCAATGATGCCTTAGCGGCTCTGTCTATTATTCGACGCGTCCGTTGGCTTAGGACCCTTCTCGTCAGGGTACCGTAGGGCGGCTGCGTTTGTGACCCCCTGGGGATTTATGTGCAAATTTGGTTAGACCTCAATCTATTCATTTCCAAAGTGTTTATGACTTGACTCCCGAGATGAGTGTCTAGGATTTTGGCTTCGTGGTGGCCGGTTGTAGGGTGGCTATGACCCGTTTGGAGTTATGCAATGACAAAGAGAAAAGAGAAAGCTTAGAAGCACGCTGTCCCAAGCCAAAAGGATACATGGTTCACGCCCTGCAGCGACATGTACCCCCTTTCTCTTCCGTCCTTCGGTTGGTGTTGGCTGTCTTGAACTGCTTGGATTGCGTGCTTGGTCGCCCGCTGTGCTTGAAGAATCCGCCTTTGACACTTGAGTCGTGCAGGAGAGCCGATCGGGGATCATGTTGGAGTAGATAACTTGGTCATTTTCCTTGGGGATCCCTGGTCTGCGCAGTGTGCGAGAGCCTAGGGTGACTGTTTTGTTTATCTCTCATTTTACTCTCCTTTTGCTACGGTTACCCACCTCGGGGCCGTACCTCTCAACCTAAGGGGATTCGCTCTCCTTTTGCCACGACTGCCCGCCTCGGGATTTTCAGCCGCGCCTCTCTTTGCCCTAGCTTTTGCCTAGGTCGCCCCGAAGGGTTTTCGACCTAGTGGGCTTGATTATTTTGTCTCTCGAGTTTGCAAGGACGAAAGGTTCGAAAGATTCGACCTCCGAGTGCATTGTGTTATGTCTTCGTCGAGGAGTTACGTCTGCTGCTCCCTTTTTGTCGGAGTTTGTTGATTTCTTCTTCGAATTGGCAGTGCCGCAGTTTTATATCTCGGCGGTGCTTTGTTTTGTTCATTGGCGGGTTTTTTCCCGCGTCTTTTCTCTCTCTCTTCATTGGCGGGTTTTTCCCGATTCTTTCCGCTCTGTTTTTTTTTTTCTTGCAGTTGGGGTTTGTTTTGTGCCCCGTGTATTTGTTGGAAACTCCTCGACTTTACATTGCGTGGTCGCTTTGGTGTGCCTTGCCCTATTTCGTGATGTCTGGCCTTTCATAGAGGTTTGGCTCCTGGATATTCGAAAGCCGAACTTCATGCTGCTCGTCCTTGCAAACTTTACAAATGATTTCCCCTGTCGTCTAAAAGGAAAACAAGATTTGCCCTGGGGTACAGGTGACCAAGGTTGCCCCGGCATGAGTTTGACCGCGGATGCCCTGGTCTTCGTGGTCTGCGTCGAACGCCGCTCCTGACCGAGTTTTGTCGTTCCTGTGGAGGGTACCCCTAGGAGGATAGGTGCTCTTGAAGTCGGCGTACGTGCTTTGCTTCGAGGGCCATGCTTGCTATCGACTGAGATGGTTGGGTTGATAGCATGTGGCTCACTCAGTCGTTTTTGTCTTCGACTTCGTTAAAAGGGGGTACTTCCTCATCAAGCCTCTTTCCTGTCGGAGTATAAGGAGAGAGACCCCGATAGGAGTTCTCGCGGAGTGTGAACCCTTGTATCGCTCTTCTTCTTGTAGCCGTCGTGCCCCTGTAAATGATGACAAAGAAGATGATGTATTAGGTGATTATACGGTGAAATATGTGGTAAGAAATGTAAGGTGGACCCATGAGAAATTCCCTCATCCAGCGCACGACCCAAGGGTGCCGCGCGCGTGGGGGACACTCAATTTCGGGAGTCTGGTCATCGCCACCGCTGGAGCAGTTAGACTGTGACTGGGAACCGCATAGTTGTACTTTCCCTGATTGCGGATTGGTCTGCGCAACCGTCCTAGGGAAAACTCGAGGAGCCGAGTCCCATTGGGACATGCGAGTCGAACAGGTCCGACAGAACTAATAGGGCGTCTTCGAGATTCTTCAAGTGCCCCTTGAATGGTTCGTTCATGCCGAGAGCTTGTTTGGAAATGCGAATAAATGTAAAAGAGCTTGAAGGAGAATGTATGTTGCTGCAGTAGCAAGTCGATGGCCATAGCGGAGGGTGGGTTGGGCCCAATCTTCGATCGGCAATGTGAATGGGTTAGAAGCCCCGTGGCGGGG